>NC_143203.1:25420000-25732500 GCF_051530095.1 Phoenix dactylifera
ACAAGAAGAGATCTGGACTGGATTGTCGTCTGTCAGGCCAACATCCAACCTATAGATTTACTGATTTGTGAGTTTTATTGTGGAGAGATTTCAGCTAATTAAAGTACTTCCGTAAATAGCATTGAGATTTTTATTACGGGCCACAATTGGCATCGTGAAGCTCGTGGTTGTAGGTGAACCACGTCGCATGCTGCTGTCGTGTGACACGGTATGCGACAAACGCGGCTTCTCTTCTTCTCCAAGAAAACTGAAAACCAGAAGCAAACAGTGCAGAAGATTAAAGGAGAGGAGGGGCAACGGGACTGTAAAGTAATAAGCTAGCCGTAAGAAACAAACTTGGTCCATAGTAGTATAACATCCTAAAACTTTATCAAAAAAAAACTAGTCAAAAAATATTATTGAGGTTCTTTGATCCTGTAGAAGAATTCAAGATCTATCCAGCGAATAACCGATGTGGAACTAAACATATTCCCGCATGAATCCTCACACAGTCCTTCCGTTTAAATCCTAACATTTTAGTCAGACTAAAAGTTCAAATTCATTCAAATCTAATCACAAACATCACGATCGGCCCGTGATTAGCTCAAATGAATCTGTACTGCACTATCCCCTAGACCACATAGGTTATTAGCCAGGTCCACTCTAATACCATTTGTCATAACCCAAAATCTCATTTTAAAAGGCTAGCCGAAAAGTATTATTTGGATTTCTTAATTCTGTATAAGTACCCAAGATCTATCCAGCGAATAACTAAATAACTGATATGGAACTAAATATATACCCGTATGGATTCTCACAAATAGAGCTTAAATATGTTTAAACCTGGACTTAAGTCTGAATTTATATTAAACTGCGATGATAAATGACCTGACACGATGACCTAATTCTGATTTTTGAGCCTGGAATTGTTGATAAAGTTCTAGGCTAGTGGGATAAGTAATCTTTGTGGACATTGATTAGCTAGACGTTTTATTGTTGATATGATGTATGATCTTACATACTAATATTACAATCAATCTCCAGTATACAATGCAACCTCAGTCTCAGAGACATGTCCAACCTTCTACCATCTCCATTGTAATTTTTTCTTTAAACAAACTAAAAATTACCTCGATCAAGAAAATGAAGAAAAAAAAGGAGAGAAATATATTTAACTAATCCTACAAACCATTTCACTCTTCATAGACTTATACATCCAAAGTAAAGTAGAAGCACGACCATCCTCTCTAAACACAATCTAAAAATTATCTTGATCAAGACAACGAGAAAAAAAAATAAGAGAATATAACTGAATCCTACAAACTATTTCACTCTCTCTACATTTATACATTGAAAGTAAAGTAGCTGCACAATCATCCACTAAGAAAGTTGATCATTGATGAAATCATGATAATTGTTTATGTAAAATTTATAGACTGACGCAATCCAATCTAGAGTGGCTGGAGAGGCAAGAGCGAGATCGTCGACTTTTTATTGGAAAGAGTTTTTAAATGTAAATAGAGTTTCTATTCACATATGTATCTTTATAAAATACCATTATTTTATATATATATATATATATATATATATATATATATATATATATATATATATATATATATATATATATATATATATATATATATATATATATATTGTATCGATGGTGTTACTTACATTGACATTTATTTAAATTAACAATTAATTAAAATGGTAAATTGGCCGTTACCCTTTTTAAGTCTGTCAACTGGTGTTGGGACTGGGCTGTATCTTTGGCGCGCAAAAGGAGGATTCACCTTCCCTCGCGCGAAACCACCATCGGGATCACCCACTGCACAGCTCTCTAAGCACTTCATATCCCTCCAAATCCCGGAAATAGTCTCTCGACGTCGTGCTCTCCGAAGGTTGCACGCAAAATGGTCCTCTCCGTGGTGTTCTCTGAAGGCTACGCGTGCGGCGGTCCGACGAGCTTGGGCGTGGAGACGCGGTGCCGACAAGTTCGAAGGTCAGGCATCTCTCCCTGAAATCTCTCTCTGCTTCTATTTGGTTGCCGTTCCTTGGGAGGTCACCTCCATGGGCATGCCTTTTATTAGTTACATTGGCATTGGAGAACATCCGGAGAACAGTCTGTCAGCTCGAAAACAAGAGAAGAAACCTTCCAACTGCCTGACCTTTGCATCCACTGTGAACCCAATCTTTGACGCACGCCTCGCCTTAGAGCTCTCCCTAGTCCACATAGTTTGATCCTCCACGTCCTTTTTGTAGTATTTGATCTCTTGGATCACAATGGTGATGCATTGGATTGTTTAACCTCTGGTAGGAGACGTGGGTCGCAGGTAAGGGAGGTTACAAGCTGCGGTGGCCGAGAGAGTAGCCCAAAAGATGGGGGCTGGTGCAGGGGCTTCTACAAGTATCTGGAAAGCATCCCCAGGTGCTGGCGGTGGTGACACGCCATGGGCTAAAAGAGGCACGAAGTGACCATGCGTGAGACCCATGCGGACATATGTTTAATCCTACATCGGTTATTTACCTAGAAAATTTTGGATACTTATACAGGACTAAGAAATCCAAATAATACTTTCTGGCTAGCCATTTTGGGTGAGATCCTGAGTTGTTACAAATGGCATCAGAGTGAACTCGACCCATAGTCTATGCAGACTAGGAGACACTATAGCACAGATTAATGAAGGTTGACCATGGGCCTATCATGGTGCATGTGATTATATTTGAATGGATTTGAATCCTTAGCATGACAAGGACGTTAAGACTTAAACGAGAGTATGTGAGGACCCGTGCGGGCGTAAGTTTACTCCCACATCGGTTATTTGCAAGTTTAGTCCTACATCGATTATTTGCCGAGGAGATTTGAAGTACTTATACAGTACTAAGAATTCAAATAATATCTTCCGACTAGCCATTTTGGATAAGGTCGTGGGTTGTTACACCATGCTTCCCCACATAAAGATAAGGATGTCGACATCCCAGATGATTCATGTATGAACATGGTGGTCCAAATCAGGCAGCCATGTCATTGGAAACTGCAGAGGTATTGGTCACTATTCAGATGTTAGAAAACTTTGAGTTCGAAAATTCATTATTTGCATGGGTACTTTTTCAAATTATCTCTTATTGATCGAAAGTTCACTGTTCGGATGTATACTCTTATAAATTTTTCTCATATCTATTCGGTCATTTTAATTTCAAGCTGCTTATATTTTTATTGGATTACATGATATGAGTAGGCATGTAAAAAAAAAAGTTATTGACTCATTTGGTCCACAAAGTATTTTTCTTCATTGGAATGCTTTTTCTGAGAAGTGGTTTTTGCATGTTTGCATATCACGTGAAAATGCAGCATTTGAAAATGGCTTACGTTTGGTTAAGCACCTACTTTTCTAGAAAAGTTATGTAAAATATCTGTTATGCCCTTAATAAAAGGAAAGATCTTACCCCATTCCATCTAAAAGCTTAAGTGTATTTTTGGAAAAAAAAAATTATCCCAATTTTTAACTTGAGAGAAAATAACTTTTTCATCTCCCATATGGATTTTTTTTCCCATAAAATGTGAGAATTTTATTTTCATGAGAAAACTACTTTCTCATCTTTCTTCTTTCAAAACTCCAACCAAACATAAGTTATTTCTCTATTTTTCATCGACCATACTTTCTCCTTCTCTTCCACATAATAATTCTACAACGATATCCACATAATTTTGATCTTCAGTCGCCGCCACCACGAGAAATTATACCCTATACCGCGTATATCATATAGCCGTACACCAAGCCAATCGTGCATCTCAATTTCTATGGGCTTTATTTATCGTGCACTCGTAACGAATTGCTGCTCTACATACTTCATCTCGATTTATTCTCATGGTGCACCACTGATATGGTGTGTGTGGTGCAGGATATAATTTCCCTACAACCACAGCCTCTCTCACGTTCTCTCACAACAACAACCACCAATGGACCAAGCTCAAAAAGAGATCACAGGATTCTTCGCTGTCTGTCGTAGCCCCCATGATACTTCTTGCTTCTTCTTAACTCTCTGCTCCCTTCTATTTTTCTTCTTCTTCTTCTCTGAGTTCTGTGACAATGAGTATCGTTCTAACACGTGAGAGCTGGATCATTTTGGACAAAACAAGTCCACTTTTAGGCTTTTCCTCTACTCTGGTTTCATTTGTGCTTTTAGGAATGGTGGATGAATATAGTGGAAGAGACTAACGGTTTCACCTAGCCTTCCGGGCTAATATGGATATACCGTATGATACCTTAGTAAGTGATCCCCACATCAAGAGGTTTATTAGTTGGATTGGAGGGTTCCTCGATCTGCCATATTGTTTTGAAATAAAATCCTAAAAGGATCTTTTAACCGAGGTTTCAATAGCACAAGTTATAACTGGGTTATTTGAAACTAATGTCATTATAATGATTGTTATTTGCTAATGCAGGAGAAAATACCTGTCAAGTAAAAAAACTAATAGAACTATTTGTCCAAAAATCACTAATAATAAAACAAAAAAGCAAATCCTCTGTCCTTCTCACAAGGAGGACCAAAGTCAAAGCCGGAGGAATTTGTATGTATCTTCGCTTCGAGTGCCCGCTTCTACCGTAGATTGATGGCTAAACGAGCGTGCAGGACCGAGCTTAGAGCCGAGGCCAGGAGAACCCAAACACCTGGAGACAACCAAGCCACTAGAAGAAGCAAACCCCCGTTCTTCAGCAATACCATCTCTTTTCCACCTCTCTCTCTCCCCACCTCATCGGCACTTTAATGTAAAAAAAGATAATAATAATAACTTTCTAATTCTAGGATTTTGACTTACCACCCCAACAAAGCTAAACATTAGAGTTCAGACACAACCAGTTAGCCAGTTTCCAGCGAGAAACTTGCAGGTGATGCCTTGTGGTAAAAAAAGATGGTGTCAAGTAAATAACCGGGAAAGCAAACAGATTTTATTCATTCATAGTAACTTAACTTGCAGTTATTTTCATTTATAACAATTAAAACATTACGTCTTATTAGTACTGGACTGGCTGATTCTGACAAGCCATCTAATTACCAGATCAGCCTCATCTCCTCCTCAAAATGACACCGACCCTGGCTCTTGGCAAATTGGCACGAAGCCACGAGCTCACTCAACCTTTCCGAGGCCCAAACACTGACCTTTTCTTAGATAGACCTCCGTTGATATCTCCGTCCCATCATCATTATCGCGGCAAGGGAAGAAGGCAAGCCAAACTAGCAAACAAACGAACCCAAAAGGGCGAAATGAAAGAGACTGAAAAAAACGAAAATAAAACAGGGGAATGGAAACGGAACTCACGCTTACCAAGGACGCTGCACAGTAAATGGTGTTCCCAGCCGCATTTAAGTCACAAACTCCCACCAGTCTCGCCATTAATCTCCTCTCTCTCTCTCTCTCTCTCTCTCTCCCCCTCTCTCCTCTCTGAGATCCTCTAAGGTGTGGCCTTCTTTCAGGCCGGAGCCAAGGTAGGATTGTTGCCTGGTTTGGAGGAAGATGGGAGGGTGTTGTAGCAAGGAGGAGGTCAAGCCGGGAGGACTTCAATGCACAGAAGAGGAGGAAGATTTTTTTGATGGGAAGGAGGGGGAGGATGGAGCACGTGTGAGGTTGAAAGGGTCGTGCACCTTCGCATCCATGTACACGCAACAAGGATGGAAGGGTGTCAACCAAGATGCAATGACCATGTGGGAGGTAAGACTCGGAAAGAAGAAAATTGAGATCAGAAGTAGAAAAAGGTTTCGAAAACTTTTTGAAGAAAAGAAAATTGATGATAGATTAATCACGTTTTTGCCTCTGGTTTTAGAGATCTGTTCTGTTTGGATGCTCTGTTCTCGTTGTTAAATTTTCTGTCTCGTTGTTTTAATTCATGACGTTTGATTGTTATTATAACATTTTGTTTTCGTTCGTTATTTCTACGATCTTCTATTTTGTATGTGTTCATGGCCATCTCTCGTACAAAGAGAATCTCTCTCTTTTTTTTGGTTTTTAAGCCAAAGGTGGCAAGATCCACACTGTCTCATTCATGGGAAAGTAAAAGAAACTAGAACTTCTCTTTACTGGTTGAAATTTTGTGATCGTCATATTTTTCTGAATTATTCAATTACTTTAGAGTTTATTGGATTCTTAGCTTTCAAAGACCTAACCAGTTTCCATGGATAGAGTATCGTAAAATGATATAATAAAATGGTAGAACACACGAGAGAAAGTTCAATAGAAAAGAGTAAAAAATAATCAAGCATTCACAAGGTTCCTAAAGTAGTCCTTTAGTGAGTTTGATTAACATTTCTTTTGATTCCTTCCAAAGATTTTTAACCAATTTCATGGTTCATTAACCTAATGGGCTTGCCCATCTTCTTCTCAAGAAAAAAAAAATAATCATCAAGGTAATCAGTTCTTTTCGGAAAATAATAAGTCCGGTACAAAAAAAAAAATGTCATTTATTCCTGAGCAAAGTCGCATTATAATTTCATGTTTCTTCTTGCTATATATAGAATTGCAATGTTCTATGCCATTGTCACCATTGTTCTTTAAGAAATAAGAAATGAAACACGGCATTACTACTTTCCTTTCCCTCTACAATTTCCTTGGGAATGAATTATACTTTTGCTATTTAATTAACCTTAAGATCCATAGGATTTTGCTGGCGAGAAGGATACAATCTTTTGTGGTGTCTTTGATGGACATGGCCCCTTCGGTCACAAAGTTGCCGGCCATGTTCGTGATACCCTGCCAATGAGACTCTCTTCAGAATTTATGTCGTCGCAGTTCTTTGATCATGGCAACAATGACAGCAATCTCAATAAAAACAATGTCAATGGAGATGACAGCGATGACTCAGACCATTTTCATGATGTTAGTGATGATTCCCAACATTGTTTCTCCGCATGGAAGGCCATCATTGTTAAGGCATTTGAGGAAATGGATAAAGAGCTCAGCCAACAAGCTAGCATCGATTGCATTTGTAGTGGAACCACAGCAGTATCCATAGTTAAACAGGTACTTCTAGGTCTTGCAAAAGCTACTTTTATATTGTTTTGAAGTGTCTATTTTTTTCATTGTTAGGAACTAAATTCTAATTATTTGTCACTTTTCCTCTTCTAGATGGAACACTTGATAATTGCCAATTTAGGAGATTCTCGGGCTGTTCTTTGTACCCGAGATAACGAAAACCAACCTGTTGCTGTCCAACTGACTGTTGATCTAAAACCAAATGTTCCAAGTGAGTTCCCATATTCTAATTCATTTTTTAATTTTACATAGCTTCAAGTGTCATCTAGAGAGAGAGGGAGAGAGGTAAAGTGCAATGACTTCAGATAATATGTATTTTTTTTCTCATCTTCATGGGGTGTGACACAGGTGAGGCCGAAAGGATTAAGAGTTGCAAAGGAAGAGTTTTTGCGCTTGAAGAAGAACCAGATGTGCATAGGTTATGGTTGCCCGACGAGGACTCTCCAGGCCTTGCCATGGCAAGAGCTTTTGGAGATTTTTGCCTGAAGGATTTTGGGCTTATCTCCACACCACAGGTTTCGTATCGGAAGCTTTCAGAGAAGGATGAGTTTGTGGTCCTTGCAACTGATGGGGTAAGTAGATGTCATGACAAGCTCTAAATGAATTGCAGATTAAGTCTTTTTAAGCAATAATACTACAGAATAATTACACTCAGATATTTCCCCAAAGATTTTTTTTTTCTCAGTTATTCCATGGTTAGTAAGACTAGATTTTTCTAGATGACTTACATAGCCTAAGAATCTTCAGTAGTTAACATACTGCGCTATTTTCTGTTCATCTAGAATTTGAACTTTCCCTGTGAATCAAGATGTGTAGTCACTACAGTGTCAGTTTTCTTTCAATCTTTATTTCATTATGAACTTTTGAAGTAAATCATGGAAATAGCAGAAGAAAAGAAGGGGAAAATATGTTGGGAATGGGAAGAAGAGAACCAGCCATCAGGCTCTCTGTTGTATTCCTGATCTTTGGAGGGTACATAGAGCACAACTTATCCCCAAACCCATTTACAATAAAAGGTAGAAAAGACTTAAGAATTACATTCTTTACAACCCAACATTGTAGCACAGCCATCCATCACCAACAATTTTTCGAAGTTCTAATACCGATAACTTAGTGATCATGGTCTGGACCGAGCCTTTGTTACCAAGGCCTCTTGAGAGGAACTATGTTATCCAAGGTCACAGAATCCACATGATGCCTCTTCTTCTACTTTCTGTTCAACTTCTATTGACTCAACTTTATTTGTTTCTTGATCTATTTTCTGCGAGAAGGCTCGATCTAAATTTTGCTATCTATTAATTTTCCCTTTGTTGACAACATGAAGACTACAAAATTTGAAAAAGAGATATATTTTGCAGGTTAATTCCTCTAATGCAAGAATTGCGATTGTTTGTAGGTATGGGATGTCCTATCAAATGAGGAAGTTGTAAAGATAGTGTCATCAGTCAGTAAACGATATGATGCTGCTAAGCAATTAGTAGACCGAGCGGTCCGAGCCTGGAGATTCAAACACCCTACCTCTAAGGTCGACGACTGTGCCGTTATATGCCTCTTCTTGAATCTCCTTCCCACATCAACCATGCCAACCATCGAGGCTCGCAGAAGCAGCAGAAAATCTCGCGAACCATCATTCTCTGATAGCTTCAAAACAGCTAGAAGTGGGGAAGTCTCCGACTTGGATGATGAGAGCACTGCAGGCTCAAGGGAAGTGTGGACTGCTCTTGAGGGTGTCAGCAGAGTGAACTCATTGTTGAAGCTTCCCCGGTTTGCTGGCGTATTGAGCTGGCGTAAGAGATCGGTGAAAGTGGAAGAGGATGAAATGCCAGCTTCGCCAAAGATCTAGTAGTTACCCTTCACTTGATTTTATTCTTCGAGATGAATTCAATTCATTGCGCGAGCAAACAGAGTCACAAAACAGTCATGGTGCTGTGCTCAAACAACCTATGCTCAACGCGACCGGATCTTTACATCATCTGCTCTACCAAATTTGAGGACCAACAAAAGAAAACCATCTTAGTGAGCATCAACACCTTCCGTCCTAATATCATTTCCCATTCTTTCACAGCACGCTCTGCTTTGTACCAGAGACGAGCTCAGGAAGAACTGCAATATAGCTGGGTTTGTTATGATCCTTTGAGAGGAAGTAGTGAATATACCCAGCCTTCTATTGGAACCTCATGGGGGCTCTGTTTTTATTTGTGCAGAAGGGAGGCAAATGGCTCGGATGTTTTATCAGTTAAACTTGCTTGTGCCAGCAAGAAATTGATTTATTTGCTATCGCCTGTTCTTTTCTGATAGTCCTTTTTTGGTAACTGTTCTTTTCTAAGCGCCTTGGTTGCATTTATCAAACACAATGGGTAATTAGATATCTAACGTGTGTGTGTACTTTTCTAAGTTGATGAGTGGGATTTTCTATCAACCTCTCCATCCTCTCATCCTAGAAAATAGAAAAGAAAACCATGATTTTTTAACAGATCGAGTTGGGTTTCTATCTCCTATAGATTTTTGAGTGGTCAATTCGAGCTCTAATTTGGTATTCAATCCTTTTTCTAGTAGTTTTAGATTCGTATAACACAAATCTATCCCTCCTACTGAGGATAGAGTGAAAAGAATTGCACTTTCTACATATTTAAAAATTATTTGGAAGACACTATTAACAAAAATTAATAATACTTAATATAAAATATTAATAAAGTCAAAGATATTTAAATACATTAATTGAAACTAATAATATTTTAGTAAAAATAGTGAAGTTAATATTATTAATAACACTAATAATACTAATGGTATTTTAATAAAAATAATATATTTTAGTAAAAGTAATAACATTTTTCACTAATGGTATTCTTAAAAGATTAATAATGTTTAACAATATATTAATATATTTAAAAAATTATTTTTTATTAAAACTAATAAAGTATTTAGTAAGAATATAAATATGTTATTTATATATAAAATATTTATATTATTACTAAATAATAAAAAAAGTAGCTATCAAGGTAACTTTCTATTCTCGGAACTAACTAAAGCTCTCATTGACTTATTAACATTTACACTTGCTAGCCAGGAAAAAACCAACCCATGTCCATTAAGAAACAAAGCATAATCATTCCTCTAATAACATGGATTACTTCTATTGAATAGTAATTTTTTTTTTTTCTTATGTTGTAGAGTCTAATATGACAAATGTAAGACCATAAGATTTCGTTTAATGCATGAACCGAAATCAAAGACTTCCCATACTACATCTAAGAAGTGGCCATGGGGCCAGGAGGAATCTCCTCTTCTATCAACTACATCTTGCTTTTCATTGTGCACTAATCCAAAAAAATATCATTACATGCATTGATACACATCGCCATACCTATTGGGAGTTCTAGATGGATGGACATATTTGGTAGGCCACAATCAGAGTTAACTGCGTAAAATGGGAACTACATATTCCATCCTCTCAAATGGATCCTCTATATAATTCATACAAAATTGGATATTGAGCGAGGAAAAGTGTAACAATCATCTTATGGCAAGTTGACTTAACCTTCTCCATTGACTCATACATACTGTATTTGGGCCATGTTGTATTGCACTGCTACCTCACAAGTCATGGTCGCGCACTGGACCTAAGTTCAAGTAGGATCATAAACTTGAGTTCAACCAACATCGTGGATCCGGACCAGCCAGAATACCAAGCTATAGCCATGAATCATGACTCCTGTAACCCTTCCAATATTTGTGGAAACGGTGCTCCATGCCTTACACCCCGATAGATGCCGATCGAATTCCAGCCGTTGATTCTTCCCCCCAGCTCCCCCCCCAACCCCCGCCCCCGCCGATTCTGAAACCCCCAACTTTCCCCCTCTTCCCGACGGCGCACGATGAGACTACCTCCTCCGCTCCCAAGAAAACCCCGCCGGCCCTTATGTTGCTCCCGCGCCGTACCTTGCTCCAGCTCCGCCGCCCCAGATCCGCACCACCACGCTACTCCGCCGCCGGCCGCCGCCGACACCTCACTCCTCCGCCGCGACCTCGCCCTCCTCCTATCCCGCCCCTCCATAGACGCCGACCTCTGCCGAGAGACCCTCGCCCGCCTCTCCCCCCGCCTCCTCGACCGCCTCCTTCTCGATCTCCGGCCGGCGATCAAGCCCCGCCCAGCCCTCCGCTTCTTCTCCTTCGCCTCCGGCCACTGCGGCTTCTGCTTCACTCCCCGATCCTACTCCATCCTCGTCCACGCCCTCCTCCGATCTAACCTCGCCGCCCCCGCCCGCCTCCTCCTCATCCGCCTCATCAGTGGTGGAGCTGGTGGCAGCCTCCCCCTTCTCCTCGACGACCCCAGTCGCCGGTTCCCCGAGATCGTTCGCTCCCTCGCCGACACTGTTTCAGCCGACGAGCCGCCATCTGGCGCTCTCGATACCCTGGTTCACGTGTGCTGCACCCAGTTCCGATCCGACGGCCCGAAGCTCGCCGTCGCGGCATTCCAGATCCTCGTAGAGCGAGGGTTCTGCCCATCTCTGAAAACCTGCAACCTTCTCCTGTCATCGCTTTCTAAGGTCAATGATTGCAAGCATGCGCACATGGTGTTCGACAGAATGCGACAGTTTGTTGTTCCGGATGCCTACTCGTATACCCCTGTCATTGATGTCTTCTGTAAGAACCACGAGGTCGCTGAGGCGATCACATTGTTCTCAGAGATGGAAAGCTCGGGAATTCGTCCCACGGTCGTTACTTACAATGTGCTGATCGATGGGCTCTGCAAGAAGAGGATGTTGGATGAGGCGTTTCGGTTCAAGGAGAAGATGGTGAGGAGCTCAGTGAAGCCGAGCGTTGTTACATTCAATGTTCTCATCAACGGTTTGGTTAAATGCAATAGATTTGGAGATGTGGAGTCTGTCCTAAAGGAGATGGACGAGATGGGCATTTTGCCAAATGAGTTTATTTATAATACTCTGATTGACGGGCACTGCAGGATGGGGCAGAGTTCAGAGGCTTTGAAGTTAAGAAATGAGATGGTGGCGAAAGGGATGGAGCCAAATTCGGTTACTTATAATGCACTTGTAAAAGGCTTGTGCATGTCAGGGAAGATGGAGCTGGCCGAGTATCTACTAGATGAGATGCTGTCAAATGGTATGGAAATAAATGTCGGGCTATTTAATTCTATTATTTTCTGGCTTGTCACAAAGGCATTAAGGTTTGACTCTGCCTTGAGGCTTTTCAGGGAGATGTTATTAAGGAATTTAAGACCGAATGATTCTCTAATGACGTCAGTGATCAAGGGGCTGTGTGAGAATGGGAAGCATCGTCAGGCGATTGATATTTGGTTCAAAATGCTAGAGAAGGGTTTTGGTGTGAACACCATTACTTCGAATGCTTTGATTCATGGGCTCTGTGAGTCAAGGAACATGAAAGAGGCAGTTCGGCTTCTTCGCACAATGCTTGAGAAGGGATTGGCTTTGGATAGGGTGACATACAATACTTTGATTTCAGGTTGTTGCAAAGAAGGGAAAATGGATGAAGGCTTTAAACTTCGGGACGACATGGTTAAAAGAGGGTTTAAGCCAGACATTATTACCTATAATACGTTAATACATGGATTATGCAATTTGGGTAGGATGGAAGAGACTATCACGCTTCTTCATGATCTTAAGAATGAGGGTTTGGTTCCAGATCTTTTCACATTTAGCACAATAATAGATGGTTATTGTAAGGCTAAAGAAGTCCATAAAGCCAAAATCTACTTGAAGGAGATGGCTAGTTGGGGTTTAGAGCCAAATAGTGTCATCTATAATTCACTTATTGGTGGTTACTGCAGGGATGGTAAAATTTCAGAGGCTTATAATCTTCTAGATGAAATGAAGAGTAAAGGCATTGCAGCAACTTCTGTGACATACTGTACCCTTATGCATGGGATGTGTGATGTTGGTCGTGTTGAAGAGGCTAAGAATTTGATTGTGAAAATGAGAGAGGATGGTTTGGAATTGAATGTTGTAAGCTATACTATACTTATTGACGGGTATTGTAAGATAGGTCAAATGGATGAAGCAAACAAAGTCCTTGAGGAAATGCATGCTAGTGGGCTAGCCCCAAATAAGGTTACTTACACTGTCCTAATGCGTGGATACTGTAAAATGGAAAACTATGATGCAGCAGCTAAACTTCTAGATGAAATGCTGGATAATGGTATTGTTCCAGATGTCGTCACTTATAACACGTTAATGTCTGGTTTCTGCAATGAAGGAAGAATGGAGGAGGCTTTTAAGATATCTGATCATATGACTCAAGAAAACATGGTGTTGGATGAGGTGTCTTACACTACTTTAGTTCATGGAATAACTAGTGTAGGGTGCCAAAATGAAGCTGCTTCCATATCTGATGGAAGCATTATCAAGCAGGGAATTGGGCCTTAGCATATTAAGATATCTTCATGGACAACTGAACCTTACCAACTACCTTCAGAAGAATCTATAGACATCTAATGCATGCTTTAACATGCGGGGGACTCTCCATTTCCCTGGGGCTGCAATACAAATGCAAACTTGTGCCTGTATTCACCTTTCCTTTTGGAGATGGCATTCTTGAAGGTAGAGATGTATGGCATTCATGGCTGGCTGATGATCGTCGGCTGACAGGTTCTAATCTTGCTTAAACTGTGGTTTTTGTAGTCCATGGCTTTGCATCTTGAGAGTGTGCATGCATTTAATCATATCGTTCTTGTGATGCCATATTCATCTTTCTTTCTAAGCATAGCTATTTCATTCATATTTTTCTATGTGATCTGCCTTTTTGCAGGTTTTTATTGGAGTAACATTTAAGGGTGCACAGACTAAGAAACATAGCACATATAAGGCATGAAACTTGTCTCATGTTAGATGAATCCTTGTCTTAGTATATTCTTTCAAGTTGTACTCCTGTTTGATATGTATATTGGGAGAAAAATACATGGCTAGTTGTTTTGCAACTAGGCTATATTCCTGTTGTTTATGAGATGCGTTTCTTGAAATTGTGCAGAATCCCCATGCCTCTTTTCCTTGTTTTCTTTTGTATAATGGTATTTCATTTTAATTTTCCATTATGACCAATTTTATGAATTTTGTATCTGATTCTTGTGTTGCAAACATTATACCAAAGATCAGGGTTTTGATCAATTCATTCTCATTGGTTCTTAAACTTTCTGGTATTCCTGATATCACAAGATTGATTCCAACCTACCTTCCACAAGACTATCAAATCAGGATTATTAGTGGGTTGAATGTCGGTTGGATCGAATACAATCTTAATCCACTTGATTATTAAAATGACTTAAATTCTACTTGTTATTGAGATTTATACTAGATGTATTGATTCCTTTTTTTTAAGAAAAAGGTTTTGGACCCGTTACCTCTTCCATTTGCTTGTTCATATTTTTAGTAAAATGTGGAATGCAGTATGTATGAAACCTAATAATCTGTATAGCGACCATCTTAAATCAAAACAACGAGACTGTACACATATGTATTGACCAAAATTTACATCACAATCGACTATTCTCTGAAGACTACCTTGTTGGGGTGGGAAATAGTTAAAGACTTCGTCACTTGTTGGTTCTCGTCCTGCGTTATAGAAGCCGGTACGCGCCCATGAACCACCTCCATCATATACTATCTGGTTTCTAGTTATCATTCAAGGGATCCTTATTTTTTCCATCTAGAATTAGGAAAATAGGTGATAATTTTGCATCACCATTGTTTGCATCAATAACAAAAGTTTGATACAAGAACCGTCGTACCACCCTAAACCTTCCGGTTTGGGACGTACTGAGCTGCACCAGGGACTGACCAGTGCAGTTCCGGCCCTCGGTTCAAGAAACCAGCAAGGGATGGAGAGGGGGAGAAGGAAAGAGAGGAAAAGAGAGAGGGAGAGGGAGCGAGGGAGGTGCTGGGAGAGGGTGAGAGAAGGGGTTCGGAAGCCTTCCTCTCCTCCTCCACTCATTCACAGGAGGTGCTGGGCGGAGACCCTGTTTCGAATGAAACAAAGGCTCGATTGCAATTTTTTTCATTTCTTTGAGTGAAATCGGCAAACTGTGCTGACTTCACTTAAAGAAAGAAAAAAAATAGGGGCTCCGCCCAGCACCCCCAATGGATGAGTGGAGGAGAGTAGGGCTTCCGAGCCCCCTCTCTCACTCTTTCCTGATATATCTCTCTCCCCCTCCGTCCCTCTCTCTCTCTCTTTCTTTTTCCGCAGTCCCTGTTTCGAACAAAATAGGGGTTCCTCCCAACAGCCCGAGTAGAGGAGGAGAGGAGGGCTTCTAAGCCCCCTCTTTCTCCCTTTCCCAGCATCTCTCTCCCCCTCCCTCCCTCTGTCTCTCTCTCTCCCTCCCTCCCTCTGTCACTGTCTTTTCCTCTCTCTCCTTCTTCCTCTCCCCTCCCTCTTCAATTTTCCTTCATCAGTACATATGCCAGAACAACACGGTATAGTATCATAATATACCGTACTGCCGGCCTACCAACATAGATTCCGGTTCCGGTATTGCGGACCTTGGTTTGATAGACAAGACACCAGGACTTCTAGTTTGTACAATGTACAAGTGAATGGACAATAATATAGAGAAGAAGCACATTTTAAAAGACAAAACACGATATATTAGGAAGACACCTAAAAACTAAATATTATAAAATAATATGATTATCTTATTGACCATTTAATGATAATCAAACACATTTATCCATATTATAATTGTCAAAACCATTATAACTTTAACACAAGAAGAGTTCTAGTTAAGATTCCGATAAGATGCACAGAAGTGAATCAACTTTCCAAAGTGATAGAATGCGACCTTTTGTTATCTACCACAGGATATTCTCATGAAATTTTTCAAGATACAATAGCAGTCTTATGAAAATTTTTAATAACGTGATCATTTTCCTCAGTGCATCTGACTTGATTATTTCTTGTGAATACTAACTAAAAATCTATGTTATCTGCAGGGTAATTTTTCCAGTTTAGGATTTTGGTGTTGAACTCAAAGAAACCATCAGCCAAGCATCATCATTGATGTCAAGAAATAAGGTAAATTCCTTTGTTATTTCATATTATTATTTTTGTACGAAGTTACAATATGTTTGTGCTTGATTGCATGTACCTGCAGCTGGTTTTTTATTACTGAAAAGAAAAAAAAACACATTACTGTTTCACAGCTCTATAGAAAAGTTTCTTATGTCATGTTATGTTGCAATTTGACTAGGAGAAGGCCTGACGATTAGTGTTGGGGACAAGGAATCTTAGGCCCATGACATAAAACTAGAGGAACCTGATCCAGAGAACTAAAAATCCAACACCAGGACATCTCTGTGCCTTATAGATGTGCTTATGTGTGTACTTATGAAAATAGTGCATAATTAATAAGACCTTCACAAAATGTTATGTTAGACTTGATTTTTGCTTAGAATTGCAAAAAGTTGACACGTACTGGTTATGACGTCATAATTTAATGATTTTAGGTGTCGGGTGTTGGTGTCCATTTAGGAGTCCAAAATTTGGATTGTTTAGGTGACTCTGGAGACGACGTAAAGGATATTTTGTATTCAATAACGAAAATGCATTATGCTGTCTTTGTTAAGATTTCTCACTTGGAGCATTTGGATCTAAAAGAAACTGAAGAACTTAGATTTTGCTGGTGTCTCAAGGTTTTAGTAGGGATTTAGTTTTAGAATAAACAGGAGGGCTTAGAAATAGCCTTTTATTTCTCCAGGATCTACATTATGTTCCTCAGGAATATTATATGTGGATTACTTGAATCCATCTAGCTGGCAACAGCTAAGAAAAATTATCCAATTATATTTGCAATACCACATCGGCTGTTTACCATCACCTCTCAGTTTAGAATGAGATACTAGTCGGTTAGGAAGATGTTGATATGTGGTTCTTCAGAGGTGGCTACCTGCCAACAACCTTGGATGGCTCGTTAGGGTGAGAGAGAGGCCATGCAGGCCCTCTGCAGTAAAATGCAAGTCTTATTATAATATGATATTATTCTACCACAGAACACCATTCAGATGTGTCTCATTGAGAGAGTGGTTCCAATCATGGAGCTTGCTAACCAGGCTTCTTATGACAGGTCGTGGCCGCTGCAAGCCTGGGATCCTCTTACTGCATGAGCATGGTGAATGACAGGAGGATGCAATATTCTGGAGCATCATTTCTTCTTCAGACATCCTGCAAAAATGGGTTTGGTGCCATCTGTACATTGCTAGCTTTTTGATGCAAACTGCCGCGACAAGCAATCTTGAAGCACATTACATGACATAGATCTGTGATGTGAAGGCTTGTATCTCTGACAATGGAGACGAGCAAAGGTTTTACGGGTTTTTTTTATAACTAATCTGTCATTCTTTTATATTCTTTTACATGCTCATTCCTGATCAATTAAGCAAAAGCTATATATTGTTTTTTGTAAGTTTTTAATTCAATTTATTTGTGTAAGTTTTGAATCCTAACTTGTAACCAGTAACGTATATGTACTTGCAAACATAGTATGAAGCAAAATTGATTTTATAAATTCCTCTTCTACAAGCAAATCGACCGTTGTAACTTGATGTTAAATGTTGTGACTAGAAGTCCCTATGACAGTCCGGGTATGCCATTCTATGTTATTTTCCTAATGTCACCTAAATCCTATTTTGTATTGGGAACATCATCAGGTTTCACCACAGACATGTACTAGGATCCAAGATGCGGCCACTTCAACTAAGAGGTTAGAGTTGGAAACCAACCGTTTCTATGCTATTCCAGGGATCAGACCGTGAATTTTTACTGCCTGCCCATTGACAAGGTGAAATTCCAGTGCTTCTTTGACTCTAGTCTAATGTATTTAAAAGCAGAATAATCTTGATTTTAATGGTGTGATCCCACAGCAAGGCATTAGGAAGTGATTAAGGGACAAGATACTGAGCTGGAGTAACTAAAGGTTCATCTTCACACCTTGATTCTTAACTTGGCTAACTGATACGGGTATGCTGAACCTAGAAATTGCATGACTTGCTATAAATTGATGCTTTTCTGCTTCTGGATGAACGTACATCTTTGGATTCTTTTACCTAGCCTACGGTTTGAGCCCTATTAAGTACTGCTTGTACATGAAACTTACATGGTTTGATGATCTTTTTTGTATGTACCACATTCTCCCAAAGTTATACCACATTCTTCCAAAGTTTTTTTATATTGTGGTATAACATGATGTGTTGATTTTTGGACAGAGAAATTTCCAAAATGTATGATTATTTGTTTATGGACATTTTAAAACTTGGTATCATATTTCATGATTTTGATTTTATTTTGCAACTAGATGATTGAATTTGACAATGGATGTAAATTCTCTCTTTACTCCTTTTACCTTGTGTGTATTATACTGGCACCCAATTTCATCAGTTTTCTTGAGAAAAATGAAACCTAAAGTTAAGAATTGAGATGTTATTTTTGACAATTTTTATTTTACGATGTTATTATTCTACAACCTTCTAGTTCAATTCTTACTTTTAAAAAACCAATCATCATTCTAGCAATATTGCGAATGTCTTAGCCTCAAAAAAACAATTCTGTGAATGTCCACGGCAAATGCTTGCTGCTTGTTTATGGGACAAAATTAAGACCCCTCAAGAAAAAAAAAAAGTACGCTCTCTTTGCTTTTGAATTTTAGTTTTTTATGGGCCCGCCTATTATCATAAGCTATTGCAAAGGGTGATGTCATACGGATCCAACAATCCATCGAGCCTAATCTAATATAATGTTATATAATGAACGGCACTAAACTTACACGTTTGTACCCACAAGATAGGTATTTCTGAAGTCCTCTCTGAATGTGGGCAGATTGTTAAGGAAATAAATTAGCTGCTATTCAGATTTTAATGGCGCAATAAGTTAAAAATTCCTTGTGGTCGGTGGCCCACCAAGAAACTATCATAGCGTAAATTCCAGCACAATTTACTGCTCTTTTATGGAACTAAACATGGTGGACCTTATTATTTCAATTCAGATTTTGGAGCAAAATCGACAAAGATTGAAAACCGAAAACAGAAGATTGTTCTTGACCCTGATCTATGGCACCGCATGCAATCTTTTTATTAGTTCATCTTTAATACTAATTAAATTTGTGGCGAGTGCCGAACGGAGAACGCAGATTGGCTTTTCTGGTTGTACCCAGCCATAGATTTAAAGGTTAAAATCAAGAATAATATAAGCTAAGGGTTCAATGTAATGCCAATGCACGTGATGCTATAGTATATAGCGATGAGTGCACTCTACCAGAGGACTCCAGAACTTCATCCCCACAGACATATAAGTGATACATCTAAGAAAATGCAAGTAAATCTATCAATCCAACATTAGAAATTCCCATGGATATAAACCGAGCTTTGCAATTATTATGAAGAATCAAAGATACCGGATCGATCGAAAGGCTTTAGCTCCGTCAAAAAATTGAGTTCTCAAACAAAAGCGTGTGCATATGCCATTAGACCTTGTCCAGAACAAATGAAACAACGGCTTTAAGCTCAATATAAAAACAAAAGGGGAAGAAACAAAAGCAGCAACACCTTGCAACCTCGCGGATGGCAATATTTCTGAATTTTCAGAGAAGCAAATTTCTTCACAATATACATAGAACCCAACGAGTTATTTCTCTTTTTAAGTCCAAATCTACCAAGATTGCTATCCACCGCATTGTCACTCCCCCCCATCCTTCATAAACACAAGTGAGCTAAATCTTATAATAGACATGAAATTTTCCGTAAACAATTCAAGGCAACAAAATCATCACAGCATTTCCTAGTCTCTTCACCTCATCCATGGTGCTTCTATCCACCCTTGGCATTGATTCAAAGCAACCAGCCTTCGTTTGGAACATTAATGCACTGAAAATGGTTACAATATGAAAAATGTGAGCAATTAAGATGATTACCATGGAATGGAATTGTTGGGCTGATTGAAAATTAAGAGATAATTAAATAGTAAAAACATATAGCTGCAAACATGGCAATACCTAGCTATCATGCTACCATAGGCGGGAAAGTTCAACCGGCACGTACCCAGCCAATGCATATATGTATAACACCTCTTGACTTGTGAGCGGAACCCCTACTCAGTACTTGAGCTCACAAGATAACCCAATACCATAAAAAATGGCCATAGTTAAATAAGTGAACTTAAGTCTAACAGTGGTGGACTTGGTCCATTTCAGTTTGGACTTGGTTTCAAACCTAAATGTACAAGCAAACATAAGTAATCATATTTAAAGTACAAAAATAACTCCGAAGGTACATCCAAAAAATTCATTGTATACTTAAATACTTTTCTTCTGATAAGCATTCATAACTTCAAATTCAGAATTCAGCCCTTCGCCAATCACCAATCTCACTAAAGAAACACTAAGAGGCCGCATCCTTTATATTTATCAATATATATATATATATATATATATATATATATATATATATATATATATATATATGACAACAGTACCTACGTGAAAGCTTATGCATTACAAACAAATATCAATTGCTGAACTGGAAAAAGGAATAGGGCCCTAAGGGCGAGACCAAGGGTGAACGTCTTTGCAAATGACAGGGACTCAGACCAGCACTTTAGTGTAAATTTGGTACTCAATAATTCTTGTCAATTGACCCAAAAAAAAGTACCTGATGAAGTAAATAGAGCATGTAGATGACTAGCTCCTAAATGTGAGTGATAATGCCAAATTCTGGAACCATCTTATGTGAGGTTACTCTCTATTTTCCAAAAAACTTATGTAAGGTTACTTGAAACCCCATCCAGTCTAGACTGCGTGAACATGCACAACACGTCAAAGCAGCACATCCCCTTACGTTTGCCAATAAATACTGTCACAACCATATGAAACAATGATATGAAGGAATGCAAGGGATAATCACATGAGCAATGAAAGAATACCTCCACAAACAAGCAATGGGTCGAAAAACAGCATCATCATAAAGATGAGATGACAAATACCAGAAACATTTCAGGCCATAGTAAACAATGAAGTCTACACAAAGAACCCTGCTTCTATGTTCTGTTGCTTATGAAAACATTAATAACGAATGACGAATGATAACCAAAAGGATGTCGATGAAGCTGACACAAGCAATGACATAATGTCTTACCAATATGAGATGAATGAAAATCCAGTACATGACTACATGCATAACAATGCTCCTCCAAAATCATGCCAGACCAAAATAACATTTCAACACCATTTCAAGTTGGAATGCAACATGAAACTCCTTCCAATCTACATTTTATCCACAAGAAGAGTACAGGTGGGATGGAAATCAACAACCACCACCACAACAATGTTAACACCAGTGAGTATGCTGACACTAGGTTTCCCTTTGCTACAACTGGCAAATAATCAACGGGTTTGGTATAAACTCACAAACTTACAGGATACCAAAACCACATTGAGAAGACCATGATTCTAAAAGATCAGAACTTGAGAGAGAATAATGATTGAGTTTTCTCTTACATTTAGCCATTGAGTAAGCATCAAATATCTAAGAGAGATAAAGTCCTTTCAATGTAGCACACATTTGCCCAAATGTTATGCAACTCCATGCAAACTCTGGAAAACAAAATGTCAAAATTATTCCAAAGTCCAAAACACTGACAGAGGCACTACAAGCTGAAATCAACACTTTATGAAGCACAACCCAAGCTCCACTAACGTATCTTGTATCAGCATGCACACACCCACACGCACATGCTCACATGCACACTAAGAAAGCAAGCAAACAAACAAACAGAAAAGAGATAGACTGTTCTGCTGTTCGTGCAAAACCTACAATACTGAGGACTTGAGATGTGCAGCAGATATAATTCGAGGTTTCTTTTAGTTATGATAGCAGCCAGCTGCAGCCATAATACCCCAAAATAAAAATCACAAAGACTACAGGTTAAAATGCTGTATGAGGCAATTAACAGTATCGTGGCAAGAAGGGAATGTCTAAAAGTTGACACCTGTTCAAGAATGTCATTCTCCATGCCTGCTTAAAAGCCATAAATAATATAAAAATTAGCTGTGATACAGTTGAATATTTTAACAAATAAAATTTTGGAAAAAATATTAATTAATAGTAACTATGCACATATAAACAATGCATATAGTAATACTTAGAGAAACCAGTTTTCATGATTACCAGTGTGCCAACATTTGTGAACTTCGACATGACATAAAGTATCAAGCATAATATGGAGGGATGGATGTTACTGCTGCATCACAAAGAAGAAAACTACAAAGAAGACAGAATAAGATGAATAACGAGCGGTCAATTTTCAATTTCTATCTAATTGTTTGAGAAAATAGGTAGAAAATAAGATAAAATGATGAAAAGAGGAAGAAGCAAGAAAAGGAGATTTGTTTTTTTTTTTTTTTTTTTGTTGGGGGGGGGGGGGGGCAGCAAACCTTTATTAAGTGACCAGGCATACATCTCTTAGAAGATTCAGCTTCTAATTTCATCAAGGTGATCCTTTTCAAATCTCAAACATAACCCCCCAAGCAATTTCTCAAAATCAAGGATTTATTCTACGGGATGCACAACCAACCCAACAGAGAGCATACCATTTTTCGCATTTACAGTATTTGTGCATAATCCCCCCCCCCCCCCCCAAAGAAAAAAAAAAAAAGAGTCAAAGGATTACACTAGCTGCATCATGTATGTTTTACATTGTATCTCAATTCCCACTTTTCACATTGATAATATAATTCATTGAAAGAGAACTCATTTCTGGCTGTTAATCAACCATAATTTGTCAGTAAATTGATGTCCTTCTATCATTCTCTATGACAGTTTTGAAAAAAGAATTTCTACAAAATTTTGAAGTTGAACAAATAGAATGCCTATAGCATAGTCAATATTTGTACTATAACAATGGCACGCAAGATAGCATGAATGAACCAACAAAAAATTGAAAATCTGCTACTAAAGCAAACAATTCTTTGGAGATAAGAATGGAAAACCGAACATTCAAAAGCATGTCAGAACAAATGAAGCATCAAAAGTAACCATTAATGTAGAGCATTGGGGGAATTAAAGAAAATACCAGGTTGAGACACAAGGACTTCAAATGACACAAATTTCATTCCATCCCGGCTAACTTGTTTCGCAATAATGAATTTCGGTTTTCCTGCCAAATATGCCCAAAAGAAAAAGTATGATTGCTAAGGAAAAGTCACCTCAATCACAACAGCAATCATCTTTGATCACGTTTACTCCATAAAAGATATAAATAAAGATGTCACAAGCAAAACAAAAAATAGTCCGCATTTACCTATCATGATCTTAATCTACATATATATTTTGGCCAAAATTCATAAAGATTCTTTCTTATCAATCAAAGATCTGATTGCCATCAAGTACTCAGCCTTGACAAAGAAGATATGAATGATGATGACACGGTCAAAATGGAAAAAATGCTCCACTTCTAACCATTCTAGATTTTACTCTATATATGTTTCATAAAGGTTTTCTGTTACCCAATCAAAGAAGCACTGACATCAATCAGCCAGCCTTGAGCAAAAAATATCTTGTCTACACAAAGCTGCTTTTGTGAATCAAGATATGATCCACCAAATTTTAGAAAGTTTTGTTACCAGCTCTCAACCTGACATCAACCCTCTATGAATCTGTGATGAGTTCAAAACTGGGGTACCTTTGGGCAACAAAAATATTTGTCACGCAACCAAGTGAAGGCAACATAACAGCAGATGCCAGATAGTGAAATCTACCATGCTAGTTATGCAATTTAAGCTCATGCAAGCGATAAGAAACCCTAGATTCCTTTAAACTTGGAGAGATGTCAAACCAAAAATAAAGAGGCAAGATTTGATATGGGAACTGAATAAATTTCTAATAAACAAATTAAACAAGCCAACAGACCAAATTCAGATTCAGCCAACAATAATAACTCATTTAGTAAAATTAAACTAAAAATATCTAAAACCATGACCTACCAAGTATGCTTCCCTTACAGACACATCACCCCCATAATCCAACAAAGCATGAGTGATTTATAGAATTATTAAGCACTTAACAGAATGTACGGATTTATACTATGGTAAGAATGAATTACTTTTGACACAATAAAATGATATATATCAATTCATAGTAGATCAAGAACTCGTCAAAGATATACTTCGAATAAAAATTACACAAAGTTCAATTTATTCAATATTCTAGTTACAGAGATCTGTAATCAAAAGGCATAAGGCATTTAAGCAAGAGAGAGACAGAGAGAGGGAGAGAGAAAGCTCACCTGCTCAAGAACCCTAGCTGAGCTCTTCTCCACAAGCCTCGCCAAGCCCTCCAGCTTGAGCAGCATCTTCGTATACAAGTCCTCCAACTCGGAGGTGTACTCTGCCGCCCCTGGCCCCACCAGCCGCTCCAATCTCTCTAGGCCGAATCCCTCCGCAGAGGACTCCAGCAGCCGCAGCTCCCTCTCCGCCTCCCGGAGGCTCTCCCCTTTCTTGCTCCCCCTCTCTCTCTCCCCCTCCTCGATGCCCCTCGGCCAGCACGGCATCCACGGGAACGCCGACGCCGGCGAGAAGGAGCTGTACTGCCCCCGGAAGGCAGGGCCTACGTTGATGACGTCCAGCGATCTCGGCTCGAGGGCGCCGCTGCCAGCGGCCGTCGACCGGAACACGAAGGCCCGGTACTCGTGGGTGTGGACCGCGTGGTTCGGAGATGGCGAGGAGGCGAGGAGGAGGAAGATGCAGGGCTTCGGAGGGAGATCGGGATGGGCAGAGCCGGGGCGGTCGTCTAGGGTTAGGGTTGGGTATTTGGAGAGGGAGAAGGAGACGGCGAACTCGCGCATGGAGGGGTGGACGGGGGAGCGTCGGCGCCCAGAGAACCATCCGAGGAGGGCGAAGCCGGGGGGGCGGTGGTCGGCGGCGGCGAAGGCGCGGCGGAGGGCAGGCAGGTCGAGGCGGCCGAGGGCGTCGTAGAAGCCCATGGGGGAGCCGGAGCAGAAGATGCCGGTGACGGTGGCAGAGAGAGGGGACTGGCTGGCGGCGGCGGAGGTGGCGGCGGAGGGGTCGTCGTCGTGGAGATCAGGAGGGGGGAGGCGGGCGACGTGGCCGAAGAGGAGACCGTCGACGTCGCCGGGAGAGGACGTGAAGCGATGGATGATGGAGGCGAGGGTGGGACCGGAGATGGAGATCTTCTCGACGACGGCATCGTCAGCCATGGCGATCGAGAGAGAGAGAGAGAGAGAGAGAGAGAGAGATTTGAGGGTGATGAGGGTACGATCGGAGGGGACAGTGGGGTCATTCGGGGAAGAGCGGTTTTGGGTCTGAACGATTCGACTACGGTTTTAAAACTCGCGGACCCGAGTCAAGACTCGTCCGAGTGGTGTTGTCAAAGATCCGTTAAAAAATCAATGGATCGGATCCAAAATCAGTTGAATTATTTACGGATTGTATTGCTCAGAGTTTTCAGTGGTTGATTAATTGGGGGTAAGCCTTAGCGTAATCCCATTGTAACCTAAGTTTTATAGGTTCATTCTTCCTAGATTTCATAGTGGCAAGAGCGTGCTAGTGATTTGATTTATTATTTTTAATTGGAAAGACCACTCTCACCACCCATATTTACTTTTTTTTTTAGCATTACTAATACCATCTCAAATCTTAATTTTTCTAATTATATATCATATTATCACAAAATATTTTGTAAACATCCATCCAATAGCAATGCGCATGGCATAAACTATTTTTCGGATGAACATGATGTGGGCTTTTATTTCACTTGAGTTAGCACGGCGTATATTTGAGTAGATCTAATGACGTATATGCAATAGACCGTAGATGGTTAAGTTATTTGGATTAACCAAAATAAAAATTTTGGTCAAAAATTCTTAAAAACAAAGAGTTATATGAAACTATATATTTTATTTTTTGTATCTATAATAAATTTATTATATTAATGTTTTACTTTTGTATTTAATTTGATGTGTAGGTTAGACTTTAATTTTTGGATTTTTTTAATGATATAGATGATTTGATCTGCAATTTGGATAATCTATAATTAACTTTAAGTATAGATTATTGTATCTTGGATGATACCTGATTGATTTTAAAATTATTTTTTTTCAAAAATAGATCTTTAAATCTCAATCTTGATTTTAAAATTATTTTTATAATAAATTAAAAAATTAATACAAAGTTTATGATGCACTTCATGTTGGATAATCGATAACTATGAAAAACCAATCATGACATAGCGATGCTAGCGAGCATTCACTATTCCACAATATATTCAGGTTAACGCGGGAGTGTGGCTCCTTCGAACTATCCATATTTATTGAAAGATAAACAATATTTTTGATTGTATCGCCTTCTTATCTCAAAAATATTTTTAAAAAAATTATTATTTTTTTAATTTTGTTGCCCCATTCACGGCAATGTGAAGCGCTGTTTGTATAAAAAAATACTTTTAAAAAAACAATCACAGCTCCCCCGGCGTGATACCGAACGAACCGTCGGATTGAGCACGTGCTGCAAGATTGGCGGCACCGGTCGGAGCCTTCGCCTGGAAGATCGCCTTCGTCTCCTCCGGCTCCGACCCGCTGAAACCGCTATAACTCCAGCCCTCACCTTTCCACCTCCTCCCCACTTACAATGTTTAGAAAATCGCAGTGGCCCCTCGAGAACTGGGCTTTCCACCTTTGGCCCAAGAATTGCTTCCTAGCCCTAGATTTCGAGAGCTCTCCGAGAACTCGAGCCGCCATGGACGAGGAGAACACGGGGACCTTCTGCCGGACGTCGATTCGGACGAGGAAGATGGCCGCCGCTCTCGAAAGCTCCTATAACAGTACCCTGGTGGATTTCATCTCCCCCTTTTCTTGTTGCGCGAACCATTGCAGTTTCAAATTCTATGCTCTTGATTTGAATCGAATTGAATTGATGCCATCTTTAACAGATTGAAGGGATTGTTTATCTCTTGTTGAATCTGACTCCTTTTATCGATTATTTACTTTTATATGCATTTTTCTGAGCGAACGCCTTTAATATATATTAGATTAGACGTGAAAATTGTTGAAGTCGTTTTCTTTTTTAGTCAGTGGAAGAGTCAGGGTAGCTAAAGTTTCGATTTTATTTTATTTTTGTCATGTTTTCTTCCTTGAACTAGTTTCCCTTTCGGATATCAATATTGAAAATTTAGTGACTTTAATTAGTATCGAGGGATTGGAAAATGACCATGCTGGAGCAGAGGTGATTGAGATTAAATGATGAAGATGATGCTTCTCTAGATAACGATGATCGAGGTCTGTTTGCATCTCTTTTGGATTTTTTTTACCTTTTGGATGTTTCTCACTGTCACATATTCAGAATTTACGCAAACACCCTGTTCCACTACTTCACTAGATTATATGTATAAAAAGCTTAGTATGAAGTTGGTGGCATCATAGATCCTTATGGAGCTTTGTATTTTTAAATTTTCAGGTACTTGATTTCAGCTGCTCCATGGCGGCATAAATCAAGAGATGTGCTAAGGGTTGCAGCATTACACATGTAACTTTTCTTATTTTGGAGGGATCTTTAAAACAATTTCAAATGCTGATCTCAAAAGCAAAGTGCTATTTTCAGCACCATCCTATTTCATGAATGGTAAGAATTCATATTTTTCTGTTGTTTGAAGTTTTTTGTGCATCTGATTACAGCTTGTTGTTTTCTGTTGCCCATTGTGTCCCATGAAATTAGTATTATAGAGATTGAACATGACTTACTTAAAAATAGCAAACTATTATTCTTGTATAAAATTAAGAAAAGATAAACAGAAAGCATGACAAAAATATCATGTTTATAAATAAAACAAGAAAATAAAAGTTTTATTTATGAACGCTATCATTTTATTTCATAAGTTATGACTATAAAGAATAAAGATAGAAATTTGAAGATGCGCAAATGTTCCTCAAATTGAAAAGGTGAAACTTTGTTGCTGATAATATTGCAGTAAGAGAACTACGCAAGTATTATTTCCATTGTCTGATAAGTATTTCACAAAGTAATATAAGAATTCCATTCCAATCCCACTGTCCTGTGCGGCACTCTCCAATAGATTATCTTCAGTTCAACCAGATGTATCCATAAAGAAATATTTATTAAGTTTGGGGGCATAATAATTTAATAGTGAGCTCTGCAGTATTCTGCAGAGCAACATGCTATCTGCTTATTCTATTTGAGCAGCTTCTTTGATCTTTTGTCTAGCTTTTCTTGTCTCATAGCTTATTGTTGAACTTAAAGCACTGGCTGAATGTGATTGACTCTTCATCTACTTATAATTTGTATAATCAGTTTAGTGTCGTCATTAAACCAGAGGTGGAGGAAAGGAACTACTCCTTTGGAACTCTGGCAATGTAGGTTTCAGTACCCTTGAGTTCTCAATAATGAAGCTGGCAATTTTCTGCTGTTTGAATCCCAACGCTAGTGACAGTTTCCTTTTCTTTTAATTATTTTCCCTAAGATCAGCACTCTGAGCACACAGATTAATCTCTGTCATATTCTCTAGCCAGTTTTAGGTATGATGGTTATTGGACTACTTGTTTAATATTCATGTATCCAGCTGACAAATTTTGTTTAGTATGCTCATATGCCATGTATCATGCAAGCTTGTGCATCTCTTTCGCTCAGACAACTCAATGTGAGTATGTGACGCTATAACTGCTGAAAGACATTTATAGATATCGTTGTCACGCTTCAAGCCATGTTGCTGTGTGAAAGTAGAGAGTTGGATCAGTTAATAGCATACTTGAAAATGAGCTTTTTCATCAAATTTAAGCTGGCTGTTTCCCTTGACACGATATAACATCTATTATGGGCTCGTTTGGTTCGCGGGAAAAGAAGGGGGGAAAGTGTGGTCAACGGGAAAGTAATGAGATGCCTCTTGTTTGGTTGGAGTTTTCAAAGGAGAGAGAAGGGAAAGTTGTATTCCCATGGGAATGTGATTCCCACATTTCATGGGAAAGTCTTTCCCATGAGAAACATGGGAAAGTTACTTTCCCATGAGGCGGGAATCACTTCATTTTTACTTTTTCCCAAAAAGTCCCTTCAGTATTAAAGAAGCATTAAAGAGGCATTAAAAACCTAATTTTTATTAAGGGCATAATAGGAATTATATATAACTTTCCTAGGAAAGTGGATGGCTAACCAAACATAAGCACCTTGGAAATTTGTCACTTTCCCATGGTCAACCAAACATGCCAAAAATACTTTCCTAGGCATCCTCTTCCTAGGAATTTGTTTCCCAGGAATCATATTCCTAGGAAGGAAAATGCTTCCTGCGAACCAAACGAGCCCTATATGTCTGTAGTGTATGGTCAAAAGCAGCAGCTAAGACTAGACCGGCAAAAGCACTGGACAATGCAAAGAAGGCACCAAGGAAATTCATACAGGATGTAGGCACTAATGCATGTCTGTAGGATATTAACGGCTACCTGCACCTATAATTTGTCTCACAGCTTGTCATTTGCTTTTAATTGCGACAGGCAAATCTAGAGGCATTGCCTCCGCATGTTCCTTCCTATTTGATGGCCACAAAGCACTACATCCCATTCCCATATCTGCACAGTTTGTGTGTATGCTTCCAATGGAAGGAGATTCTGTTCATGATGTTGTCAGGTTATACTCAATGACATCCAATGTTCAAAGTTTGTAGCCTGATCTTTGGCTTGATTGTTATCAAGAGCTCCAGGTTGTAAAGATTGCTTTGAGGTTAGGTTTGTTGAGAAGAAAGGAGGTTCGGTCTCTCTTTGTAAACATTATGATGTTAAACCATATGTACTTGAATGAATGATAAAAAAATGTGCATTTCAGGATGCAATTACATCCTTGTCTGCAAAATTTTGTAATTCACTACAAAACGAACTGATCAAAATTATAATCAACAAAGTAAAAGAAAGTAGAGCAAACTGGCATAGTTATGATTATTAATTAATAACAAATCTTAAACTTAGCCTTAATAATATAATTATTATTGAAATGTAGAGAACAATGCCAAATTAAGGCTCAAATAATCCGAAGTCCTTTAAAAAATAGGGGAAAAAAACGGAAAACAATAATTTTAAAAAAGAAACAGAATAATGGAAAAACTACATTCCCCCGACTGCTGAGCTTCCATTATGGATGGATGTTGCTTTAGGCTTTCAAAATTTGTTCAGCAGATGGGGAGGTCAGCTGGAGGAGGCTCCAGGGACTGCAACACTCCGAGTCCATCTTCCACCAGGAAAGCCATGGCCAAGCCCCAGGTAATATGAACATCCAAATGGCAGTGCATGAGCCAGACCCCTGGATTGTCCGCCACGAACCGGATGACAGCCCAGCCGTTCACTGGCACCCCGACGGTGTTCCTCATCGGCGGGTCGACGAGGTTGAACTTGGCAGCGTCCTTTGCAGCGTTGAAGTTCCCGAACCCCTGGGCGAGGATGTAGAAATCATAGCCGTGGAGGTGGATTGGATGGTTCTCAGCAGCAAATATGTTGGTGCCCTGGAGCACCAGCTGCACCACAGATCCGTACTTCAACTTGTACACCTTCGTTGCTGCAACGGGCTGCCACAGGGAACGGCTAACGTTGGCCGCCGTGTAGTCGAACTGCACCGGCGGCTGGGCCGGGAAGTCGGCGGTGAACACGCCGGGCATGCGGTGGTGGTGAGCCTGGAGGATGGAGAAGTTGGCTGGCAAGACGAAGGAGAAATTGTTCATGCTCGCCCCAAAGCGAGTACCGTTTGGCCCGCCGCATCTCTTCCCCGGACGGCAGTTGAACAGCCCCAGGCCCACGGTGAAGAAGAGGTTCTCATCTACTCGGCCAGGGATGTCAACCTTTTTCAGGCTTTTCAGGCCGGTAGAAAAGGCGGCGGCCGTGGCGGTGTCGTTGTAGGCCGGGAGGATCGGGAATGCCGGTTGGGTGATGCCTTGTCGAGGCTTCGCTGCAGAGCAGCCGCAGTCGTAATCGAGGATGGCGGTGGTGGTGGTGTTGTCGAAGGGGACGCCCTGGGCGCTGGCGTAGGCTCGGGCGGCCATGTAGTACCGGGACGGCGGCTGGTCCATTGTCACAAGGACATCGGTGGTCTGGCCTGGGCCCAGCATGAGCACCGAGGTGGTGAAGGGCTTGGTGTAGGAGGCGTCGGCTCCGACGACGGTCATCTTGTGGCCGGCAATGGTGAAGAAGAGCTCGGTGTTTAGCGCTGCGTTGATGATCCGGAGGAGGTTGGCCTCACCGGCGGCCACCGAAATTACCGTTGTGCCTGCGGATTTAGTTAGAAGGAATGCTTAGCTTGAGAAGAATTCATCCAGCCAGTATAAGCCCAACCATTGCATTTGCTTGGTTGAATTGGCCGAAATGGGTGGTGAAATGAGAGAAGAACCCGCCCACCTTCGCTGGAACAGTTGTAGAGATCGCCGGGCTGGCCATTGATGGTGAAAGCGTCAGAGGTGTTCGGAGCTGCTCCTGTCCGTGTTGCCTTTCTCACAACATCAATTGGATTTGCATCCCACCACTCTCCTGTTTATCAGTATTATACTTGATCAGAATGATTTATCACTGCGTTGTTTGAAGAAATCTCTGTATATGGCTTGGCTTATTAAGTCAGCTGGGTCACAGTTCAGGCTTATTGCAGCGTGCAAGAGTGTCCGTTGTAGAAACATAATTTTAACTGAGATCTTAGCAGCATGTTAAGTTAAATCATTTGAGAAAAAGTTTCTCTTTCTTGTATACATAAGAGCATATGGTCTGGTCCATCTTTGTATGTAATGAGGTCCCAATCAAAGTGGGTTAACTCCTGGTCAATATGCTTTCGTTTTGTTGCACACTCAAGGGCGTAAGTTCCTATTCAAAGTTGTTAAACTCTGCGACCCATTGGATTTTTTTTTTTTTTTTTTGCGATAACGGTTAATTATACACTTTTAGTATGCATATATCTAAAAAAAGTCAAAAAGTAATAAGTCTCGGAGTATTCTAGGCAGCTTCCTCTCACTAATCCAGAGAGTTCCTCCAGAGTGCTCAACCACATACAAGGCCACCTAATCAGCGGCTCCATTGGCCTTTTAGTACATATGCTTGGCCTGAAAGGTAACGTCTCTATTGGCTTTATTGGCCTATTGAACATGCAGTGCTTGATATAGACCAGCCCAAGCTATTCCCAACTCCACCCTAAGAACACAAGTGCCAAAGATCTGGCACTTACCAGCTACAACCATCTTAGAGTCTGTTTTATAGATTTGAGTGGCATAAATTTCTCTTTCTTATGCACTCAAGGCCTTAGGCTTATAGATTTGAGTGGCATAAATTTCTCTTTCTTGTGCACTCAAGGCCTTGGTCCTAAACTCCTAATCGAAGTTTGTTAACCCTGTAGCCCATAGACCTGCGAAATGATGCGATGCGGTTGCCTAAGCGGTGGTGCTAGTTGATGATGCATGTCCTTTTCTATTTTGTAGCAAAGTCAAATGACTTTTTTGTAGCAAAACTATTGCCTTTTCACGAAGGAAAAGATTCCTCGTAAAGCACACAGAGCACCCCTGAAAAGCCCCGAAAAACCAATTGTCTATAGAAATCTGAAATTTTTTATTCAATTTTTCCTTTTTGAAGATTTTTTTTTTAAAGACGATCAATTTCTACACTTCATGTCTCATCTTTCTAATTTCTAGGCTATGGATTACTGCCATAGCATCATTTGAACTGCAAACTGCAAGGTGGTCGATCAGTCCAACCAGATGAAACCCAGCCAATCAATATGCAAACTTTTTGCGGTTGGCCATCGTCTCCATTGACCCACTCAAGTTGCACGTTATCTACAGATGGCTTAATAGAAATGGTGCGTGGGGTCCCTCCATGGTTCTACCCCAAAAAGAATAACAGGACATATATCAAATGAAATGTTGGACTTCTCACACTTCATGTTAGTTATTTAATGTTATTTGAGAAGGACATAGATTGAGAGTGTTACCAAGAAGGATGGGGATCTCTCTTTTGGGCTTGGCGAATGGATAGGAGGTGTGCTCCTTGGGGTGGATGATGAGAGCTCCATACACAGTGGCCCTGAGCCAGGAGCTGTGTGCATGCCACCACAACGTCCCCTCTTGGCCCTCGACCGTAAACCGGTACGTGTAGCTCCCTCCAGGCCTTATCGGACACTGAGTCACCATCTCCGGTCCATCAGCCCATGCCGTTCTCATTTGCCGAACTCCATGCCTCGAAAACAAACAAAAAAAAAGAAAATGAAGAACTTGCCTAGTGATCAGAGCTATCTACGCCTATGAATGCAATGAGAAGAAGCAGTGGAGCAGACTTGCAATAAATTTGTACATAACGTGGGTTTGCATGCATGGTTTTCATGCACGTGCGCATGGGAATGTGCATATGTATACGTATATATGCATGTATATACCAGTGAAGTGTGACATTGTATCTGGCCCGGTTCACGACACTAATCACGAGGGTGTCGCCGTTTTTGACCTCCAGAGTTGGCCCTGGGAATTGCCCATTCACCGTAATGATGTTGTGGGTCTTGCACAGCCTCTTCACTGGCTTTGCTTGGACCTGAATACAGCATCCAAAGTATGTTTAAGAACTAAGAAGACGAAGGAGAGGACAGACTAGAAATGAGGTGAGTGACAGGAATAGATATCCATACAACGAAGTCATGGTAGTGAACTTCAGCTTTGATATGGGAGAAGAGAAGAAAGAAACCAAGAAGGAAGCAGATACGAGACCAGGACGGCATGACAGTAGTGTTTGGGTGAGCCTCCATAGCTTAACTAAGCCCTTGTTTTCTTTCTCGGAGAAAACCTAGGGCTTATTTGTTTGGAAGCTATGGGATGGTAATGCGATGGAAAGGGAGAGAGGGCTCTTATATATAGAGAGCATGGGATAGGCATAGAGCTAGGTAATGAGGCTGTTTTGAGGTTGGCGGATTACGTTTTGATTTATGGTGAAAGCCTTTAATTTGTTTTCTTTTAAATTAATGTCTGGTCAAGTTTCCATGTTCTCTTTTGATCAACCCTGTAGAAGTTGGTGCACCCACTAGCCTCTCCGTTAGAGGCAGTAATTTCAGCAATGCTTGTTCCACAAGCCTCCCCATGGATGAACCCCGTCAGGACAACACAACATGATGCCATGATGGCCTATGCTTTTCATGCATCGTATGAATTTTGTCAATACCAAAGCTCTACATGCAATTTGCTCACTTGAATTGGATGTCTACTTTTGCATGAACCTTTCAAGACCTGCGGTCCCTGGCACCATGAATTTTGTCAATACACAATTTGCTCGTCTATAGAAACCCTCCAATATTCCTTGCAAACGACAAGTCTCTGAGGTTTTGGTTGGCGTTGCTTTAGGGGGTGCAACTTCTGTTATAGTCATTGTATATGACCGTACCCATCTGCATATGGAAAAGAGGGGGCTGAAAAGCTGCATGGAGGCCGTCTCATGTCGACACCCTCTTCTCAGCTGGCTTGTTCTTCTACAGAAAGAAACCTAGACGTACGCTAAATCGATACAACTCCTCCGGGCTGCTTGTTATAGATGCTTTCTGAGTTATGATTTCTTCTCTTGAACTGGCAATCATCTTATAATCCAATCACCTTTTGTCAGTATAGTAGTAAAAAAATGAGAAGTTTTACTTGCTTTTATCAAGTCTCGAGGGTTACTTAATCGATGACTTCGCATTGATAAAGAAGTTGAATTAGGTGGTCTTTCCTTTACATGTCAAAAAATTGGATCCAGTGGTTTCTGACCTCATCTTCTCTCCATAAGCATGGAATGAACATGAGAATCAATAAAATTGGTAATCAACGTTAAATAAGCATATTTTCTCTTAAAAAAGCATCAAACAAGGCTATGAGATTAGGTGTGTAGCGTTACTTGCACCTCACTTGTTATCATGTATTATAGTTCTGAAAAATACTTGCGTCCATCAATTGATTCCTTGAGGTCTCCCTGTCAGAAGATTTCCAACCTAGCCATCTGGCCGGTCTACTTATTGGGCTATTATAGTACAAGGCTACCTAATTGCTTGGTCCACTTCACTGATTATCTCTACGACGATGACATAGCAACCATCCTCCAATGTGGTTTTTAGAGAAAATCTAAAGCATTGCTGATAGAGGCATTTTACCAACCAGTTTTCTTCCTTAATGCTGGATGTTTTCCCTTCTGATTCAAGGAAAGGGGAATACTGTTGAGAGCTATTTAGTCAAACCAGTTAGCAATGTCAAATCAAATCCTAAAGTTAGGAAGAGTACAGTTGTTCGGCCAAGAAAGAGAAGATAATCTTGGTAGGACGAGACTGAATTCAGGTGGAGACTACTATTGTTGATTTGGAGTGAATTGGCAGCTAAGATGGCACCACCATAAACAATGGTTATTGCACCAAAACGTTCACATGTAAATGGTTCCTTAGATCTCTCCTGCAATCCATGTGGATGAAGGGAGGAGCCAAAAAAAAAAAAAAAGGTGAACCGCTCCTCCCACCAACAATAAGATAGCGACGCAAGCACAGAAACCACTGAGCCAGGCAAGCATCTCCATGGGTCTGCCGAGGCCATCATCATTTTAGACACTAGATTATTTTTGATGCAGTCCCATCATGACGTGAACTCGGCTGCATGACTTCAAGCAGCTAGCGAACGATTATTAACCCACAGGTGTGAGATGGAAATTATTGAAGTGAGGCATCACCTAATACATATTGATTGCAATGAAAGACTTTGAACAATCTACATTTGTAGTTGATATAATGGAGTGGCCTAGCCTCCCTGTTTTTCGGAAGAAAAAAAAAGAAGTTGATATAACGGAGACAGAGATTTATGGGAAGTCATATAAATTATGCAACACTTAGATTACATGAAGCCTATTAATGGCCCCAGGATTTATGATTTTCCTTTGCAGTAACATTAAAAAGTTTGGAAAGAATCTTGTATCTCGACTATTATCTTATTCTGAAGCCAAAATTTTAAGAAGCAAACAATTGCTATTACAATGTGATAGGATATGTTTAGGCATCTGGCATAAACTGAGAGTACAGAGTGGGGCGAAATTAATTTATATAAGAAATCAATTGGCATGATCTTTCTTTTCCTTCTGATCTGATAGAAGATCAAAAGTTGTTTGGACATTATCAGAAGCTGAGCACCCTTTTGCTGCGATCTCATCCTGGAGCAAGATCATGAGAACCTTTCTCTGGGTTCAAAAAATATAGATGAAAGAACTTTACTGATTCAGTATCTTAGTATGAACACAAGAGCCACTCCAACAAATAGAAGGCCTCTTAGAAGGGTGTGATTGGGGGAGAAACAATATTAAATTTTCCTGTATGAATACCAGGACTGTATGTCAATACATACGGCAGTCAACAACAACTCCCATTGAACCCAACAGTAAAAACTACGATTCTTTTTTTGTAATCTTCCAAGACCACTCTGTGGCATGGCCAAGATTCCAGAGCACCAAACTACTACTGTCTAAATGACTTCACCAGAATTAGCTTTCAAATAATGTGTGACCACGTGAATAACAGTATGCAGTATGGCCAAGCAATATTGTACTCTAGCAGAACTACAAAGTTCAGATCTTGTGTTATTGATCACACACTACAGAGTACTTGCAGGTGGATGGATTACAACTAAGCCCTTCCTCACAGTCCCTCTCTGTAGGTAGGATAGCAGGACATCCAAATCCTATTCCACTGGCCTGTTTATTTGATAGCAAAGCAGTTCAACTGATCATCAGTGACGAAAGTATAGATCTTAGGCATCATGTGCCAAGAAAATATCTTTGTCATCGGATGATCCAAACCTGAAAAGTTACATTCAGGACTTATTAAGATTAATAGTAGAAGAATCAAGTGTTTTTTTATGCAGACCAGGCCAGCTACCATGTGAGATGCATGAAGCTGCACTGCACTTCATCCATCTACAGATGGGAGTTCCATGAGTTGACTCCAATGGCAGGATAACATGTGAGCTGAATTCCAGGGATAGGTGGTAAACTATACTGGCAAGAGTGTTCAACAAAACTAAAAGACCTACAAAGCTCATGCTTGCCCCACTCCGTCTACCTTCATAGAATATCTCTATTTATGTAGTTGGAATGCGATAATGTCCTGTCCAATATATAATTTTTTTTGGGGTAACAAAACGAATTCTTGTCTCTCTCTAAAGAAGGGCCTGGAATTTGAAATAAGAAGAAAATGCAGTCCCAGTTCGAATAAGTAAATGCAAAATCGTATATTCTTAAAAAATGCTGTCTTTAACAGTTTCCAGAATGTCGGAATCAAAGAATGGACACAGCAAGCATTCCTCTATAAGTCTAAAAGCAGTTCTTTTTTTTTTTTGGTGATGTGAAAATAGTTCTATTCGTAACAGAGAGAAATAAGGTCCTCAGGTCAATAATTCTGTTGCAAAGCATAATAAAGAAGAAGTCAACAACGAAAGGCAAATCCCTTTTTGCAACCAAGCCCATTATTGCAATGAAAGGTGTACATGATGGTCAGGAAAAACCCCAGTTTAGCAGCAAAATGTATTCATTATTCAAATAATTCATACTTAAACAGGCTTCTAGTATTCCAACATTCACCTTCATTCCATCATTAAAAGCAGAAAGAAGGCCTTTTATTTGCATATCTTTCCAGCAGGCACTATAGTTCTTAGCTGCTATTTGTATTAGCTACCAAACCATGAGGCTTGACAAAATCCTCAAGGAAGACGAACTCATCTAGATCAACAAATCGAATTGCATGGGAAGAATGGATTTCCTCTCAGTTTCTTGCTTCAGATTGCCAACCTTCTTCTAACTTTGATGCTTATGCTAGAAACAAGAAACATAATAATACTAAATACTCGACAAGAAAATCAAAACTGGAACTGTACATGTTACTCCTCGTAACACCATGCATGTTCTGCTTTTCATGTATTGGCTCCAAGTCATTTAATGACTAATCAATGAAACAAAATAGAGTTACAGCAAAAATTACTTCCCAAATAACTAAGTTTTAAGCACCATGCATGGAAGAAAAAAAAAGTTTACTTATATGTTTAACGAGATAAATTAAACTGGAAAAATATTATTTTTTGATGGGAAAGTACAAGTTTACTTATATTATTTCATTTGTCCTTAACGAGTCTTTGGATCTTTGCGTGATCATCTCATTATCAATGCTCTTAAATATATCTTCCTCAATATGCATCGCCAATGTTATTCACCCACTGATCTCCCATCCGATTATTTAGTCGAATTTTCATAATTTTTATTGCAGTAAAGGTCCTCTCAAACGTAGCTATTGGTAAAATCAATGCTAGTCTCATTGATAAATAAACCAACAGATACAAGTTATTTCCTTTTGTCTCCACTATGGAGCAAGTACTCTTATCTCCTCCAAATTCGAAAATTATTTAATGGACCACCCCAAATGAAAATGTATATGTCAAGCTGGTTGTCAAGAGCCATCAGCTGTGCCTTTAAAATATCATTGGAATAAAGCTGGGCAAGCTGAATTAACTTATCTTTGTCAAAGGTTGCAAATGAATCAGTTGGATTTAAAGACAGCCAAGCAAATTGATAGTTTCGTATTCATCTCATTGAAATGATTAAAGCTCCTAAATTGCGTATATAAATGACTGCATAAAAACATTTCTATTGCTAAAGAAGAGAAAAGAAAAGGTAAAGGAAAAGATGCTAAAGAACCGTGATTCACTCTTGCAGTTAGTGACTGCAGGTGATAGGATAAAATTCCATGCACCCACAAACTTCCATGAAAGAATAAACTTAGGAATTCTGTGGAACACAACTGGTAACCTGCTTTTGGGTGTTTTCGTGGTAAAAGGAAGGAAATTTTTCAGTGGTCGAGATGGTTGATAATGTGCAAAGTAGCATCATGGTGTTATGCTTCTTAAATCTGCCAGGGCTGCAGTGTGGTTACCTCTTTTGATCTCATGGAAGTATGGAGTACCTTTCACTTTCACTTGGCATAGTAGGGTGCTTGGTGGTGCGCTCTTTTGGGGGTTTGGGTTCCTTGAGAAAACAGTAGAATCAGAAGGCAGGGATAGAAGATGCTTATATGCTGACTGTAGTGTTAAATTTGCTCTTTCTCGGGCCTTGATGCACTTTAAACAATACATCATCAGAAGATAGAAGATGACATTTATAGAACATAATTTCTGTTACAATAAAATGTCTAGATGCGTAATATTTTAGAAACTGATTGTAGGCCATAAGGTTTTCTTGCCTGGAATGTAATGATTTCCTGATCCACTCAGATGCTATTATTCTAAACCAGGTGTTTCTTCTTTTTTCTAAATGTCTTGTAATCTGCCATGGAAATCTGCCAGATGAAAGGATGGTATTTTTTGCACCTGTCATTAGCACCAACTTTTAGCTTAATAGAAATTGCAACCAAGTGACTCACATTTTCTAATTCCAGGGAATCAAGAAGTCATGCCCTTCTGTTATGATACTTGGGGAGTGTTTTCAATGTAATACCTTGCAAGAACAAGGCAATCTGTCTTTATGCCCTTCTGTTATAATACTTGGGGAGTGTTCTCAATGTAACACCATATAGCACCAGCCTAAGCAATGGAGCATCACACATTCTTTTGCATATGCTGCCAGTTGTCAATTTGCGATCCTATGGAAACCACCCACTGTCCTGTCGTCTAGGTCTCCCTTCGGCTTATAGACAAATCTATTTATTTATCCTCATAAGTAAAAACTTTTTATCGTCTGTCAGCTATTCTTTCCCCTGCTCAGTGCCAGCTGATAAGACAAACCCATGTCGCATATCCTGCTGGTTGGGTATGCAGAGAAGAATGCGGATGTGCGGGCAAAGGAAGCAGAAGAAACAAGAAGATATTCCAAGGGGAGAGAATGAATTCCGAGCATATGTAAATTACCCCGGGTCCCGATCATATAAATGCTTGTATTCTAAGCTGCAGGAAGCAGTGACTTGATGGTAAGCACAATTCAGTGGAGTTTCTCGATAAAAGGGAGATGCAACCGTTGTCTGTCGTCTCCTCTTTGTCCTCTGGCTCTGTGCATATGTTCTAGTGAGCTAACGTTGATTTATATTTAATTTCGGAAGAAGACCCGGAAAAGTAGCTGATTGGCAGGGTAGATTATCACATGAAACTTTTTTTTTTTTTTTTCCGATAAAAACGGCAGTTCATATTACTCTAACTTGAGTACATCCAGCCATATCAAAAGAAAGTAAAGATAACAACGGAGTGGGACTATCAGCTGCTGAAGTCCAAAGAAACTCTCCGAAATGCCTAGCTACGTAAGAGGCGACCCAGTCAGCAGCTCTGTTCGCCTCCCGATACACATGTGTAACATGAAAATCACCCATCTCCTGAGCCAACCTCCTAGTCTCACGAATGAGTGGATGACCATCACCGAACCTATCCACACCCTGGATCCAATCGATCACCACCGAAGAATCACCCTCTAGATGCACCCGGGCGGCGCCGAGGATCCTCCTCGCATAAGATAAGCCCTCCCAAGCAGCTCTCAGCTCTGCTCCAACAATAGTAAGCCCTGGGATGCGACGACCACCGGCGGCTATCAGTCTGCCCCTCTCGTCTCTGATCACAAAACCCACACCTCCAGAGACACCATCCACCGAGCAACTACCATCAAAATTCACCTTGAAATGACCAAGGGGTGGGGGTACCCAAGAAACAAGAGCGAACCTGGGCGCTGTAGCAGCGGGAAGGATACCCCAGATGTCCCTAGCCATTCCAGAAGTGAACCACGCAGTAGTCGCAACCATCTCCCCTGCATGTAGCATAGCTCGATCCACCACCATCCTCGCAGACCACCTCCTGCCCTCAAATAGACCAGCGTTCCTATCCAACCATATATGATAAGTCAAGTGTGCCATCATAATACCCGCCTCAACAGAACAAGGCCTCCGCATAGAGGCTCTCAACACATGCATCAGGTCCTGAGCCGACTCCACTGAAAGGGGTAACATAACAGGAGACCTACTCCATATCTCTCTAGCCCTGGGGCACTGCAGCAAAACATGGTCAATGGTCTCCTTGATACCTGAACACCGCTCACAGCACTGAGAAATCTGCATGCCCCGTCCGGCTAGCATACCCCTGGTCGGTAAGCATCCCCATGCCACCTTCCAGAAGAAGAGCGCTACCCGCGGGTGACATCGTAGCCGCCATATCCATCTGCCCTCAATCTGCCTGTCTGACACCCTGCTCATCAAAGTGTGGAGATCCCTGGCTCGCACCTGCGCTCGACCCGTCGGCCACCAGACTAATCTATCTGGCATCTCCTGCAAAGGAATCGGAAGGTCCATGATCGTCACTGCCAACTCCTCCCCAAACACCTCCCGAATCAATCCCTCCCTCCAGCAGCCCCCCTCTCGGTAAATCAAATCACTAACCCTAAATCCAGCGATCCTCGCCGAATCCACCAAGGTCGGAATACGGCTGATCGGCTGCTCAGTCACCCACCTGTCCTCCAAAACATCTATAGACCGCCCATCACCAATGGCCCATCTCATCTCCGGAAGCACCAGCGCGGCCCTAGCACACATCTCCCTCCACACCGGCGAATATAATCGGCCTCCGCGCACTCCAGGTATCAGAGCTCCATATTTGGCCCTCATCAACGAGGACCACATGCGATCAGGCTCTAGCACAAACCTCACTGCATGTCGAGCCGCTAAAGCCTCTCTCCTATCCATCAAAGACAACACCCCCAACCCACCGAACCTGATCGGCTGACACACCACCTCCCATGCCACCAGATGAACACCATCTCTGCCCCTATTCCCACCCCAGATAAAGTTTCTAAAAGTCCGCTCCAAGGTCCTCACAAGAGACACCGGAATAAAGGAATTGGACAATAAGTAGATGGGAATTGAAGAAAGAACTGACCGAACCAATGTGATCCTCTCCATCATGAAACTCTTTAATAGGAGTCCTATGTAAGTTGCACTTTGGAAGGAGCTTGGGTGCAAGCAACTATGCGTGCCATGGCTGCAGTCATCTTCTATCAGATCAACTTCAAAACTCGCATCTCAGGTTAGTGACAGTGCTCCTATTGTACCTAAAACGCACCACCACATCATGACGGCCTTTATGTAAACCCTAGGTTCTCCATTAGATGAGATGTCATTTCAAGCAGGCAACGACTAGCCAACTTGAGACTATTTGCTACTGCCACCAAGATTACCAGTCCTCCATGGCAGTACATCAAGATAGGCGTCTAGTAGGGCCCCGAGTGAGGTGCTGCCAAGAACCAACTGCCACATGGCACCAGGAAACTGAATAGTAACAAGACCTGTGGTCTTCAGCTTTTTTCCCAACAGATACATTCCCCTAAGGCCCTCTCGGAACAGAGTCGCTTATTCTGTGTCAGGGACCCAACACCAATCACAACGCTTTATCCAATCAAATATAGAGTCACTTCTGCACCATCAAAGTAAAAATAATTTGACGCCAACCACCCACAAAATATACAAAGTTTCCCGCTGTACACTAGAATTTCGATTCCTGCCTAGGTTATCAAATAAGTTCTTGACATTTTTGTACAAATATCCTTCAGAATTCTGGTGCTAAATATAAAGAGATAACAATGTAATTCAGCAACCAAATACTTTGAACGACCCACAAGTAAATTGCAAAACAGGGTTAACAATACTTGTTGTTTTGCCTCAATTTTCTTTTTTTCTCGTAGAGAAAATGAGATGTTTAAATGGTATACTATTTATATATACAGAAAATGTGAAAAGGACATCACCAAACTCCTGTGATAGTTGAAACTAAAAAAAATTGGTTTTGTAAATTGAAAGCGTTGTAGAAGATACAAAAATTCTTTGCGCACATTATTCAGATTATTGAGTTGAAGGCTGCACCGTCGTTTGTGTTATTTATTCACAAACCCTCTTGACATGGTTAACAATTTCCAGGTCAATTCTTGTTGAAGACTTCCCTCACAATTGGTAAATATAAGCTCAAATAACAATTGATAATAGTTACATAACACACTCAATAGACCCACAGAACATAATCAAAACTGCTCGCAGTGATATATCACATGCCTGTCTTTGAATTTATATCGTAATATTTGAACAAACTAGACTTAACCAGCAAGCAAGATATTTGCAGACTGTCAAGCACTATCAACTAAATAGTCATCCAGATAAAAAATACACTCAGATTTCCTTGTAATTTACACCAATCTCCTCCAAATATCACTTGGTAAAAGTTCAGGCAGTCTTGCAACATTGTGTTTCAACAGCCAGCAGGATCTGGCAATTTGACTTGGACAGATTTGACAGTGAAAATGATCCCCTTTCCACCAAACAGGCATCCTTATCAAGCATGTTCGACAACAAAATACTAAGTAGCTTCTAGCTAAACTAATTCGGCAAAACTTCTATGATTTCTGAGATCACATTTGACAAACTAAACTTTCTATAACAATAGTCTGCATTCTACTAACAAGGATCTTCAACCAAATTTTGTTAAATACATAACCATACATATCTAACTTGATTTACTTATCTCCATTCTTCTACAGTTGCATGCAACCACCCTAATATAGAAAAAGTTCTCAAGTTTCATCCTCCTGGGACAACATCAAGCTTTTCTAGTCATCTTTATTACATAGAGGCCATATTAGTTCCATGCGCAAGCACACGTGATTGTGTATGCAAATATGACTGTATGTGCCCACATAACCCCACAAACCCTCCAGAAAAAGGGAATCAAAAATACATCCACATCCACCAAAAGCCTGCTTCTTAAAATCAGAAGTGACATACTTCATAGTTCATTTTCTATTGGGGCCCATGGCACTACAAGGGTTCAGCCCAGAAAAACATTTCAACTTTTGGATGAATGTTGGCTTTATAAAAAAAATCAACTTAGGAAATGACACAAATAAATAGAAGACAGAATTCTAACACAAATATAGGAAATGCACCAACCTGACATAAACTACAGATAGTAGTAAGATATCCAATTCCAAGATACACAACAAAACACTCCCCCCAGAAGTGTGCAGAGTTCAAGCTTGAGCAAAAGGAGAGTCTAAGATTACCATTAAGGTGGGTGAAGGAGGAGGGGAGGAGAAGGAAAAGAAAGAAGACACAGGTCACAGAGTAAGATTACCATTAAGGTGAGTGGAGGAGGGAGGAAAAAGAAAACACAGGTCCAATGTGAAATTAGCATCTGAGAAATGGCTCAAAATATGCAATCTAAAAAATTCTTCTTGAGCAAGTGCAATGGGTCTATGGAAAATAGACCAAAAAAGTCATTGACAATAAGGAGGGTAATTACTTAAGAAATGCCTCAGTCAACAATCAGATGAACTTTTATATAAGAAAGGAAGCCTACAAAAGACTGGAAAGTAGGCAAACCCATCGAGATGATGTATCCAAATTCTGGAACGCTTCCTCCATCGAATAGTTCTGCTCAGTAGTTCCAAATAATCAACTGCACAAAATGCTTTGGAATTTGAAACCAACTGAAACCACCTTTGATGAACAAGATGCCCAACAACCTCAACATTTTCTAGGGGAGAAAAAAACGTATAGCTCCGCAAAGATGGTGGCAAGAGGGAGCTTTGCACAGCATGCTTCCTCCCAATCATAAACAGAACTGTTGAAACACCTAACTAACAAAGTACAGGTTGCATACACTCCTAAATCCATCTTTCTAAAAGCCTCTAGCTTTAATGCTTCATAAGCATGATTTAGAATTCTACACCAAAATCACCATGATCTTATCCTTAGAAGACTAATCGCCAAAATACAACAATGCAATCTTCATGATTAAATTTCTATTTTTATCTAGTTAAATTACATGTACATAGATAAATGTCAAAGTAAAGAAGACATATGAGATTGGGACTCCATTTTCTAGAGGATCAAATAATTATCACCAAAATTATATAATTTTTGACAAGGAACATCTAAATAGCTGGGGCTTTTTTTCTTTATATCAATTTGGGCAGCAAAACCCTGTTTTTTAAAATCAATATTCCCCATAAAGATACACCTCATGTTTTGATAAGATAATTTTTCAAACTTGTCCTCAAGGATTTCTGCAGATACATCACAATAACTTTCACACATTCCCTAGTCTCATCAACAACAAATTATTTGCAAATAATTGGCACCATCCACTTGGATTTTAGCAACGAAAGGATTGATTAGAAAAAAATAGGGAAACATATTCAAGCACCTGACCAATCAGATATAGCCATAGTATAATGGCTTGTACCACTGTATCATGCAAGCCAAATTGCATCCATTCATGCCTACTAGAAAGACTCAATGCTAAACCATATTTTCTGAAACAGGTCCCCTAGAATGTGACAGGCACAATACAGTACCATATCATGCTGCCACTTATATAGCACAGGAACAGCACGCAATAGTTAAGTCCTTGATAGAATGAGCACCACCTCTTCATCAACCAAATGTGCACCTTTGGCATTTTTTTGATATAAACCATGTTCAAATTCTTCTCTGCTCTTAATTTTTTCATTGAATGTGCATTAAACCAAAGTAACGGTTAGCTATCCAGACATGTTGTTTACTGGTCTTCTGGAATACAGCTAAGATAAATGTGTACAAGAACTACTAAATATGGAGACCAAAATGAGGAAGCCAGAGCAAATAAAACACCGGCACAAAACAGAACAACAGATGGAAGTGCTTTGGTCATCAAGTATGAAATAGCATGCGGCCTAATAAAACATATTAGGTCCTTCATCAAGTATGAAGGACCTAATATGGCGTAGACCAAGTTTTTGTGGATGAAAGTGGTGCCAAATGATTCAGTGCAGTACAAAAGACATTCTTGGATAAATAATTGTCAAAGTGGAAATACGAAGCCAATAAAAGGTAGTTAAAGGCAGTTATAGTGGTTATGTAGGAGTGGCAAAAAAAGGATTACACCCCCTAGCCCACAACAACACCCCCCCCCCCCCCCCCCCAAAAAAAAAAAAAAAAGAGAAAGAAAGAAAAAGAAAAATAACAAAAAACAAAAAGAATACACACGCATACAGACATGCATACAAGCATGCATGCGTGCACACAAAACCTACTACCATGATCATGCCATTTTGTGGGAGGGATCACATGAAATTGCATGCTGCAGTAAAAGTTCAATCAACACCGAATAAACTATAGTTATTGTTATAGCTATACAAACCTATAAAGAAAAAAAAGTGGGATAGCAATGGCATTGTTGATCTTCAAGTTAAGAAAACACGAGTGGCATGCAATCAGATACCTTTTATAGTTAAAAAAGCCTAGAATTCCAAAGATATTCTACCATTTGATCCACGACAAGGGCCTTTATTAATTGGAACAGAGCTACCATTCTATTTTGGAGGAAAAGCATGTCTACAATGTGAGACGCGGCCCAATTAAGCCATTTTGGACGCGATCGCGATCCTCTATTTCCCCCTTCCATTGAGTCGATAACGCCACGATAACCGTGGCCAGCGGGGACTCCAAAAGTCCGACACGAAGCGATTGCTCGGCCGTTCGGGCCCCTCCTAAGTACCACCAGATTCATGGCTCGATAATTTGTTGATCCTTTTTATCTTTATCCTGGTGGCGCTCTCTTACTTACTATTTTTTTGGTGCTTTCACTAGCCTTACTGATCTATGAGACAGATGAGAGAGTGGGAAAATGCGGTGGGAAGTGAAACCACCATGCTTATCTTCTTATAAAGAAGAGTTTATCTCTCCCAAAACCATTTAAATCTTCTTAATCTACTGTGATTAATCACTGCCGAGCTTTCTTTGCTTTTCTTCTCCTTCTCCGGTGGCCGACGTGCCATCTCGGTCGAGCATCACCGCCCAAAACACCATCTTCCCTCTCTAGAAGCCCTCCACTATCCTGTTTCCCATGTTTCGAGTCATGCCACTGCAAAGCTCACTGAAAACCACCATCTCCGACCGAGCTCCATTGCTACGGCCCTCCTTAGTAACCCCCTCACCTCCTCCATGTGATTACCAGATGAGTGAACCCGGATTTGAGCCTCCATTCTCTTGCTTTTGAGCCAAACTGAGACCTTCTCAGTCTTGCCACCTCTACCTGTCGCCGCCGCAGTGGCCGCTGTTGCCGACCCTCTAGTGTCATGCTACTGGATTTCTGGCAGCACCCCAGCCTCTTTCCTCTCCTCTTCCCACTCTTCCTCCCCATTTTCTTCTTTTTCTTATTTCTTCTTTTTCTTCCCATTTTATCCTGATTTATTTATTAATTTCTAAAAGAAAAACTAATTTACTTTTCTAGTAGTTATTTCCTCTTCTTTGGCCTATGGACCAAATGCAATAATGATCCATGCCCCTGACAACCAAACCCATGCCCCTGATTGAACCCGGACTAGCATTCTCTCTCTTCTCTATCTTTCTTTCTCTAAGCAAGACCCGAAGATCTTAGTTCAAAGTCATGACTCCCTTTTGCTCGAATCCAAGTTGACCCCAAGGTGGAGGCCCTGCACCACCCTAATATCTGGACAACAAACCTACCCAGTACTCCAGCCTTGTCAAGTACTCTTAGAATTTGATGACTATTAATCTTTATAGAGCAATCTAAAACATAGCTCAACTTAATCAGTTTAGTTCACCTTATTCAAATCGGCTCGAACAGTCGGGCACCGCCACCTGACCAATCTGATTTGAGGGCATGAGGTCGTATCCCCAATAGTATTTTAATTTTTGACTTTTCTTAGCTTCTAAGATGACAATAAAATTAATTGTATTTTAATGATATTAAAGCAGGTGAACCAGACCCATCTAACTAGAGTGAAATTTTAAAACGATAAGAGATAAGTGACCTAATACTTCAAAGTGTATTTTCTGACCTTTGGTAAAGTTATAATTAGTTTATTAACTTTGAATGTGATCTCTGTTTACTTGATTAAATAAGTTAGACATGATATTATTATTACAATAATAATTATTTTAAAATATATTATGTGTTTTGTTATGCTTGTAAGATAAAATATAAAATATATGACCGGATAAATTATAAAATTTGTTTTATATATATGTAGTCTCAGCACGACTATGATCTGGCCCCGCCAATGGAGATTATTTGTTGGCCTCGTCAACTTGTAATCTGAGAAACTGGTTTCAACATCGAGCCACCAGTAATTAGAATAGTGGTATCTGACACTTTGTAAATTCTATAAATCTCTAGCTATGGAAATTATGGATTGGTTGCCATGCCTACTTGATGAATTACTAAAAATTGATATGTAGGCACAACATTATAAAGGACAAAAATTTTAAGCAAGAATTATATAATTAGCAGGTGAAACATGGAATGCGGTCAAATGGACAAGTGCCAGAAGAATTAAGCCTCTCAATATGACTTCACATACATAACAGAACATGATGGGAAACAAGTACTATTTGTTCTCCATTGCTCAAATTTGATGCAGTAATTAGCACCATGCCTGAAATTTGAATCAATGCCCATGGTTAGAATAGGTTCTTAGAAGTGCAGCAATTCATCCAATTCCTAAAGAAAACTGTTGCAAACCACGAATTTATAGCAATCTATTCCAGATCTGAAACCTGTAACTACGAATGAGCAGATAAGCATCCATCACTTCACAATATCACCAGATCTGATCATACCCTCATGGAGAGATAAGAAAAACAGAAGCGAAATAACACCCAGGTGCAGTCTAACCTTGAACAAGAACAACCGCATCATATCACTACATTATGGCAGGGGAATCATTCAAAATGTACATGTGTGTATAAATATTAAAGAACATGTCAACTTTATCCTTCCAACAGATAGATAGATCTAGGAGAGGAGACATCGAATTGTAAGCACTCATCAACAAAAAACTTACAAGAAGCCAGAATAGTATTCTATATTCCGATCTGTATATATAAATATATAGTAGTAAAAGAATAAGAACCAACCAAACCCTAGATCAACGAATCTTTCCTTCCCCTACAAGGAAAGAAAGGAAATAAGGGGAAAAGGGAAAACCCCATAGCCTCACCATCAGACCGACATCATCATCAGACGCGGGCGGCGACGACGGGGCCGGTGGCAGACGCAGCGGAGGAGGCGGCGCCGCCGAGGAAGGAGAGGAACCCCGCGGCGGCGCCACCCGGATCCTGGTCGTCAAGGAAGAGGTCCTCGGGCATGCGGAAGGCTCCGTGGGCGCAGACGATGGCGGCGCCAACCAGGAGGGCGGAGATGAGGAGGGAACCGACGGAGGTGAGGAAGATGACGAAGATGGAGAGGAGGACAAGACCTCCGAGGGTCTCGCGGTCGGAGAAGGTGCGGCCGAAGAGGACGAGGGGGGGATCGGCAGGGCGGAATAAGTAGAGGAAGCACCAGGCGGCGAAGAGGCCGAGGAGGACGAGGAGGGAGAAGGGGTGAGAAAGGAGGGAGAGGGCAAGGACCGCGGCGAGGAGGGCGATGTAGTTGACGCGGAAGTAGCCGAGGTTCTTGCGGATGCGGGAGGCGGCATCGGAGAGGGAGTCCGGGCGGGAGAAGGCGGAGCGGTCGAGGAGCTCCGACCAGGGGCGACGATTGGAGAGGGAGCGGCGCACGGAGTCGGAAAGCCGGGCGAGGAAGAGGCGGAAGGCCGGGGTGGCGATCGGAGCGGCGGCGCCGTTGGCGCCGGAGGAGGGGGCGGCGCCGCCGGCCTGGGGATTGGAGATGGGGAGCAAGGGCGGGGACGGGGAGGAGGCCATCATCGCAGCGACAGCGAGCGGAAGGGGAGGATTTTGGCGAAAGTTCTTGGGAAGGAGGGGGTTTTTATAATTTATAGGGGGGTTGGATTCGGTGGTGGAGAGACTCGAGAGCCGAGAGGGGTAAAATTATAACAAAAATAGAGGAGGTCGGGGTATTCTCTATTCTTTGCTTCGCTATAAAGGGTTCGCTGGGGTGGACCGCCGATGGATGGTGCGAAGAAGACAGGGGGTAAGTGGTCGGCGGAGCATCGTTGTCATTAAAGTGGTCCGGCTTTTCGTGATCATCCGATATCTGTCACGACTCTTGAAGCGATAAATCCAGCTTTGAATACTGGCCGGGTCTGATAAATATCAAATCCAGTTTTGGTTAGTGGTGCGTCCAGGATCGGTTGGGTTGTGTTTGCGGGGGAGCCCAAGCCCAGTTCAACTAAACAAAGATGCCCAACTTCCTATCAAACAAAAAAATTGAAATAGTATGAACAACCCAGACCAGTTAAAGACAAGGACCAAACCCAGTCACCTGAGCCCATGTCCAGCCCTGCTATACAATATTCAGCACAAGCACAATTTGACTCGGTTCAAGTTCTGGCTGGATCTCATTAGCTAAAACAAACTTTTAAGTTACGTCAGACTGGATGTGTGATTTTATGAATTTATAGTAACTTTGGGTTTGATTAGCTTTAGAGCTCTGCAGGTATAAGGATTGGTTTTGGCAGGTTAAATCGTGGTCCAGAAATAATTTGAGATGGGTGCAGGACCAAGCTCTTATATTGAACACAATCTATCTTGAATTAGGCTTGGCACTGTTTAACTTAAGTCAAAATAATATGCATTACCACTTAATGCACAGATTAGAAATCTCAAAATCATATACCTTTTTTATATAAAAATAATTTATATTGAGTAAATCACATTCAATAACTCAAATTATTAATATAAAATTTTTATTCTTCAATCTAGATCTAATCAGATTTGAGTGGAAATTTATTTCGATTGGATGCTAGTAGACCTCGCTCTTTCTATATAATTATATAGATGGATATATGTTGTGATAAATAAACAAATATATTATATATATAATATTTGAATATAGTCGCTTAAATATTTGAAAAACCAACCTAGCAGAGCAGCCGCGAGAAGTTTAGTTAAAATATTAGAGCATAAGAGCATAGTAAGATCAGAAGGTCAACACAGAACCAACAATTATGATAATGCCAAAGTTAATCCTTTATTCGGGTCGGATTGAATATAAGATGACACACCTGAATGTTCTTCCCATCCCATGATTAGAGAGGTGAGCTAAAGCAGCAGAATGCACTCTTTTCCCACCAAACCTACAGCAGTACGACTATAAAAAGAGCATCATAATAATGCTTTTTCCTTCCCATGCAAAGAAAGAAAGGTAACTAGGGAACAAGGAAAATCCCATAGCCTCACCGTCAGACCGACAACATCATCAGACGAGGCAGCGGAGGAGGCGGCGCCGCCGAGGAACGAGAGGAACGCCGCGGCGCCGCCAGCCGGGATCCTGGTCGTCGAGAAAGGGGCCCTAGAGCACGCGGAAGGCTCCGTGGGCGCAGACGATGGCGGCGCCAACCAGGAGGGCGGAGATGAGGAGGGATCCCACGGAGGTGAGGAAAATGACGAAGATGGAGAGGAGGACAAGGCCTCCGAGGGTTTCGCGGTCGGAGAAGGTGCGGCCGAAGAGGACGAGGGGGGGATCGGCGGGGCGGAATAGGTAGAGGAAGCACCAGGCGGCGAGGAGGACGACGAGGGAGAAGGGGTGGGAGAAGAGGGAGTGGGCGAGCATGGCGATGTAGTTGACGCGGAAGTAGGTGAGGTTCTTGCAGATGCGGGAGGCGGCTTTGGAGAGGGAGTCCGAGCGGGAGAAGGCGGAGCGGTCGAGGAGCACCGACCAGGGGCGACGATTGGAGAGGGAGCGGCGCACGGAGTCGGAAAGGCGGGAGAGGAAGAGACGGAAGGCCAAGGTGCGATCGGAGAGGCGCCGCCGTTGGCGCCGGAGGAGGGGGCAGCGCCGCCGGACTGGGGGTTGGAGAGAGCGGGAACGGGGCCGGGGTGGAGGCCATCATCGCAGCGCCAGCGAGATCTACCATTTAAAGCCAACTTCTGAGAAGGATTGAAATGAGAGGAAATTTCACTATTTGGATATTGAAATACGCCGTTTAAATTGAAGGTTTTCTATTCCGAGAAAATTTTGACCAACTGTCTATTCTATTCCGTTAAAAAATTTGTAAAATTTTATTTTTAGATAATTATTTATAATAATCATATCCACTTTTAGAAACCTAGTTATATTCCAACTTAAAAAAATAAATTTGATCCAAATTATGTAAGAACCGCACAACTATTATAAAGAAAAGTTATATATATTAATGTGGCCATTAAGTTGGAAATATATTTTTATAATTTGTTATAATTTTTATTTTTTTAAATAGATTTCAGTTTAGTGGGCTCAAAAAAAAATTTCTTTCTTCCAATCTAACCATTCTAACTTGTTGACTATAATATTTGACAATTACAAAACTAATACTTTGATCATAAATGGTCTTAGCCTGACATAAATTTCCAACTGAAGCCATCCAAATAGAATTACAATTTTACAAAGAAGACCCACCCCTCACCATGTCGGCCAATTTGTGTAAAATTGTCCAGTTTAGTCTTACCAAAGAGATGTCCACCTGAAATACCCAAATAGGGTGGTTTAGCCGTTATGAAAACCATGGTCTCGAACCACTTGGTCTACTATTATGTGGTCAAAGGACAGCATCCGACTTGCTTGTGGGCCTATCAGGACCCGGGACTCGAGTTTAAAGTGGAAAGGTTGAAAAGGTTTGAACTTTGAAGGTGAAAAGAGAACAAGATTCCAATTCTAATAAACGAACGGTAAGCAGACATCCCCTGGCTGATCCGTCAATCACGGCGTCCGCCTTCTCATGAAATCCCGACCGTCCTTCCCCTCCACCTTATCGTGCCCCCCATCTTTTCCTTCCGTCTTTCTCTTCTCCCGAGGTGGACTCCCTCCAACCAAATCAAGCCCCTTTGGCCGCGTGTCGTTAATATATTGGTTCTATCACCAATCCCGTGAATAGCACCAAGATCTCGTGTCATATCGCGTGGAGCCCCGAAGCAGAACTTCCTGGATTTTGATCTCCAGTTCAAATCCCAACCGTCCATCTCAATGACCCCGATTCCCGTTGTTTTCTCGGCCCCCGTTTTTTTTTTTTTTTTATAAGCCATTAGGAAATTCCCTGGAAAAGGGAGCGAAGCAAGGGGCGCGGCTGGCGTGGGACCCTCACCGCACCTCTAGCGGTAACCTACTCCGCCGACAAACCATGAACCTCAAATCCGCCTGCACTGGCACCCCGCCCATCGAACGATTATGCGACCAATCCGACGGTTCGAGCACACAGTAGAGGGTGGAGTACTCTATACTAAACCTAAGACGAGGAGTAGCGTAACACCGAGTGAGTAAAACTCTAGCGGAAAATTACAAGAATGCCATGCCGTCTCGACTCGATTTGGTTTCCGCCATTTCTTCTTTCTTCCTCGCAAGTCGCATCCTCTGTCCTCCCTCTTTATCTCCTTCTCCGCTCTCATCTGCCGACCACCTTTACTCCTCAGAAAGACCCGTTCTTTTCTCTTTCCACGTACTCTCTGCAAAGCCCATCCTAACTCTCATCCTAACCCTAAACCTAGCTCCAAAAAGCTTAATCCTCGCTCGCTCGCCATGGCGGAGGACGACGAAAAGTGACGCCGGAGCGAAGGTGGTGGAATTGGGAAGGGAGGGACGAAGAGGTTTCGGACTGGAATGGCCGCGGAGAACGGGGAGGAGAAGCTGCTCGCCGCCGTCCGCCACATCGCCAAGACGCTGGGCCGGACGGAGACCATGGCCGACGACATCCTCCAGATCTTCTCCACCTTCGACGGCCGCTTATCCCGCGAGAAGCTCTCCGAGAAACAGCTCGACGATGGCAGCCTCGCCAGCGACGGCGTCGCCTGGGATGACCGCCTGTCGCTCTCGTCAATCGACCGGACGCTCCGGTCTCTAGACCGCCAGATCTCCCTGTTCGCGTGTTCGGAACGCCCGATCTGGTCCGACTCCGCTGACGCGTCGGCGTTTCTTGAGGCTGTGGACGATCTTTTGGCCACGATCCATGACCTCGACACGCCGGCTCCGGGGAACAAGCCACTGCTCGAACGGGCGGATCATCTCCTCCAGAAATGCATGCTCCGGCTTGAGGACGAGTTCCGCTCGCTGATTAATCGGTCCAACGGGGGACTGCCGTTGGATGCGGCGGCGACGGGGTCGGCGCCGTTCGATTCCGAGGGGGACGACAGCGATGGCGACGACGGCCGGGTCCCGGTGGCCCACCCAGTAACGGACTACGACCTCGTCATCGACGCGCTCCCTCCGGGCACCATCTCCGACCTCCACGAGATCGCGCGGCGGATGGCCGCCGCCGGCTTTGGCCAGGAATGCGCCGAGGTCTACGCCCTCGCCCGCCGGGACTTCGTCGAGGAGAGCGTCGCCCGGCTCGGGCTCCACACCAGGACCACCGAGGAGGTTCGGAGCACGCCCTGGACGGACCTTGAGTACGAGATTGCCCGCTGGATCAAAGCCCTCAACATGGTCTTCCGCATCCTCATCCCTAGCGAGCGCCGCCTCTGTGACCGGATCTTCGCCGGCCTCCCCCCATTCGCGGACCTCGCCTTTGCCGCGGTCTCCCGCGCTCCAGCGATCCAGCTCCTCTCCTTCGCCGATGTCGTCGCGATCAGTAGCCGGGCACCGGAACGCCTTTTCCGCGTGGTCGACATGTTCGAGGCCGTCCGGGACCTCATCCCCGACCTCGACCCTCTCTTCTCCGACCAGTACTCCACCATCCTCCGGACGGAGGCCGCCGCCGTCTTTAAGTCCCTGGCGGTGGCGATCCGGGGTATCTTCGTGGAGTTGGAGAATCTAATCCGGAGAGATCAGGCGCGCGCCGCAGTGCCCGGCGGCGGCCTCCACCCGATCACCCGCTACGTGATGAACTACCTCCGGGCGGCGTGCTCCTTCCGGCGAACAGTCGAGGAGGCCATGGAGGAGGACGCCGGGACCTCCGTCCCGCCCGATCCGGACCGTCCGTCCTCCTCCCTGGCGCTCCAGATCGCGTGGATCATGGACGTCCTCCATGGGAATCTCGAGGAGAAGTCCAATATCTATCGGGAGCCATCGCTGCGCTGCATCTTTCTGATGAACAACGGCCGGTACATCATCCAGAAGGTGCGGTACAGTGAGCTGGGTGTACTCCTCGGGGAGGACTGGATCAGACGGCAGGTGGCGAGGATCCGGCTATGGGGAAGTGAGTACCAGAGGGCTACGTGGAGCAAGGTGATCGCGGTGCTGCGGACGGACGGCGCTTCCGGGTCGGCGTCGGTGGCGGCGCAGGCGATGCGGGAGCGGCTTCGGGTTTTTAACGCGTACTTCGACGAAATATGCCGGGCGCAGACCGGGTGGGTGGTGCCGGACGAGCAGCTGAGGGCGGAGCTGAGGATATCGGGGTCGGAGCTGGTACTGCCGGCGTATCGGAATTTCTTGGGGCGGTACCGGAACTTGGCGGAGGCAGGGAAGCACACGAAGAAGTACGCCAAGTATAGCGCGGAGGACGTGGAGGCGAGGATTGGGGAGTTGTTCGAGGGGACGGGGAAGAGATCGTAGAGGAATTAGATAAAATATAGGGCTTTGGGTATTTTTAGGACGTAATTTTGTGTGAAATGGTTGTGATGTTTGTAGTTAATTTGAATTGGAGCGATTGGATTGTAGTTGTTGTGTGTATATTAGGGGTGGAATGCCCAAAGAGATACTAACTGTGAAATACGTTCGTCATCTATTTTATGTTAGTCATCGATTCTCGTTGAAACCGACTGATTTTGTGCCGACTACATTCTTTCTAAGAACGCCACCCCATGAACAGCTGGGATTCTTCTTTGCTCTTTTTTGGGTGAGATTATTCTTTGCCTCATTCAACCACTTAGAAGTCGTAGCTACTTTATAGGCTTAATTTTTTCACATCTACTAAAAATACTGCGACTATCCTATGTGGCAGTTTGCAGTTGGTGGAAAACATGAGGAGTTTGGTGCATCCGAAATTACCGCATCAGCGCTCCTGGACTGTGTTGCATGAGAACCGAACGAGCGAGAAGCATGATGATGATGTTGTCTTGGTTGTTGAATTTGTTAGTGTTGCTTGAGGTATGGCTGTTCTTAGCTTTGATCGATCCCCTTTTTGGTTGAGTAATTCTCAATCTCTGGGCTACTGGCCCCTGGTAAGGGATGTTCTCATGTTCATAGCCTTCCCTTCTGCATCCCGGTCTCCTCTGGCAATGGCCTCAGCTGTTATCTCCTTAAATGCTCATCGAGTCAAGTCTCATTGGCTGCCGCTCTCTCCTCGCCATGACCTTCTCCTTCAATACTTAACAGCCCTTTAAAAAAATTTGGTAATTTTTTTATTAATAATATAATAAATATTTCATAATTTTTTTCTAAAAAACATAGATGTTCAATCGGGCCGCCATTTTTTTCATTATTAATTAAATATGTCAAAACTATTTTTAAAATATATTTAAAAAATATTTTTTGAAAAAAAAATATTTTAGTAAGCAAAAAAAATTTCTGCGTATTAAATGGGTCCTTAGAGATATGCAAGAAAATCGAGAAAATAGTAAAATCGAATCAAACCGGATATTTTGCTTTGGTTCGGGTGGAGTATTTTTCGCATTCTATCTGGTTTCTGCTTGTTAATATTTGGAACCGAACAAATTTGGTTCGATTTCAGTATTAAAAAAACCAACTTAAGCCGAGCCGCTGTATGTATACGTACTAAGTGATTCATTTGGTTTCAGCGGTTCAGTTCGGCAGAGCCCTGGCCGCCTCCAATCTCTCGCCTCTCCTGAGTCTCCTCCCACTCCACGCATCTGCATCCCGGGAACCACCACTCTCCCCCGCCTCCCTCGTCCTCCAACCCCTCGCTCGACGGCACAGGTGAGATACCTTAAAGAGGTAGAGACCCAAGCATTTTTCTTTCATACCCCTTTACCAAACAAGAGAGAAGCCTTCGCTTGGGATCTGGTTCTATAAATACTTGTTCTCGTCTTCGACTTTTCCTTCTCGGGCTCTTGGTTTCGTACGAGCTCTTCACAATGGCTCTCGATCTCCTTGTAGGAGGGATGGCGATGGCGAGGGTGAGCTTCGGCCCCATATATCTCGGGAGGTTCTAGGCCGCCACCGCCTACACCGGATTCGGTGGATCTCCAACTTCTCCTCCAATGGTACGATCTCCAATGTCTGGAATGATGTTGCCCTCTTGCTTTACGCGCTCTATCAGCAATGGTTTTATCACTTTTCTCTCTGCTAATGATTTCTTCACTTTCATTGAGATGAAATGATTCGGTTATCCGATATGATATGATTTCTTTATCTTAGTTTCTTGTTGTAATTTGATTTCTGAATTTGAAAAATTGCATCAAGAATGCTCCACATTTGTAGATGCTTGGGATGAATTTGTTCCCCAAAAATATCTTCTTTGAGAACTTGATCAGGTTGAATTTCCTCGATTGTTTTCCTTTTTGGGTGGAGCATAGTTCTGGAAGTCCATTTAGTCCAACAAGGGAAGCCCGTGTACCCCAGCTCTATATAAACCGATCCGAGGTTCGATCGGTTTGAACCGGTTTTCCCATATGATCGGTTCGGTTTCTGTTTCAATTTTGGCAAACCGATTTAGATTTATTTGGCAAAGCTTTTAGTAGGTCAGAAAGCAAAAAAACCACTTTCGACCCACCAAATGTACTTTTGGATGGAATAGAGGGTTTGAGAAAAAAATTTGAAAGTAGTTTTTTTGGGAGAAGCTCAATTAAAAAGCATTTTTAGCATACGTTGGAAAACTATTTTGAATTATATAATTCTTCTTTTTTGGACCAAAATATCTATGATAAAATATTATAATTACAAAAAAAATGTTTCTTTATATTATAAAAAGCTGCAGGAGTTCTAATAAAGAAAACAAGAACCCTAATCAACTTTAGCTTTCCAGTGATCAAGTTATTCCTTTTGTTCTGTTTATTTATCCATCGTTTTGATTTTTGTTGAGAAAAAAAAATTTAGATTTGTTCTCCATTTCCTCTAGAACAATTCGTGATGGAGTTGTCCCTCTCTTCCATCGATCTCTCATTTTCTTCTTCCAAAGCTCTTCATCTTCTTTTTCCCCTCTTTCTCCTCATCCTCCATCACCCATTCTCTCTCCCACTCTATCCCTCTTTCTATTTCTCTAAATGTCGACCTCTCAACATGGACTGTGGTATCGCGGTCCACCTCTCAGCATGGCCCGCGGCATCGTGGTCCACCTCTCAATGTGGTCAGCATTAAAGAAATGGAGAAAGGATAGAGAGGGTGATGGACGACAGCAACATTGCGGTCCACCCACTTTCTCTCTCGCTCTCTCTATCTATCTTAGAAAGTTATGTCTTACACTGTCTTTACCATTAGTTTAGAAGCTATTTCTTTACAAAATCATGTCTTGCTTTAGAGTATTCTAAAACTATTTTTAAAATATTTTTTTGGATGATGAAGATCTTGTGTGTCCATTTAATATTTTAGTTCCAGCACTGATCATTATGTCTACAAAGTCATTGCTCAATATGTATAGATTCTTATAAAACTTTATTTTTTAAAAAAAATTTAGTAAAGTTGATAGTTCATGTATATAATATTAATTTAATTAACATCTTTAGAATTTTCTAGTAAATTATTATTTTTAGTAGTCACTATAGAATCTATGCAATAAGTTTACCTATTGATTATATTTTTGAATGCATAAGTAATTTTATTTATGTGTAAGAAATGGATATGTAAGTAAGTTATATATGTACGTAATTTATATGTATGTAAATTGTATATATTTAGATATGCTTTATAAGGTACTTTATGATTATGCATGAAATCATGACTTATGATTAATAAAATGTTTGTGTCTTTGTTGTTGCATTGTAAGAAGAACAAATGTCTAATAAGAGCCAACATACCCTTGCTGATCCATCAACCCAAGATGAGAAGAATAAGAAGGCCATTTGGAATGACAGATTGATAGAGAAGTTTATCAATCTATATATTAGTGAAGTTGAAGCTAATAATTGCCTAGGAATACATTTCAATAGGATAGGTTGGGCCAATATAATTAAAAAATTCAACAAGAAGATTGAAAATCAATATAACTACAAAAAAATTTAAAAATAAGTGGGATAACATGAAATCAAATTTGAGCATTTGGATGAAATTAGCAGAAAAGGAAACAAGGCTTGGATGGGATCCTATTAGAAATACAATTGATGCATCGGATGCATAGTGGAAAAAAAATTGCAGGTATATGTGACGCTAGTTTGATGTTTGTAAGATGTTTGACACAAACTTATAAACTACAACTATATATTCTTAACTTGCAGGAGATTCCTGATGCAGCTAAGTTCCAAGAATGTGGTCTGCAATATGCTATGAAGTTGGATAGGTTATTTAAAGATACTAGTGCTACTGGGGAGGGGGCCTGGGCACCAGCTTTAGCGGTGCAAGAGAATGTTGAGAGCACAGTTGGAGCAAATGAGAGGTGTCTACACCAATCCAAGAAATGCAAGAAGGTAGGGGGTGCTGCACAACTATCTCAGCAATTGAGTCGTCTTATTGATGCAGTGGAGAAGAGCAGTACAATGTCATCCAAGATGATTGATAAATCTGGATGTAGTATCGATGAGGTGATGGGCTTGGTGCATTCTATGCCTGAGATGGTAGAACAACCTGAACTGATTCTGATTGCTGCTGAGGTGCTCCTTAAAAGAGAACATCGAGAGATGTTTGTAGCCCTCAAAGATACTTATCTTCAGATTGAATGGCTTAAGCGAATGTCAAAGCTACGGAAGTAGTTGTTTATGTATTATTATGGTGATATGTTTTGTAGTTTTAATTATGAACTTCTATTGCAGAATTATGGTGAACTATATGTATCTGTGTTATGTCTTGGATGCTATTGATTTTATGGATATTATATTATATTATATGTTATGTTAATATTAAATTATGTTATATTATTATACTATAGTATACAATATTATATTACTATATTATAATAAAGTATATTACATTACATTAATATTTTCTTATATCATATATTTATATATTAATATATATCATATTTTATTATGCTTTGTTGTATAATATCATGCAATGTTCTTTTTTGTCATTTTATATACCAAAATACTTTTTCAGTTTGTTTGCCAAGCACATATTAGAGTTCCACAGCATTTTTGAGATATAGTTACCAAACAGTAAATAGCTTTTTATAAAAGCTCTATTTCAAAAAGTTCTACTTTACTACCAACACCTTTTGCCAAATGGGGCCTTAATTTATTCGGTTTCAAGAATGACAGTCCGAACCGTGCATACTCCTAGTAAAAAATATCACCTAAAATCAAGACTCATCGTGTCTATACAAAGCCTGTTGGTGGGAAACTATTTTGGGTGACTTCACATATCTCCTGTGTTTGGCTGCTCCTATTTTATGTTTAGCATGATTGGTATTTTCTTTTAGTCTTTGTATAAATTTAGAGTTTTTTATATACAATTAGATCTATTTTTATATACATTTATTTCTATTTTGTCCCCGAACCATGAACTAAGCATACAATGACTATCCATATTAAATGTAAAATAATAGCCATCTAGGAAATAAGAAAAAATATTTGACAATAGCAGAATTGGATCCCATGCCTCTAATTTCTGATCCAATTTCATTCTACTCTTTATACTTGTTATGATATTAAATGTAGTCAGAATTACTGATGGAAACAGAACACCAACACCTTAACTCTAGGAAAAGCACAAAAATGGTCGAGTAACTCAAAAATGTCACTCGATCAGCTGGTGTGGTGTATTCTCATTGCAAACCTTCTTACCCCCAGAAAAAAAAGAAGAAAAGGGCAAAACTAGTTAATGATAGCAAGAGAAGAACAAGAGCAAAACTCTTAACAAATGTTGCAGAATAGCAGCCGGGTACCATCGACTCAGCCAGCTGGGTAAAACCCTTCTTCCTCAACCAGGAAAGCCTTGACCTCTCCGGCATCCTGGTGCAACCAGGCCTGGTCCTGCTGCTTGACCACGAGCACCGAAAACTTCGACTCGAAGTCTAACGATGCGAGGAATTCCCCCACCACCCCGAGCTCCGGGCAGTCGCCCCACGACGACAGCCCGTCCGACAGCACCGAGTTCGACCGATGCCTCATCCCCACCATCACCAAGTCATAACAACTCTCATCCAACGCCTTCATTTCTTCAACTATCTCCTCCATATCCCCCACCAGCGCCTCCCTGTACACCACCCTCTTGTTCCTGGCACTCATTAGCTTCACCTCGTCGAGAAGCCGGTTGTCGAGCCGCCTCTCGGCCTGATCATCTCTAATGCTCCGGCTCGGCAGGAATCGGATTATGGTCAGTGTAACACCGGGGTGGTTCGCCATGCGGGCTCCGTAGGCCAGCGCCTCCCGGTCGTCCTCGCCGCCGAAGAAAAACACGATGACGTTATGCAAGAAGTCACCGGAAAGGGTGCCCTTGCCCCCTCCGGCCGTCACACCGTCGATGAGAATTCCGACCGAGCACGGCGCGGTGGATAATACTTTCCGGTTGACGGTTCGGAGGCTGCTGTTTACTTCGACGTGGCTGCGAATGATGCGGCGCTTGTGGAAGGGGAGGATGATGAGGGAGGTGCGCTTCTCGACGGCGAGGCGGCAGACCTCGTCATGCATGGAGGAGTAGGGGGAGATGGTGGTGAAGGGGTGGACGGAGACAGTATGGTGGTGGCGCTGCTCGTGGAGGAGGAAGGCATTGATGATATGGTCAGACTCGGGGATGGAAGCGGCGGCGGCGGCGGCGGCGGCGGCAGTGGAGGTGAGAGTGGAAGTAGAGGCGGAGGTGGCGGAGGTGGTGGTGGAGACGGAGGAGTTGGAGCGGGGGAGCTTGTGGGGGATGAAGAGAGGGGCGGCCCGGCCGACGAGCTCGACGAGGTGCAGGACATAGATGGCGATGGGGGCGGTCGGGCTGGCGTAGGAGGCCTCGAGGAGATTGATGGTGGTGGGAACGTGGGACTGGTCTTGGACGCAGGCAAGGAGGCGGAGCTCGGACTCTTGCTTGTGGTGCTGAATGGTTCGGCGCTTGTACACGGAGTAGCGGCGAGAGGGCTGGTAGAGATAGGTGGCGATGGGGATGACGACGGCGGTGATGATGACGGTGGAGAGCATCAGATAGCTGTAGATTTCTTCATCGACGAGCTGCACTTTGAAACATAACGCCACGGTTAGTCAGATTCATGGACTAGTTCTTGTAACATTACATCGTGAATGCATGAAACACTGATGTCGATCTGTGGATTAAGGCCTTTGATCTTGATCTTTCATGGCCGTTTAACATTGGAATAGCTGAGCTCCGGCGTTTCCTGACTGCCATTTTACTGTAAATCTTTGCTAGCTGAAACTTTAATACCCAGCTAGCTCTTAGCTTCCAAGTGTCATTTTATGTTTAATTCTTGCTGTGTCTATGAGAGTGCAAAATAAACATAATTGGGTACAGAAAGTGACCTAACTTTGTAGAGCAAACTTTATGAAGGCTAGCCAAATATAGAATCGAAACAAGGCTATCGTCTAACATTAATCAAATCAAAACAAGTCAACGTCACTTGAATTTCAATCCTATTTTTAGCTCCAACAACTTAGGTGTCATTGGCATAACTTTCATTTTTCTATTTTTACTAATAAATTAAATATTTTATTTTATTTTCAATATTTTAATTTAAAATATTGAAAGAACTTTTTTTGCATTTATTTAAAAATAAATAAATAATAGCAAGAAGTAAAAGCCAAGCTCAGCATGTTTAACATCAACTTTTATGTTTTATTTTTTTTTGATAAAAACGACAATTTATAAAGCTCCAATGTGAGTACATCCTTCTAAATAACGAGAAAGTAAATAACACAAAGAGGAGGGAACATCTGCTGCTCAAGTCCAAAGTATCTCCCCGGCATGCTGGACAACAAAAAAGGCGACCTAGTCTGCTGGCCTATTCGCCTCCTGAACACATGTGCTGCCTGAAAATCGCCCATTTTCTGAGCCAGTCTGCAGGTCTCACGGATGAGGGGATGACCATCATCCGAGAGAGCAGTCCTCACACTGTTTATTATTTTCTATTCAGTCGTTTCTAGATAATTAGCATGTTTTACACAATCAGAGACATAAGGTCCGTGCATGATTAACCAGATAGATAGGTTCCGAAAAGTCAGCTTAAACAATTAACGCACAAATTAATGATGGTTGCCATGTATCATGAACCCAAGAGAACGAGTAAAGCAAACGTGATGGGTACCTTATTAACCTTCCACATATGGTACGTGACCACCTCGACTATCCCCTTGGCATTCATGAAGAGGCTAAGCGAAAGGGCATCCTGGAAGGGGATCCCGAAGTAGAGGGAAGGCAGTAGAATTCCCACCAGCTTCCCCAAGCACGCGAAGAATACGACCGGCTGCAGCTTTGCCAAACCCCTCGCATCGCCGCCGAAGGTCGAGAAATCCGTGTTCAGCCCCGTCAATGCATAGTAGAGCGGCAGCAGCACCGCTTCCACGATAGCTTCTACCTTCTCCACCAGCGCCGCCCCCAGAGGCGGCCCGTCCGGTATCACAAGCCCGAGCATGAGAGCCCCATGGAAGGAATTGGTGCCGATGATGTCACTGTAGAACCCCACCACCAACACGATCAAGAGGAACACAAAGATGTAGACCTCGTCGACCGGCTTCCCTGGCGGCGTGTGGTCGACGACCCATATCGCAATTGGCCTGACCACAAATACGATGAAGACGAACAAGGCGGCGATGGAGAAGAAGGCCCAGGCGGGCGCTGCCGGAGAGACGCGGCCGGCATCTTCGACGATATAGATCAACATGATGACCCAGCCGATGAGGTCATTCGTCATGGACGCCGACATGGCGATCCGCCCCAGCTCGGAGTTGAGCAGGTGGAGTTCGGAGAGTATGGGGACGAGGACGGCGAACGAGGACATGGAGAAGGTGGTGGTGAGGGCGAAGGTGAACGCGAACCTATCGCCGACTTCCTTGGTCAGGGATCGCACGGCGTGCATGCATACGGGGGTTGTGATGGCGAAGGGGAGCACAAGGCCGGAGAGGCCGAGGACCAACGACTTCCGACCGGACCTGACGACCAAAGCAGGATCCATCTTGACGCCGATGACGAAGATCACGTACATGAGGCCGAACGTCGCAATGGTGTCGAGCACGGGCTGCCCTCTCGAAGGAAAGATGGTATTCTTGAATGTTTTGTTACGGCACAAGACCGACGGGCCCAGGATTATTCCTCCCTGCAAATGGACATGATCGGAAACACTTGAGGTCTTGGCCAAGGTATTGGAGGTCACCTTTCTTTTAATTCTTGAATTATTAGCAATTGATTACATTTGTTTTAATTTCAACCAAGGTATTGGGGAATTCATACTTGGAAGAACAGGAACAATCTAAGCAACATAACTGCATGTATGTAAGAATCTAACCAAAAGAATTACGATCAAGAAAGGGTACCATGATCTCGGAAACAATCCTGGGCTGTTTGAGAGGCTTGAGGAGAAAGTGGAGTATGCGAGTGATGGCAACGACCAGCAAGAGCTGCACCGATAACAGAGGCAACGAGAACTCTAAAGGATTGCCGCCTTCCCAAATGCCATTGGAGGAGACAGCGTTACGGGTCGCCGATGTTTTATAACAGTACACGTTCATGGTGTTAAGGGACGCCCTCCTCTCTCAAGCCAAGGAAGAACTAGGAGGTAGAAGAAGAGAAGAAAGAAAGGAAACGTTTCACGACAAGGCTCTCCATGTCGTAAAGATTACCGAGGAGGTGCGAGGACACAGATTCAACAAAGGAAACTGGACTTGGGTCCAGAATTTGACCGTTGACCCGTTGAGGGGATCGTTGGTTCGTTAATGGCGAGAGGTGCTACGGAGTGTGGGCCGATGGTTGTGGAGGTTTGTGTGGATGGGAGAAGGGGATGGGAGGACGAGTCCATGAGAGTGGGAGACGGGAACTGAGCCCGTATGCTCCAATGGATGGTTGCGATCTTATGATTATTTTTTTGGTTTTTTCCATTGTATATTTTTCTAAATATCAAATTTTATATGAATATATTTTTAAAATTGATTTATGCATGTATATCTCCATAAAACATTTGTTTTGCTATTCTACATACCATTTTTTATCTTTGTTTTTGCATATGTACTTATATCATCTAACGCTATTAAAAAATTAACAGTTTCAAATTAAAATAATTAAAATAATTAAAATATCCTTAATGGATGGATGTGCAAAAAGAAATATTTATAAAATGATCGTTATGGAAAATAAAAAAGTAATTTCAAAATTTGATGTTTTTAATTAAAATAAATATGGTTTTCATTAACGGTGTTAGAAGAACCATTATATTAGAGGCATTTGTGCAAAAATAGTGTTTTATGAAGGTACAGAAATAAATATAAATTTTAAGATAGTATTCACGCAAGTTTGAATTTTTAAAAGGATATTCACGCTAAAAAAATCTTATTTTTTTATTAAATTCGTATTTTTTTGCTAATGTACTAATTTTTTTATTGTTAATTATAACTGTTAGTCTGTTAGCTTTATTATTATTATTTCACTATACTTTCTTAGGTCTCTTCACAAGGGAGGCAAGGAGGAGAGTTTTGAAGAGGTACGATATACACGATTTACAAAAACATGGGCTAAAAGTTGGAGAAGATAGGATACCTTTGACGAGTTCAGTATTTGTCAAAATTCACATTATATAATACTAGAAGATATGAAGATATGATGCCCAACCATGTGGCAATTCCTTTTATTTTAGTTGATCTCAACCATCAGCACAAAATTTACCGTATAACCATATTAATAGAGTATAAGTATTATAGAAATATTTATCTTATGCTGGGGAAAAACAAACTTTTCAATCTCAAGTCTCAGTTGCTTGTTTCTGCGTGTTTCCAACTTCAGAAACAAAAATGGCTAATTCTGTTACTAGTTCCAGAAAAGTTGATCTTTTTATCATTTCTTGCCTACAAGATATTTGCATGCAATTTACTAGGTAGTAAAGACTTTTGACCATTTTTATTTCTCATTGTTAGATACAGGAATTTATTTTGGATTGAAAACATGATACCGCATGAAATGTTTAGATCTTCCATAAAAGTTAGCAAGAAGATAAGATACATCCATTTGTAATCTCACACAGGTTTCACATGATGAACAACATAAGGTTGGCCTTATTTCAGCCACCTAGAAAACGCAAGCTGATACCACTTATGAAACACTCCATTGGAGAAAACTCCAAACGATAATACCTAAGGGCCTCCATCTTTGCAACTCCGAAGGCATTTATCCCGTTCTGACAAAAAACATTTTCTTAAAGCTGCTGCAAAACTCACCAGAATGGGAATAATAGAAATCTTGCCGCTGCTTTATTTAGAGTACACTGTACAAGCAATCTCTGCTCATAGGATTTACACCCGACTGTATGCCAAAACTGAGAAATGCTAATAGAAATTAACAATCTCATTGCTCTGGGCCAAGTTCCCATTCTCAAAAACCTTGAGAGAACCAGCTAAACCCTATCAGTTACTGCAAATAATATTATTCCAAAGAAAACTGCAAATAATATTATTCCAAAGAAAATATTATTTGCAGCAAGAGCCACAAAAACGGAGAAAAGTATGGCAGTTCTGATTTCAACTCTACAACCTCGGCGATTCTGGGAGCAAGCTCAAGTCAGGAAATTCCAACTCAGGCATGCCCTGGTCGCCGGCAACCCCGATTTCCAAATCTTGCCTCCTAGGTCCGGCAAAACCATAGCCATAGTCCATGTCAGCCGGGCATTGCTCCACATGACACCAGGTTCCCAGCCTCTTCACATCCGGACTCTGAATCTGGAATGAGAGAGCTGAAGGAGTCTCTCCAAAATGCCAGTCGGTAATCACATCCACCCCTCCAAGCTGATCTTTCTGGCTCTTCCTACTCTGGGGGGTGCTGGTGCTATTAGATGGATCAGCATCCGCATTCCCCATCATCTCTCCAATGCCAAACATGTCCTGGTGTAGATCCTGTAAGCGATCAAGGTGATTAAAGAGCTCCTCATCAGCCTCGGCCTTCACCATGCATGCAACAGCTTCGACAGCAGACTCTGGAGGGTTGGCACTCCTTGTTTCAGCTCCTGCTTCCAGTTTTGGAGCTTTAACTTCTGATTCCTCGACACCAGAAACACCGGAATGCTGCGATGTGGTTGGTGCAGACTCGTAGCATTCTGAAGCTGCCAAGGTTGTGTCCTTAGCCGCAGTGCCGCATTCAGGCAGATTGAGGCGAGCACGGGGGCCATACATTGCCCTTGCCGCTTCATCATAGGCGAGAGCAGCCTCTAATGCAGTGTTGAAGGTTCCAAGCCATAGGCGACTGCCCCCGTTGGGCTTCCGGATCTCTGCAACCCACTTGCCCCAAGTCCGCTGCCTCACGCCACGGTAATTACAGTGGGAATTTTCTGGGCCTCCTTTCCCTCGCATGCAGCCTTTCCTAGAACCCTTTGCAGGCACCCTCTGGATATATTTCTCGCCATCATTGGAACAGTCCGGCTGCCACTTTAGCTTCCTCCACTTGGCCACTGCCTCTGCTACAGGGTGTGTGCCGCCATGCAGATTGCGCACCCTCTTCGTCCTGGAAGTAATGCAAGAAAGTATTCAAGGACGAGCAAGCTGTTAAGCAGGGGACAAAAAAATCATGAGGTACATGAACAGCAGAAGTAGGAAAAGAACTCGGCACCAAGTTCAGAGAACCTGGGCAGAAATCAATTGACAGATTTAACCAAACTTAGCACAAAGACTGAACAGATTGTACTAGTATCAGTGTGTTTGAGAAAATCAAGAAAAGTCAAAGGCGCACGACAAAATATCTGTACCAAAAATCTGTCCAGATTCATTAGAGCACGAAGAGCCATTTGAGCCTTCATATTATTTTTACATGGTATGAAAGCCTTAACCTGATCCTCCTCCTCCCACCAATGGCTTCCTCCTCTATGGTGGGGCTGTTCTCGCTGTAATATTCCATGTCATTAAACACCTCAATTTTCGTATTATGGGCGAAAGATTGACACTTAGAGTGAGAGAGAAGATGTTTGGAGCCAACTTAAGAAACAAGATTGGGTGGTAAAGATTGCCGTCTCGCCTGGAAACTTGACGATCCTCCTGCAGAATATTGGAATGATTGTAACCTCATTCATCATCGCCTTCATCCTGAATTGGCGTTAAACTCTGGTCGTCTTAGCCACATACCCATTGATGGTCAGTGGGCCAAATCCGTGAGAAATTAGTCACGCAAGGTTATAGGGCCAACTTGAGTTAGGCGTACCTAAAAGCGAACACACTTGCTGCTGAGGCTGTAAGTAACATCTGCATGGTTGATGCCTTTTGCTCATAAGAGAAGGTTATTGATCTCTATGCCAATGAGCTTGAGGAACCCTCCAGGTGCTCTTTCCGGTCTGACCAAAGTGCAGGAGGTTTCTATGGCCTCTCTCAGTTCTTTCTCTCTGCTTCACATGCCTTGGCCTTGTGGAATGGTTCAGTCCTTATGGGCAGAGAGCTTGCCAGCTTAACTCTATCATGAAGTCACTCATGGTTCTGACAGTGATGGCATTAGCCATGGGAGAGACACTATCACTAGCCCCAGTCATAATTAAAGGAAATCAAATGGTGGCATCAAAGTTTGAGGTGATGGACAGGAAGATTGAGGCATTAGGTGATGTTGGGGAGGATGTGGGAAGGGGTGAGGGAGTGATCTAGATGTGGGGAAGGGAGTGAAGTTTTGCCATCCTTCGAGGCACCTGTTTAACCTCAAGCTATAGTATCTTTTTGAGTGATAGTCTACTCTCATGGAAAACAAAGAAGCAACATGTAGTTTCACAATTCTCTGCTGAGGCTAAATACCGTTCTACGACGACTACTATATGTGAGCTGACTTAGTTACATTACTTGTTGAATGATTTGAAAGTTGATCATCCTCAACCATCCACTTGATATTGCTGCAAATCCTATTTTTCACGGAAGAACCAAACATATTGAAATAGACTGCTACTTGGTCCATGAAAAAATTCAAGAAGGGGTTCTTCAAACAAAGTATGCACCATCTGCCAGTTAATTAGCCGATATCTTTACTATAACTTCGGGTCGTGATCAATTTCGTCGCCTTGCTAGCAAGTTGGGCATCTTTTCCTGCACCAACTTGAGGGAGAGTGTTAGAGAAAATCAAGAAAAGTCAAAAGCATATGACAAAATTTCTCTGTACCAAAATTCTGTCCAAATTCATTAGCGCGCAAAGCCATTTGAGCCTTCATATTATTTTGCACAGCGAAACAATTGCTCCAATTTCAGATTCAACAAAAGATATCTAGCCTCGCAAACATTCCCTTAGCTCTGTAAGCACAAACATCCACAGAGACGTTAGAAGCAGACATTCTATGGAGTACTTCAGGCAAACCATCTATGTCAAAAATAAATGGTTTATTGTGAGCTAATCGGACTGAATTTTCCAAAACTAGCCTCTTGATTGTATATATGATTCATAAGAATATTTTCGTACACGATCACTTTCAGGGTCACATCGCATCTGAAATGCAGAAGAGCATGAATCAAAGCAGCCCGCTTAAACTCAAGATATCTCTTGGCTCCTCTCACATAATAGGATTCTAAGTGCGGACCATTTCATCAACAAGATAATACATGGGGGCACTACAAGAAGACTTTGTAGCATCCAAGATGAAACCATCCTGCACTTTTTGCTTGTATGCCAATTCCCTAGGAAATTGTGGAGGTACATCTTTCGCTTTTTAGGTATCACCAACAGGTTTCCCTCCTTCAAAGCATTTTGTTCGCTTTGGAGAGAACAAGCAGTATTTACAAGGATGAAAGTTTGGGATCCTTTGGATCCTGCATGTTTGTACGAAATTGGCTTGAGAGGAAATTAAATCCTTCTTCAACAACACTTAGCACACTAGGGAAGAAGTATGAAAGCTTACCTGGTGGATATTTTGCTTAGAGAGCCTGTACTATAGGAGAATATAGGGATTAGTACGGCTTCAAACGTATTGTCTCTTTTTACTACTCTCTTCCTTCTCTGCTCACTTCCCTTCCCACATCCTTAACTCCAGGCCTTTGCAGGACACCTACAAGTAAGCCTGTTGATGTACCTAAGAACTTCCATTCTGAAGAAAAGCCTGTGATCTTTTGACAATGTCAGAACATCATCCTTATACAAGAATCGAAAATTGCAGCACCTACATCGGTCTTCCTAAGCTCCATGGGCAGCTCTATATTGGACAGTTGGGAACATTTAGATGCTGTCGGCTCTGCCGGAGAAATTCTAATAGGATGGGCATCTAGAATATTTGATCATAGCAACTCCATTAAAAAGGAATTCTCGTTCACAGTTGAACTATATTGCAGGGCAGTGAAGAAGATTATTTATATAACGGCTGTATATGGTCCGAATGACAGGGATGAGAGAGATGTCTTCTTTCAAGAATTGGTGATGGTCAGAAGCACTCTATCAGGCCCTTGGTTTTTGGGGGGTGATTTCAATATTACTAAGTCTTGTGACGATTGAAGGGGTAATCAGCAGAGCTTGAAGGACAATTTGATCTTTATAGACTTCATATCCTCTCCAAATCTTATAGATCTTGATCTTAAAGGAAGGAACTTCACGTAGAGTAACAGAAGAGATTATCCTTCCCCGGCAAGACTTGATAGATTCCTTCTCTCCCCAAAATGAGAGAACTTGTTCCGTGCTTCTATACAGAAAGATCTTTCTAGCTCCGCATCCGATCATGTTCTGATAGTGCTTGAGTGTGATATCAGATTTGATGAACAAAAATCTAAAGATTTGAATTATGGTGGCTTAAGGAGCATGACTTGGATGATGTTGTTACCAACTCTTGGAGATGTATCGGAGGAAGTCCCAACCATGCAGCAGCTTGGGTGGATAATTTGAGGAGGCTCCATTTGGCAATTAAGAGGTGGTCTTCCACTAAAAAAATTCGAATAGAGATTAAAAGAGAAACTACAACATGATGTGGATATTCTTGATAGGAAGGAGGAGTGTACTGATCTCTCACCAAAAGAACTTGAGACAAGAAGAATTTTGAGAATAACTCTAGAGGATTTGTACCATAAGGAGAAATTGTATTGGAAATAGAGGGTTAAAATTACTTGGCTTAAGGAAGGGGATAGAAACACACTTATTTCCACAAAGTAGCGTCAAGTAGGAAGCGGAGAGATTATATTGCAGCTCTATTGGATGACGACACCGGATTCACATCACAAGAGGACATAAATTCCAAATTGCGCTCTTTTTTCAAGAACTTATTTGCTAATGCCTACACTCCTAAAATCTCTATTACCTGGAGTCTACTATATAGTGATTGTTGGGTAAAGCAATCCGCTTAGCTTTTGAAGAGGCATCCGGTCTGAAAATCAACTTTCATAAGAGCTCTATTCTATGTATCAATATGAAAGACAGGGAGGCTTCGATGTATGCTGATTGGATGAATTGTAAAAAAAGGTCCTTCACTTTTCCTTACTTGGGTCTACCCCTCTGTGACAGGAAGTTGCCTAAACATTGTTGGTTTCTGTTCATTCAAAAGATCAATTCAAGATTGGCTTCTTGGAAAGGTAGACTCTTATCTTGGGGTGGTAGACTAACATTAATTAATTATGTTTTGACTGCATTACCTTCATACTACATATCTATTTTCAAGTTGCCCAAATGGGTCATCAATATAATTGATAAAATGAGGACGACCTTTCTATGGAGAGGAGAAGAAAGTGTCGGTGGATTCCATTGTCTAGTTAATTGGGATAAAGTTTGTAGAACAAAAAACCAGGGAGGATTTGGTATAAAAAACATTGATCAAATGAACCAAACCCTTCTCGCCAAATGGGCTTAGAAATTTCTTAAAGGACCTGAGAACCATTGGTGGAATCAGATAAATACTGCCTACTACAAGAGGTGCAAGTTTGGAATGAGATCGACAAAAAGTCTCGTTAACCTAACACCTATTTGGAGAGATATTTGCAGACAAGATGGCACCACCTAGAATTGTATCTCCTTTAAGCTTAGAAATGGACGTAGCATTCGCTTTTGAGAGAATTTGTGGATTGATTCAGTACCAATTTGCACTCTTTTTGCAGGATTAAATGAAAAGGTTGTTAAGCACAACACCTCTGTGACCAATTATTGGAGTTGGAGAACATTGACATGTCACATTAGACTACGAGGTCCTTCGGCGCAGGAAGAGATGAGATAACTAGAGGCCCTTTATGAGATTCTTGACCTACTTAGACCCTCAAGGCTTGTTGATGTTCTGGTATGGAAGTTAACCCCAAATGGTATGTATTCCATTGACTTTTACTACAATTTTTTGAATAATGGAGGATTAAGATGCCAAAATCACAAGATCATATGGAGGGCAGCCATTCCAAAGAAAGTTAGAGTCTTCCTTTGTCTTGCTTTAAGAAACAAACCTCATACAGGAGAGACTATAACTAAGAAAGGATGGGATGTTATTGTTAGCTGCCCTTTATGTGGTTATAGCAGTGAATCGGTTAATCACTTATTTATAAGGTGCTCGTTCTCTAAAAGCATTTGGTCCACTATCAAACTACAATTGAATTTGAAGGGCCGGCCTACAAATTTTCATGATTTATGGACCAAATGGAGAGCCAGGAACAAAATATTGTTGGGGAAAAGTGCAGGGGATCAACTTCTTGCAGCTATTTGCCGGGAGACTTGGAAACAATGAATGAGAGAATTTTTCTCAAAAGGAATCGATCCATTTACTTCATCCTTCAAAAGGCACTATATACTTTTCATAGTTGGGAGTGCATATGCTCAATGAAAATAGAGAAGAATCACCGGCAACTGTGGAGTAATCTTGCTTTTCTATCATGAACTTTGTATCTTTTACTTCTTTCTTCCCTCTTACCCTTGTACATTCTTTTGCACCTCTTCCCATGTGTAAATTTATCTTTTCTTAATAATATAATATGGGGAAGCTTTTGGCTACCTCCATTTTCACTCAAAAAAGACAATGACATGCTATCAACCTTTGTAGTCCTACTATAAAGGGCTACCCTAGAACATGCAAAATACCTCTCTCTCTCTCTCTGGTGGGGTTGTCACCAATTCGAAAAACTAGACTTCTCTCAAATGCCAACGAACTTAGCATAGGATGGTCAAACTAGAAATGCTAGTCTTAGTTTCATGCTGGCAGCATTTTTTGTTTCGTAAGAGCTAATTATATAACATATGTGTTTCATAACTCAAAACTTGATGTTTCCAATACATTCAAAAAAACATATTGCAACAGAAGTTTGGCAGTAGTGGCATGAGACTGGGTAGTCCAGTGTGAACTATTGGAAGCTTTCAACTTGGCTAAAAAGCAATCTTTCAGTTGTTCTATAAAGTGTTAAATTGGTGATAATTGCTAACTCTCCAAATAAATGTTTATAGTGATATCTATTTTATAGATGATTGAGTAAGCTCCAACAGAAACTGCTACAACTGAGTTTCTTAGAATTAATTTTTCATTGTAGTAGAAAATGTGCCGGCAACGGTATTGTTTACGAGTTTTCCAATCTACATTGTTCTGGCCAACCAGCCTGAGCTCGACTAGTTTACATCCCTTTCCACTTGGGAGAGTCCATGGTTCGAACCCTAGAGATGGCATCCCCACCATAATTCTCAAAAAATTATTGTGTGTTCTATATCCTTATTAATGAATGGTAAAAGATATTTCATCAAAATGCTGTTGATATGGAGATAAAGAATTGAGTTTTTTAAAATCCATACCTAGCAACATGATACAATCATTTCACCCACGATGCCATCCAGCTCTCCTATATCTAATTCCGCACAAATCATAGCACAGATGCAACAAAAATCAGAAAAGCATGTGATCCATCAGAAATAGAAAATAGTACAGAAAACAAAACATTGTCATGTTACATACATAGAACTGCAAGAAATAAAGAATATAAAAAGGTAAAGGCCTATTTGATATTGTTTTTGTTTTTAAAAAACCAGCAAGAACAATTTGACTATATTGAATGTATTTTATTTCAAATTATTTGTAAAATTTTTACAGCTTTTGGTACTAAAGATTTATTGGTTTCAGATTTTGCAAATCCTATCCTCAGTGCCGATCTCCATGTAGTATTCTACTAATTTGTAGGGGAAACAATAACCCAAAAAACAATGACGATAGCAAACAAGCCCTAAATTTAAGCCATCTAATTCATAACATTTCATAGATTTGCCCATCCTACCAAAATGATCGACAAAGAACACTCTATTTTCTCCCTCTGTTCTACTCCAAACATCAACATAGGAATACCATACTACACATAAGATTATTCGATTTTAAGAGTTCTTCATCCATTTATATATATCTTTTACTAAAAAAGATATAGCCTAAAACTATAGTTGCCACTCTGTTCTTCTTACAGAAACTGGAACCGTCACTCAATAAGCGATCTCTCTCCAAATGAATGAATCATATTACTGCTGGAATTTGATCCACTCTGCTGCCTCAAATCCTATATAGACGAGCAGATATCTTATTCTTTTTTCTTCTCAAGATTAGAGATCAATGAAATCTAGATCATACGCCCATAACCCAACACATAAATGTCCAATCAACTAGTATAAGTTTTTCACAGCAAATCGATCCCTAGACTCAACGCCCTTCAGGATCAACGAAAACACACTACTGAAAATCTCTAAGACCACCAAAAAAAAAAAAATTAGAACTCGAATGCAACAAGAGAAACCAAAGTAAAACCGAAACAAAATCAAATAAACAGAGTAGAAATAAAGAACCAAATCAAAAGGAAAAGACAACTATTATCAACTTACTCACCTCTCTTGCTCCGCCATACGGGAAACAACTCCAGAAAAAGATTTTTTTTTTTTGATGATAAAACTCCTCCCTGCTCGTTCTACCTCGGGCTACCCGTTTGGTTTTTGATGGGTTTAACGCTCTCGCTTTTTCTCCTACTCTTTTTTTCTACACAGATCTTGGCGGATAAGGCTACGCGACTTCGTACGCGGCACTTTCAGGGCAGTTCCAAAACCTAGCACGAATTCTGATGCGTGGCCCTGACCGTTCCCGTTACGTGGTGCAGCCACCGTTCAACACGCGGCGTTGGAAGCTTCCGGAGTTGGCAACGGCGCTCGCTCTCTCTCTCGTCCTCTCGTTTGCTTGGCGACGAAGTAGTTCTCTCCTTGCGTGCGCAGGTTAAATTACTTGATTACACCGCAAAAATAAGTAAAATTTCCTCCTTGCCACACTCCTGTTTCTGGTATGGCGCCAAGGAAACTAGAAGACGTAACATCAGCGGATTCGGGTTGTTTCTTTTGCGCGAAAGAACCGTTGGATCGCATCTTACGCATATTCCAAAACACCTTGCCTGCACAGATTTCGAAGTGAATATTACGTAATCCAACGGTTCCACGGTTCCTTCGCGCGAAAGATACAACCCGAACCCGACAAAACCGCGGAAAATCTTGCATTTTATCTGAAATCGTTTTGGGACTATTTTAACCCGAGTTTCCCACAGTCCACCCACGTGACCTAACACGTAACCCCATAACCACTTCTTATTCAGCTTGTTCCATTACCTAAAATTATTCGGTGGAATTAAAGAACTAGTATCAGAAAATATCCATGTCTTAAAAGTCATACAGGATGATCGTGATCCGGATCATGATCGTGAACCTAAAATTATTCTTGTTTCTTTTTACAGGCCAAGGTATGTTGGATGGTGGCCGAATTCAATAAAGTTGAGTTTTGAGTTTTCAGGTGATGATCCACTCCGAGCCTAACCCAACCTGACCAAGACGTCCTCCATTTGAACAGTCGGTGATACACAAAATTGGAGATTTATCTCAAGTCTTATACGAGTTATATGAATTCGAATTTATATTCTCATCGTATTTGTAGTTGCATACTATATCTCGTGGTTGATGTTCTTTTTTTTGGAGTGATCTCTTGGTTGATGTTCAAACTGCAAATTTGCAGCCTTTGACACCATGAAATTGGTCGATCAAACTATTCATACAATAAATGATTTTTATTACAAAACATTTCAACGAGCCTATTCCAGTTGTTGCCAAAGAAAAATTCCCAAACCCAAAGAACAATATGATAGCCAAGTGCTACTCCAGTTGTTGCTTTCAACAGTACCGAGAAGACCAAACAGCATGTCAAAGGAAAGCATAAGATGAACCTAGTTTATGATACAAATTGAATATAAATTAAAGTGGGCTTGTTTATATTTCCTCCCGATGAATTCACTTGCAAGGAAAGCCTGTGAATGAACTGTACAGTTACTGCATTCAGATTTCCCCAGACATGAAATTTATGCGATTATGAAGATGTAAATCATGAATAACTGGTATAAGCTTCTGACATTACTAACCTGACCCGCAAGTGCTAGAGAATCATCAAGCAGGGAGACTGCCAACCATACTTGAAAGCATATGATCTGGAATAGGAATTGGCCCTCCCATTGCAGCCAAAGATGTTGCTAGTGTCATAGTTAAGAGCACCGCAATCCTTCTGTTTGTTAAGAGACAGCCTGCATCAAGATAGAATTACCGAAAAAAGCTACCCATAATTAATTTAATAAAACGAGGACCTATATCAACATATGGTGTACGTCGTATTGGTTATGTATTAGGTAGATACCTTTCCGGCTAATCTTTTTGGACGATATGCTACATTAATTGCTGTAAAGGTATCGGAAAGGACCCGACTATGACTTATATGGATTATTGGATACTACAACATTAGCTTTTTGGAACTGCTCATACTGCTTATGATTGGATTTGAATGAATTCGAATCTCAAGACTAATAAGAGCATTGGTGGTTAAATAGGAGAGTACGTGAGCTCTTTAAAAGTTGTGTTTAGTTCCACATTGATTATACATTAGAAAAATTTTAGATACATATACAAAACCAAAAAACCAAAATAATATTTTTTTTAACTAGTCTTTTTGACTAAGATCATAGTTTGTTGCATATTAGAGCCGATTACGGGTCAAGTGGTCCACCCTGCATAGCCCAAAACTTAGTGGGATTGAGCGCTAAAAATAGGCCCATGGGACGGGCTGAGGAAGAAAATAGACTTGATTTAGAAATTAGGTCGAGCCTAGAAAAATTAAAAAATAATCTGGCCTAAGCCGAGACTATATATTTTATATATTAATTAAACTAACTACTTATTTATTATAATAAAAAATCATATACTATATTGTATTGAGCATATCATAGTGGAAGGAAAAGAGAAAATCAAGATTGGTGGGCAGGCCTATTGGCAAGATCAGTTCAAGAAAGATGACCTGCTTAGGCAAATTCTCTTTCTCGCTTCAGGTTGAAGAGAAGTCAGGTGGCTTCAGCCCTTCATTGAAAAAAGGCTATAAGACTAGATCTTTTCATTTTCAAGAAGATTTCCGGCTCAATCCGGTTTAGTATCAAGGATAAGGATAAGAGGGTGCCATACAAAGTAAGTAGAAATTCTTTCTCTTTCGATGAATCTCTATAAAGAAAGATTATCATTTGAAGAGCCAACCGAGATTGGCTCTTCAAGATTGGGTCGAATCTGGACAAAAATGTAAGCCCGGTATTTAGAATAGGCCGTGCTTGGGGCAAAAGTATGAGGCCTAATTTCTATTGTAGAGCCTGGTTCGGGCCTGGCCTAGTCGGGCGTTTGCTCAGCTCTACTGCATATGTATCTTACTCAATAATTGATATTATTTTCATTATACAACAGCTGAACAATATTTATCATGACTCTTCTTTCCCGTTTTGAGCTGAGCTCGGGGACAGTCCCTGTACCTGGGACGAGGTTACACACTTACATGCCAATCTTGTGCCTCCATAAAACAACAACATTATACTTCTTGAGTGCTTGCGAGAGAGGAAAAGGTGGTCACCACTCGGCGACATCGTTTTCTACGGAATTGAGAACTGCAGAAGGGTATACCGTAATTCACATGAACTCGGTTCCAGTCCCCGCAGTCAATAGCATACGGCCTTGGGCTATGCAGCGTCCCAAGGCGAAGAAATCATAGGAGACTGTCAAAAGAAAGCAAGGTTTGTATAGACCATAGACTTGGCGTCAGCATGATTTGAGGGCGAAAAGTTACCTCAAAGCCGTGACCTGCATGGGGTTGGGGAAAGGTCAAATGGTGATCTCTCTCCTCCTCCTCCTTTGCCAACCTTTTCTGCTGGTTTAGTTTAATCTTAGTTGAAGTACCAACATCGTCCCCAAGCCCAGGAAAGGGAAAAAAAAAAATGTGCCACAAAAATCTTAACCCAAAAAAAGCAAAGGAAAAGGAAAGAAAAAGACGAATGAGCCCCAGAACGTTTGGGCTTTTAGACACTATCCAAGTACCCAAAAACATGATACACGGGTCATGAAGTCATGGGATCCACGAGAAAAGGATCACCTTGGAGTTGAACAATTTCAACGGACACTTGACAACATGACAGATTATAGATAGATTATTTCACCTGGTCGGATACACCAGGAATCCATTTCATAATTAATGTTTACGATCGTTAACAGTGTTTTCATCCAAAAAAAAAATATTTATAATGGTGTCAAACACCTTATAAGCTTAGGAGTCGCATCAATGACGATAAGATAATCGGTTACAAGTCAGAGAGATTTGACTTCGCGGAGTTGATCCCAGACAAATAGGATGAAGGATCGAGATAATACATGTGATCATTCATGAACTCCCCATGTTGGTGTCATCATCTCCATCTGATGTGCTCGGAGATTGTATGAACTTTTATTTTAGACAAGAAAGGAGGCTCTGTCATCAAAAAGATAAGTGAGAATAACACCATTGATGGTAATATCTATAGGTAAATGAACTTTAGATAATTCAAGAATAGGAATACTGACATGCTTTGATGCCTGCAATAAATTATGTCCAAAAACTTCTATACAGACTATTAATTACTTCATAAAGTTACCTCCACTTGCAGCAATTCAGACCAGTGAAAGTATGTAGCCATGTTGTACCACAAAAAAAAAGAGTATGTAGCCATGGTGCACCAGAAAGAAAAGCCTTGAGCCATGGCTACCACTTGAGTTAGCCGAATACTGGTTGCCATTTTCCACTCAAAGTAGACATAAAATAAGAAGAGAACAAGAAAGAGAAGAGATTACAAACCCTTCAGATGCTTCTTGAGAGTAGGAAGAAACCATAATGCTCAGGATAGATAGCGCAATAGATGAACGGCACCTTCGGAGCTTCATCCTTACAGTTCCCTTTTTATCATCCATGGCGCTATCCCTCCTGAGCTTTACGGATTCTTTCATACTTTTTTTCATAATCTTTTGCAAAATACATCAAATTGTAGCATTTATTTCTAGTCATGAAGGTGATGGTGGATGCTCCCACCTCCCTCTTTTGAACCCCAACTCTCTATACCAAATTGAGAGACTATATGGAGGAAGGAGGCCGGGAGGAAGAAGAGATGGAAAAGGTGAACAAACCTCCCAAGGGCGAGAGATGAGGGAGGCTTAGCAAGTAAGTGGTGGGCGAAGGGGGTGATGACGGGTTGGGGCCATGGAGGGTGCATTTATAGGAGGGTCCATGGGCGGGCGCTGTGGTTTGGAGGACGTGAGAAGGCAAAGACAAGGGTGACGTCTCTCGGGGCAGGAGATGCCTTGACTTAATATGGAGAGATAGAGACCTAGGGGGTGGAGGAGAGGAAGTCCTTTTCCTTCCTTTTCTCTCAAGCAAAAATTTCTACGCATGGGGAAGGAGTCCTGCCGACTACGTTCAACCTCTCCTCCCTATGAGATAGCAGTCCTACCGACTACGATAGGTACCCTCAACATTAGAAAAAAGCTCTCAGCCTTTTCCAATCTCTTCACGATTACCTAAATGCCCTCAAAGGACCGTGGTTTGATTAGGTTTCAGCATAAAGGTGTCAGAGTCTACGAATACGTGACTTGGTAGAATTTAAGTTTCACCAATCATTTCTGCAGATTTTTGACTCAGGCCTTGACTGCTTTACTGCCATCTAAAAGCAAGGCATGGCATTTGATCGAACAGCTGGAGTTTGTCAGATCATGATGAAACTAGATTTATGGCCTGTACATGAGAAGCTGTTTGACCAGTCAACGTCGGTAGGAGCACAGTGATGAGCTCACCGAGAAAGTCATAGTTAGTTTCTGGTAACTGGAAAAGTCATTGTTTTCGGTAACTGGATCTTAGGTGTTGCACATTGATATCTATTTCATTCTTATTTTAATTGTCTCGATGCCTAACCTATCTCCAAATTAATGTCTTCTTCTTGAGTACCAGGCCAGAGGCTAATTAATAAAATGTTAGGAGTTAATACTCTATGTGCTGGCTAGCCACGTCTGGTTCGCTGCCTTCTAGAAATATGGGACGTTTTCTTTGAATGGCTATCTGCCACTGGAGCAACCTCATGTGGCCAAGCATATGGATAGCCTTGTCCTTTACCACATAATATACAAGCTATCATCTTCATCATGATCATGCCAGTGATTCAGGACCAGTAAGAGAAGATCCCCAAAAATGCATAGCTGATGAGTCAAGTGGGAACTATATTGAGCCAGGACTTAATAAATATGAGCTCTTGAAAGATAGATGCTGCAGGGTTAAACCATCAAAAGAAAACGCAAGTCATTGATGGTTGGGACATCTATCAAACAACCTGGTGACTTTTTACATCGAATCACACTGAAGAGCTGTACTCGAGCACTTGGAGAAATAAAGTTTCACAGCCAACTAATATTAATAGCCTATTCATTATCATGCATGAATAATAAGTGCTCCAATATGAACCATCTGACTCAGAATTTCTTTTTTGAGAGTCGTGATCGTAACACAATTCCATTCAGTTAATTAGCATACTATTGGCACTCTAAGCATCACCTTGAACTATCTTAAGACAAAAAAAAAAAAAAATACTCAAGCAAATTAGATGAGTATGGATCCTAGTTGACTATTGCACCCTGATATACGGAATTCATTCATGACTATTCACATGCTTGAATAAAATGGATTACCGCCTAAGAGAGCATAGCATAACATAGACACGAATCTTCTTCTCTTTAAATTTGAAGTATTATTTTATACTATCACCTAGAATAATTATGGTTATACTTTATATATCTTCTTTTGTAATAACTTCTTGCTAGACATGCTAAAGCAATTAACTAAGATTATAATAAGAGCATTTATTAATTAATGATAGTAGATGGACAGAAGATCTCCTTAACAACTTAAAAGATTACATTATAAGTGACCAAAAATCTCACATAGGCCATTCACATCGTGACACAGGGAAGGTAAAACAAGTGTGTTAATTCGCTAATCTGATCTGTAATAATCCATAATCAAAGGGATGTAGGGCAATGGGGTAATTATCGTGGAAGAGGTCGGGGTAAACTTGGGCATATAGACACGCACGGTCATGACCATTAAAAAAAACAAACAAAGAGAAAAAAACCTATTCGCCTGGCCAAGCTGGCCTTTTGGCCTTGGCCTCGCGAGTTGCGCCCCCTTCCGCGCCTCCCGATCTCGTGGCTCCCCCGGCGCTGACTCTTCAGTACCCGCTCTCTCCGATACCGAGGCCTCTTTGAAAATTACAGAAGGACAAAACTACCCCTACTGTGTTTTCTCTTAGTTTTTTTTTTTTTTTTCCCTCTCTGGCTCCCATATCCCTCCGGGCACCTGACTCATCTGCGAAAATGATGGGGTCTGATCCCGGGGGATCTTTTCTTGGGTAATCCTGTCCTTGTGTCATGATATGGTTCTAATCACCGTGACCGGGCTTGGCTTGCAGGCTTGCGGCTGAGACCTAGTAGCGGCCTTTCTGCCAGGTCATTTTTCTCATTCGAACAGTTCAGGTATCATGAAGCGGTACTTTAAGCTTGGTCTTGCAGTTTATTAGTGCAAGGAAGTGAGGGTGGAGGTGAGGATGGTAGTGTAAGTTTGATCTTGCAATTTATTAAGGACTCGCACGTGTTATATGATAGATAATATTGTTGCTTCTGCTATCTATACTTCAGTTTTACAAGTAAAAAATATTAAAGATTTTTCACTTTAAAAGCTCCCAAGTCCCACCTCCGAGCTTCCTTAATATCAACTTCGATGGATACGTACCTGACGGTGGCAGGAGAGGTGGCGCATGATTCGTTGTGAAAAGCCCTGACTTTAGGTGGTTGTTATTAGTGGGTACCAGATCATCGACATCTCTATTTTGGAAACAAAGCTGATGGGGCGACTTGGGCTGGTTTGTAGCAAACCCAGCTTGTTTTGTGAGCCAACGCAATTATGCTCGAGGGCAACTCGGTCACGATGATCGGCTGGAGCTGGGGACATTGGTAGCGCAGATAGGTGCCACTCTTTGCTTCGGGATATTCATGCCATAATAAATAGAGATGTTGCCTTATAGGCTAAGCATGTATATAAAGATGCTAATGAGCCGTAGATTGGTAGCCTCGTTTGTGGCCAACCATTCTGTGGGGGCTTTATAGGTTGGAAAGAGAGAGTTGCCTAAAGCACTTCGCAATTTATTGTATTTTGATTTTTTTGGATGTATTTACACTAGACTTATATAAAATATAAATCATCCGTGTAGCAAAAAAAAATATTAGAGATAAAATACATAAACCCTTTTTATGTGTGTATATATATATGCATGGTAAAAATTGAGTATTTAAAAGCCAACCATGGTAAGAGACATAAGAAGGTTGAATTGGCCCAACCTAGAGCATAGCTTCTCATCTGATCAAAGTTTTTAAACTTTCGTTATCATGATGATTTTGGGCAGCCTCAATAATATGAATTAAGATGTTGAGATGAATGGTGTTGAAGATCATTGGGCGATCCAAATATTTCATGCAATATATAAAAGCCATAGTATAGAAATAGAAATTAAATTATCCAAAAAAACATTCACAAGAACAGTAGAAACTAGTTTAACCAAAGCATCACATGTGGTTAAGTTTACACGCTCTTCGCGCTAGTTTACATGAATGCTATTGATTGAAGTAGAGTAAGTTGAGCATTTTTTGTCCTCAACATCAACTATTTCTATTTAAAATAAACACAAAAATAGCTTGCGATGTAGCAACACCGTCGATACATCATATAAAGACTTGTTTGTTTATAGAAAGAGAAAGGAGAAAAGTGTAGTTCACGGAAAAAATGAAAAAAAGTCTCATATTTGGTTGGATGTTTCAAAAAAAAAAATGAAAAAATAGTATATGAAATAAGTTTCCCACATTTCATTAGAAAAAAATATGTGGGTATGGAAAAGCCATTTTTTCACAGGTTGAAAATTATGATATTTTTTTTTACTAAAAATGACTTTAAGCTATCATAATCTTCTTAATAGTTATTTTTAATAGTTAACGTTAAATTATTAGAAACATACTATTAAAAATTACTATAATATAAAAAAGTTGTCTAACTATTAAAAATCATTAAAACTCTAAAATTCAACCAAGTAAATATTTTTTATACATATTTTTAAATATTTTTATATTTAAACTATTTAGATAACTATTAAAATTTATATATGTAATGTTTTATAGATATTTTATACAATTTTCTCAAGGACATAGCAAATATGTTATATAAGTTTCTCAAAAAAAAAAGATATTCAATTAAACATATATCACTTTGTATAATATATTCTCTATATCACTTTTTTAAGATTAATTAAATATATAAAAATTATTTTTCAGGTATTATATATCCCGACAACAATTTTTTTGGCGAAATATTTCAGATAAAAATTTTCAAATCAAACCAGGTATTTAAACTATTTTGAATTATTTATGCTTCAGTTCAAATCTCCATTCCCGAAATGCCCTTTAGCTTCATCAAATCTCCATGCGCTGCGCGAAGTGAAAGGCCGTACCTACCCCGCGTAGTTTCTTCGCCGGGTTAAAATCCCAAAGGATATATATGCCATTGTATAAGTTGTTAGGGCCCTTATAGGAAAGTACAACATCGCACGTACTCGGCTTCAAGATGAGGTCGGTAGGCTTCCAGGGCAGGCACGTGGCGGCAAAAAGAAGGGGAATGGATGAACCGGACTCAGCCGGGCCGGTCGGTCCAGTGGATTGCTTGTTCCCTTGCCCATGATAAGAGATTGTGGGGGTTCGGGGTGTATCTTCCGAGCGTAAGAATGATTTGTCTCCTTTCGCCACGTTATCCATCAAATCTCGCTCCGTACAAATCTTGTTGCAGGTCGAATCTTTCGTTTATGCGCCGGCACCAGCCCTTGGAGCAATCATTGCGCGATCCAACGGTCGATTCGCGCGAAGGATGATGAATCACGCCTTCGCGCGAAAGATACAACCATGTCCGTCCCATCATGTGGTCACCATCGCATCTCTATCACCTCTCTCTCTCTCTCTCTCTCTCTCTCTGTCTGTCTCTGTGTCCAGAAGGCTCCTTAATGCGCCATGTGGCCGTGGAAGGAATGGTCAGCACGGATCCCGGACCCATCGCTTATGATTCGTAACGTCTTCACGACCCAAAAGGAGGCCCACGGAGAGGAACAAAAATCGCATGGGGCGGACAATACATACATACATACATACATACATACATACATACATATATATATATATATATATAAAAGGGCTTTCACTTTAGCGCCAAAAAAAAAAAAAAATCTATTATGTCATATTTTTTTTAGTGCGCTTCTTAAAAAAATATATAAATTATAATTTTTTTACTGATAGTATCACCAGATTTATAGTTTAAAAAAAAATATAGTATAAACTAAATAGCTAAATAATGCACAACAAGTACACTAGTTATTTAGCAATTTAATACATATATTTAGCTAGATCGATACACAATTTCTAAAATATAATATTTATCAGTACACATTATACAGTCAGATGATATACACTTATCAAATTAGTTATCTAATATTTCAATACATACTTTCAAGTAAATTAATATATAGTTTTCAAAATATTATATTCACCAATGTATACTATATAACCGATGATACATACTCGTCGACTTTCTAATATATACTGTAAGCTCATCTAAACACACCTAGCAGTGATGCAATGCACACTTCCAGCTAAATCGATATATAATATTTCGAATATATCATCTATCGGTGCATGCTATATTGCTAGATGATATATACCTATCAATTAATTATTTTATATTTATTTATTTTTAAATAACAAGACCGACTTAGTAGTAAAAATTTTATTTTTATTTAATTTTTAGATTTTTTTAAATGCGTGCCAAAAAAATAATAAAATAAGAGTCTCGCCCTCATAAAATATACTATAGTGCCTATCATAATTGTTTGAGCTTGAGGTACGCAGAACTCACATGGAGCGGTCTATCTTGGCATTATTCCCAGTCGTGTGACTGTACAACGAGAACCGGGAGGGCAACACAAAAATGCTACATCTCAATGATAGTGCAATAGAAAAGGTACAAATCCTATCTGGCCTTTTTGGGTGTGATTCTGCACTGCCGTAGCCTTGCCCTTTGTAATATGTGGTTTACCCTAGGGTCTAGGGAGGAGCCTTATGGGGTTTGATTGTATGTATCATGATTTCAAGTCATGTCACATGCACATGTACATACCTAGACCATTCCATGTTCAGTAGGTGGAATAGCTTAGTGGGCCATGAAAGTTCTTGAGCTCTAATTGACTCCCTTCAATTATAATTCATGGATGGGTCATGGGTCCTTCATAGGAATCATGAATATCTTAATTTCGATACATTAAATATTCCATATACAATGCCATAGTACTGCAACTAATAAATCCTTCTGCCAAATCTTACTTAAAATCGTGAGCAACTGTTCGAATAGTTTCGATCCTTTTTCTTCCGCAGGCATAAAGAAAGTGCTTTACTATAGTCCCATTAATCAATTGCAACCAAATCCTTTTTGCAATATTTAATCTCTTTATATCTAATTAAACATCCTGATGCTATATCTAAAGTGGTAATTGGATAAGGGCAATTCATGTTTAAGAGTAAAGAGACTAAGAGAGGAAAGTCTTTTCAATCTAATTAGATGAAGGGATAAGAGAGTACATGCATGTAATAATTGACATGTGAGAGAGCAAGCAAGTAATTATTGTTTTTTAATTAAAAAATGAGCAGATCTTTTTGGCACAAAATGGTAAATGAAATCGAGAAGAAATATTTCTTGATTTCAAAACTATATTTTTAATAACTATATATATATATATATATATATATATATATATATATATATATATATATATATATATATATATATATATATATGTTGATAAACTAAACAAAGACATCCTTACTTTGCCTTTCAATCAAAAGAGCTAACACATTATATTTCTTCGCTTTCCACAAATTTTAGTTTTAGTTTTTGTAGAAGTAATACCAATTGTTCAAGTTATATTAAGGATGCATTGAGCTTTATCATCCAAATATCAATATATTAATCTATGCATACAGGCACAATGCATCTTCTTTGAATTTTAAACGAAACCTGATTATTGGCTGCATAAAATTTAGGGGAAACATGAGATATGCCAGCATGGACAACAAAAATATGAAGAGTAGGATAAGATTCAAAGGGGAGCAGACGATGTTGCTACATTATTGACACTGGGGCACATCTAGCATATTGCATCAACTTTTTGTTTATAAGATATTATGCAGAAATAAAAATTAAAAAAAAATGCTATATTACCAAAAAAAAATAAATTATCAATAATACTATAGTATCTGGCATCAGCTTTTTTTTTTTAATTTATTTTTATAGCAAATGTTTGAGCTAGCTGCCATGGAAGTCTGAAGTCGTGTAAGCATTGTTTGTACATGACGTTTAATGTTCGATCATCTATAGTGATTCCTAACCTCAACTTAGTTTCTATCTTAAATTAAGGAGAATAGATTTCTTGGATGATTTAATTTATAGTTGAGGATATTTTCATACTTCTAACAGCTATTGAAGAATATAATGTTCTGATTTTTTTTGGGAGGCAAAAATAGTAACAAATTAGCTTGCCGACCATGGAAGGGTCCATGGAGAGGATGGAGATTTACCTTATTTTGTTTTGCTATCTTTTAATGTAATGCAACTTAGCTTGATCAGAAGCGATGTGGCCTTTCAGGCCAAGTATGTATTTACAGAGGCTAACGGGACTGCGGACTAGGTGGCTTCGTATGTGCCAGTTATTTCGAAACTTATTTTATAATTCTATAGGATGTATTCGTACTATAACTATATGAATAATCCGTTTTTTAAAAAAAAAGAAAACTTTGGCCATGTTAAGAAAATGCTGTGGATGATGGTTATATAATTGTTTCATCTTAATTTAAAAAATAAATAAAAAATCATCTAGTTCCATCAAAATGTTAAATATTTATTAACCATACAAAATTATCGGTTTAACTATCATGCCTAAATTAAATTATTTCTAGTGATTCACATGGACATTTAATGCACATGCTTATTCATTTATGTAACAATGTTCAAATTTGAAAGTTGAAGATATATTGATATGCAATTGATTTAAGGGGAGTTCCCTATGCAGACTACATATTTTTTGCAGCCTATGGAAGGAAAATGTTTATAGGTCCCGACCGGACCTTAAATTATTTTCAGATCCCGCTATCTTGGAAACCCAACTACTATGCAATGGATCTGTTGCTGGAAATTGGACCCGGGGGCAATCTTCGGTCGAGGGAGAGGGAGCGGTGAGTCACCCCGGCGGGGCGGCGACCGGTCGGCGGGCGGCGTCCTCCGTCTGGTGTGGTCGGAGAGAAGGAGCAGCTGGTCCTCGTGGTGAGGCGGCGATCCGTCAGCTGGTGGCGTCCTCCGTCTGGGTGCCTGCACACGAACCGGTGGCCGGGTTTTCCGGCGCCGGCCCTCCGACGCTCAAGTCAGGGAGGGGGCAAATAGTGTGAAAAGAGAGATAAACAGTGTCTGTAGAGTGTATCCATCTTCCAACCCCCTCCTGAGAGGCCAAGGCTCCCTTTTATAGGCGGGGGTCGGTTTACCTGCGATGTAACAGGGCGAAGCCGTAGTACGGTTCGGCATGTCGTTCAGATCGGCGCACGGTCAGGCGAATCATTGCACTGATGTCGGCGGTGAGGGCGTCGTACAACCCGAACTAGCACGCTACCAGGCGAATTATTGCATTGATGTCGGCGATGAGGGCGTCGTACAACCCGAACTAGCACGCTACCAGGCGAATTATTGCATTGATGTCGGAGGTATGGCCGAGATCAGAGACTTATCATAGTCGACTAGACTCTGCTGGGCTAATTTGCCGTGGAGAGCTGAGGGTCCGTAGATGACAGGAGCCATGCGCATTAATTGTGGAGTAAGCCGGAGATCCGCATTTATTGTGGAGTAAACCGGAGATCCGCATTTATTGTGGAGTAAGCCGGAGATCCGCATTTATTTGGAGTAAGCTGGAGATCCGCATTAATTATGGAGTAAGCCGGAGATCCGCATTAATTGTGGAGTAAGCCGGAGATCCGCATTAATTGTTGAGTGAGCCGGAGGGTTATAGCGGCCATGCGCAATAAATGCCAGAGGGGCGTCAGGATATGGTCCTCGGCCGGACCTCAGAGGTGCACGGCCGTAGCAGGTGGTTGACAAGAGTAGACCTCGAACATCGGGGTTTTTCTCAGATCGGAGGTCTCGAGGTCGGTCGTCTTGAGGTCGGGCGTTCCGAGGTCGGACGCCGACTTCGGCCGTCCAGGCTCGGAGGTTGTGCAGCTTCTTAGGGGCATTTGCGTCATTTGGGGAAAAAATCTTATTCCCCCCAACACTACCCCCGACTTCCGAGTTCGAGCGGCTTGTGGGCTCGGACGTAGGAAGTAAAGTCCATTATTAAAGTTAGGGGGGCGCATTTCGTCAGCGCCCTTGCGCTTCTCGGAGTTTTTATGGCGAAACCTGCGCCCTTTGGCGCCCTGAGGTTGCTTTATTCAGCGAGCTTATGATGAAGCTCGTATCGTTACGCTTCTTGAAGCGGGGGTGGCGTCTCTTGAATCGCCAAGATTGCTTTGCGGCAGATTAATGATGGGGGTCCTCGAGCTCGTCGAGGCGGTGTCTCGATCCCGTAATCGAGACCCCTTGCTCATCAATGAGTGTGCCGTTACAGGGTCTAAAGCGGACACGCGGCACGACCTAAAGTCGGACGCTTCCGATTTCGTGTTACTGGATCATAATTCCGGGGAGGTGGAGGCCACATCGGGGCTCCACATGTCCCAGATCTTATTAAATGAGGGGAGCGGGGGCGGCGCCCACTCGTTCCTCAAGACGATTTGATTCTGCGGACCCATGATGAGGCCCCGAGATCCGATGGGACAACGCTTCGATTTCGTACCTGATTTATTAATTCGGAGTGGATACGGTGCCTCGGCTTTCGAGGTCGACACGTGGCGCAACCCGGTCGGGGGATGGGGACCGACCCTGTTGATCTGGGCCGTCAGGGGGGTCTATATAAACCCCATGAATCTGCCCTAAAGGTCTTACTTGGCTGCCTCTCATTTTCGTTGTCTTCCTCCCTTGCTTTCTTCCTCAATCGAACTTCGTCGTTGGTGCCCGGAGCGATTTCCGGCGATGTCCAGTAGGTCCCTACCTTGTGATTGCTAGGGTTCCTTTTTCCTTCTTCTCCCCAGTTTTCATCCTCTGCTTTTAATTTTTATTTTGCTCTTCTGTGGGAATGGGTTTGGGTCCCGAGGAAGTAGGGTCGAGCCTGTCGGGGGAGGAGTTGGAGTTGATCCGCTCCCGGTTCTTCTTCCAGCTCGGGTTTCGCCTTGAAACTGCGGGGCCGGGGGACAGGGTGATGCAGCCGCCCCCAGGTCGGATCGCGGTCTACCGCGAGACGCTCTGGGCTGGCCTGCGTTTTCCTGTTCACGAGTTTGTGAGCGACCTGCTGGCCGAGTACCAGCTCGTCCCGGCGCAGTTGGCTCCGAACTCGTGGAGGACCATAATCGGGTTCTTGTCCCCGTGCCTCGGGCATGGGATCCCGATCTCGGTAGGCCTTTTCCGCCGGTGTTTTTTGTTAAAGAAGAACCCGACGGACGCAGGGTGGCTATACTTCGCCCTTCGGGGCGGTATGTCACTCTTTCAGGGCGCCCCTTCCTCGATTCATGAGTGGAAGGGGAAGTTTTTCTTTCTGGCGTCCGAGGCGCCTTGGGGGTTTGACCCGACATGGGGGCACCCTCGGTTGAAGGCCCTCAACAAGCTCTCCGAGCCCTCAAGGAGGGAGCTGAGGACCCTGGACTCTGTGCGAGCCCTCGGGAGGGGCAACGACCTGACCGAGCTCCTGCGGGAGGACGCCCTAGCAAGCGTGGGTCTGAGCTCGGCGCGCTCCGAGGGTAAGGGTGGTTACGTTACTTTCTTTCCTCGTTCTTTGCTTTTATTGCCACTGGCCTAACACTTAACGAAATTTTCGATTTCAGATATTCCCCATATGCCGACCAGCAACACATCACTTTTTTCTCGCCTGAGAAGGCGAGAGGCCGAGGCCGGGGGAGCCGTGCCCCAGCCTCGGAAGAGGGCGAGGACGGACGGCGCTTCTTCGTCGGCCGGGACGAGTGGCCCCGAGGCGGGGGCCTCCACAGCTGTCCCGAGGCGGGCGCGGGTCGCCATTGTGGCGGGTCCATCGGCGGCCCCTCCTTGTCCCGCCCCAATTGCCCAGCGGGAGGGGCCGTCTGCGATCCGGCTGCAGCGCCCAGGGCCCGAGCCGACTCGGGGCCCCGAAGCGAGCGGCTCCGGGACCTCGGGCTCGGGCATGCCGGGCCCCTCCCGGGTCTTCCGGGAGGAGTCAGCCGAGCCGGGCTCCCCTATTCCCGAGGGGAGCTCGGCCATCTATGATGCCGAGGTCGCACGCTCCGTGTTGCGGCGCGCGATGCTTCCAGCGGACCGGGCCGAGTTCCGGAACATTTCGCTGGAGGAGGTCGTTGGCAGTGCTTACTGCAACACCGCCCGGGTAAGCTTCCTTCTTAATTTCCTTGAGTTACTAGCGAACTTATGTGCTTTCCAACTCATAATAGCTTCGTTTCTTTCTTTTCAGCATATTCACGAGCTCGACACCTTGGCGTTCATCGCCCATGGGTGTCGGAAAGAAGTCCGACAGCTCGGCCAGCAGCTGGAGCCGGCCAAGAAAAGAGTCGCCGAGCTGGAGGCGGCGTTGGCCGGGGCCGAGGCTCAAAGGGCGGCCACCGAGGCCGAGCGCCTTGCTATGGCGGGGGCGCTTGAAGAGGAAAGGGCTGCTCACGCCCTGACCAGGTCGGCCATGCGCGGTACGGAGGCGCGCTTGGGGGAGGTCCAGGCCGAGGTCGCGGCCCTCAAATATGAGGACGGGGTTTTCCGCCTCCGAATCGAGCAGCTTGAGGCCCGAGAGAGGAGGGCACTCGAGCGAGCTGAACATGCCGTGGAACTCTTCAAGGAGTCGCAAGAGTTCCGCAACATGTTGGAGGAGGAGACGGTGGACGGGTTCCTCCGGGGCTTCGAGAACTTCCGGCTGCAGATGCGCCGGTACTGCCCTCAGTACGACCTTTCGACGGTCCGTTCGAGGGAGGACCTGGGCTGGGGGTCCGACACAGAAGGCCTTCCTGCCATTTTGACATCCGAGGCGGGAATATACGAACAAGACCCCGCCGAGCCTTCGACGGGGGTGGCCGAGGCGGACGGCGTCATGGAGGCGGCTCCGGCGGCCGGGACGGACGCCGTCCCGGAAGCGGTACCTGAGGCCCCTGCCCCCGACCCCGAGCCTGTGCCGGCTGAAGATCCCGAGATCATCAACGTGCCAGACGACCCCCCGGACGCTGCTCCCGTCGCTTAGGACTTAGCGTATTTTTTTTCTTTTTTCATTGTATCCGGGGTCGGCTTTTAAATGGTCGACCTCCAATTTTGTAATCGGCCTTCCGGCCTTTTGTCAATGAAAAAATACTTTTGTCATTCTGTGCTCGTTCCACCCTTTCTTGTCGTGAATGTGGCTAGAGCCTTAGCTAATCGCCTCGACGACCTCTGACTCCGTATTTTGATTTTCGGGCTGTTTAACGAAGGTGCTCCTTCTTTCTGAGTTGTGCCTTGGCCTTCTCGGATTTCAGTCATTCCGACCAGAGGGGGCCCCGAGCTTGGGTTTCTAGCAAATTTCTCTAAGTCCCATAACTCGGATCTTTGAATCGCGAAAGTCGTCGCGTTCGGCCTTCGGAGAAATCCCAAGGCATTGAGGTCGGGCCTTAGCCCTTCAAATAAGACCGGACTAGGTCTGTGCATGCTGCTATTCGGGGAGTTTGGTCGGATTTCCGAACTCAACTCCGAACCCCTCGTAGGGAGCGCGGGCTAATAAACAAGTTATTGCCGAATGTTTTCATAGTTATCGTTCTCGGACTCCGCCGAGATTTCTGTAAGCAAGGCTGGGATTTTCAGAGATTGCCTTGGTATCTGTGTTTGGCTGGTGCACTCGTGGCCGGGACCAGTTCCTCAACTGGACATCGGAGCTTACGTAGGGGAGCCGAGTGGGGCCCTAATTTATGAAGACTTTGTACAAATTGTGGAGACTTGACGGACGGAGCACGCATAATGTAGTTAGGAGGTCGGTCTTAAGCCGACCTATTGGAGAAGCCCGGCTTTGGGGCGAGATAAGACTCCCACGTTGGATGAGATTCCGCTCAGCAATATGTAGATAAAATTTGACAAAGAGGGCGTCTAGTTAGATGTACCTCTTGCATTCTCAGAGTTATGCTTCGCATGGTGGAGTAGGTTGCCTCCCTTCCTCGTCGACCTCCGGAGTCATTCTTGACTTTAAGGGGGGGCTTGGGCTTCTCACGGACCCAACGGCGCCCGTCGAGGTTGAGAGGATTTGGGGAGGCTTTATTGATTTGTAGCTCTTTGCGAGGTCAAGGGAGGTTGAGACCCTATGGTCGGACCTCGGGGCGTCCCAACCTTGGTTGAGGAGCCTTGTGTCAGGTCGGCGGGCTTGGAGACGCTTTGCTGACCTGTGATGCATCCCGAGATCGAGGGAGTTTGGGACTCTTCGGTCGATTCTCGGGGCCTCCCGACCTTAATCGAGGGATCATTTGTCAGGTCGGTGGGTCTGGGCACGCTCTATCGACCTGCGACGCTTTTCGAGGTCGAGGGAGTCTGGTTCTCTACGGTCGACACTCGGGGCATCCCGACCTTAGTCGAGGAATCGTTCGTCAGGGGATCGGGGATCGTCGACCGCTCCCGGGGGTCCACTTTGTGGCGCCCCAGGTGGAACCACCCTTTCCACCCCTCACGGCTTCTTTCCGAGGTCGAGGGAGTCTGGTTCTCTACGGTCGACCCTCGGGGCATCCCGACCTTAGTTGAGGGATCATTCGTCAGGTCGGTGGGTCTGGGCACGCTCTACCGACCTGCGACGCTTCCCGAGGTCGAGGGAGTCTGGGACTCTACGGTCGACACTCGGGGCATCCCGACCTTAGTCGGGGAATCGTTCGTCAGGGGATCGGAGATCGTCGACCGCTCCCGGGGGTCCACTTTGTGGCGCCCCGGGTGGAACCACCCTTTCCACCCCTCACGGCTTCTTTCCGAGGTCGAGGGAGTCTGGTTCTCTACGGTCGACCCTCGGGGCATCCCGACCTTAGTCGAGGGATCATTCGTCAGGTCGGTGGGTCTGGGCACGCTCTACCGACCTGCGACGCTTCCCGAGGTCGAGGGAGTCTGGGACTCTACGGTCGACACTCGGGGCATCCCGACCTTAGTCGGGAAATCGTTCGTCAGGGGATCGGGGATCGTCGACCGCTCCCGGGGGTCCACTTTGTGGCGCCCCGGGTGGAACCACCCTTTCCACCCCTCACGGCTTCTTTCCGAGGTCGAGGGAGTCTAGTTCTCTACGGTCGACCCTCGGGGTATCCCGACCTTAGTCGAGGGAACGCTCGCTTCGGGGATCGGGGATCGTCGACCGCTCCCGGGGGTCCACTTTGTGGCGCCCCGGGTGGAGCCACCCTTTCCACCCCTCACGGCTTCTTCCCGAGGTCGAGGGAGTCTGGTTCTCTACGGTCGACCCTCGGGGCATCCCGACCTTGGTCGAGGGATTCTTGCGTCAAGCCGATGTTTCATCGTCCTGCGATACTTCTCGAGATCGGGGGAGTTTGGGACTCTACGGTCGAGCCTCGAGGCATCCCGATTTTGGCCGGAGAATCTGAGGATCACAGACGACCTAACGTTAGAAGAGAGTTACAGCCATCAAGATGAGAGAATTATTTGTAAAAAAGGAACTGAGTCCATTGTCCTGATTGTTTTGAACCCCTAGGGGTTTCACTGGTAGTACATTCGTAGATTCTCGGAGTTCCAGCTTCGCGGGATCAGGGTCCCCTCTAGGGACTTCAATTTGTACGCCCCTAGTCGTTGCACCCGGGCGATCTGATACGGCCCTTCCCAATTTGGGGCGAGCTTTCCTTGCTCGGTCGGTCGAGAAGCCTCGGCTCTCCTGAGGACGAGGTCCCCCACTTTGAAGAGCTTGGGCTTGACTCTGGAGTTATAGTATTGGGCTGTTCGCTGTTGGTACCTCGCCATGCGGACCCGGGCGACCTCTCTTGTCTTTTCGACGAGGTCCAAGTTACTCCTGAGCTGGGAAGAATTGGTGTCGGGGTTGTAATACTCCACCCTTGGAGAAGGCAGGCCGATCTCCAACGGGATGACGGCCTCAGTGCCGTATGCTAGGTTGAAGGGGGTCTCTCCCGTGGGCAGTCGGAACGTGGTCCGATATGCCCAAAGGACATTGTACAAGTCCTCGACCCACTGTCCTTTGGACCGATCAAGCCTAGCCTTGAGTCCCTGCAAAATAGTGCGGTTAGTCACCTCAGTTTCTCCGTTTGTCTGGGGGTGAGCGACCGAGGTGAAGCGGTGATCAATGCCGAGCTCAGAGCAAAATTCCCTGAAATGAACATTGTCAAATTGTCGACCATTGTCAGATATAAGGATACGGGGTAGTCCGAATCTGCAGATTATGGACTTCCACACGAAGTCCCGCATCTTTTGCACGGTGATCCGGGCGACGGATTCGGCCTCGACCCATTTGGTGAAGTAATCGATGGAGACGACCAGGAACTTTCTCTGTCCGGTGGCCAGGGGAAAGGGCCCCAGGATGTCGATCCCCCATTGGGCAAACGGCCAGGGGGCGATGATGGAGGTCAGCAAAGCTGAAGGGCGGCGCTGAATATTGGCGTTTCGTTGGCACCGATCGCACTTCCGGACGAAATCCGTTGCATCCTTCTGGAGTGTGGGCCAATAATATCCTTGTCGCAGGACCTTATGGGCTAATGCCCGACCCCCCAGGTGATTTCCGCAGATCCCTTCATGGACCTCTCGGAGGGCATAGTCCGCCTCGGAGGGGCGGAGGCATCTGAGAAGGGGAGAAGTAAATGATCGCCGATAGAGTCTATTCTCGTATAAGATATACCGGGGGGCCTGGCGCTTGATTCGGCGAGCCTCCGTCTCGTCGTGAGGTAGGGTCCCGTCCTGAAGGTAGCAGACGAGCCCATCGATCCAGCTTGGCTCGGAGTCGATGCACATGGTGGGCTCGGGTTCCTCCGTGCTGGGGATCCGAAGATACTCGAGCGCTGTTCCCTTGGGAAGCTCGCTCATGCGGGAGGTTGCCAATTTGGATAGCTGGTCTGCCCTGAGGTTCTCCGCTCTGGGAATGTACTGAATATTGAAAGAATTCAGGGCAGATATGAGCTCCCGCACCTTTTGGAGATACTTTTGCATGGATGGCTCTTTAGCTCCGAAATCTCCTTGGATCTGGTTCACTACCAGCTGGGAGTCGCTGAAGGCCGTCAGGTCTTCCACTTTTAGTTCTTTCGCCAGCTTGAGCCCGGCGATGAGAGCCTCATACTCGGCCTCATTGTTCGAGGCCGGAAATTCGAGGCGCAAAGCTTGCTCGGCCACCACTCCGTCTGGACTGGTGAGGATAAGTCCGGCCCCGCTGCCCCCCGAGGTCGAAGACCCGTCCGAGTGCAGGACCCATGGCTGCCTTGGGGCCTCCTCCACGGATTCGGGTGGCCGCTCGGGGTCGTCCGGAAGGGTGCACTCCACGATGAAGTCGGCGAGTATCTGAGCTTTGATAGCCGGCCTGGGCCGATATTCGAGGTCGAATTCCCCGAGCTCGATCGCCCATTTGGCGATCCTCCCCGCACGATCTGACCTCTGCAATATTTGTTTCATAGGCTGGTCGGTCAATATAGCTATCGTGTGGGCTTGGAAGTAAGGCCTGAGTCTCCGAGCCGAGATGATGAGAGCGAAGATGGTCTTCTCAAGTTTAGAATATCGGGTCTCAGCATCCCTGAGAACCCGGCTGGTGTAATAGACCGGCTTTTGGAGCTTGTCCTCTTCCCGGACGAGGACTGAGCTCACTGCAGCTGGGGAGACGGCCAAATATAAGTAAAGGATCTCGCCTTTCTGGGGCTTGGTGAGCAGTGGGGGAGAGGCCAGAAGGCTCCGAAGCTCTTCAAAGGCCTGCTGGCATTCTTCTGTCCACCGGAAGTCTTTCGGCCGTTTGAGGCTCTTGAAGAAGGGGAGGCAGCGCTCGGCTGACCGAGAGACGAACCTTCCCAGGGCGGCAACCCGCCCCGCGAGCCGTTGCACCTCCTTAACTGTCTTTGGAGGCGACATCTCTTGCAGTGCCCGGATTTTCTCCGGGTTGGCTTCAATTCCGCGCTGGGTCACTATGAAACCCAGGAACTTGCCCGAGGTGACCCCGAACGCGCACTTCGCCGGGTTAAGCTTCATTTGGTATCTCCTGAGCTTGGCGAATGTTTCGTTGAGATCGGCTATGTGGTGTTCCGCCGCTCGGCTCTTCACCAGCATGTCGTCCACATAGACTTCCATGTTCCGGCCGATCTGGTTTTTAAAAATTTGGCTGACCAGTCTCTGATAGGTGGCCCCAGCATTTTTCAGGCCAAAGGGCATCACCTTGTAGCAGTAGGTGCCCTTGTCGGTGATGAAGGCCGTCTTTTCCTCGTCTTCTGGCACCATTCGAATTTGATTGTACCCTGAAAAGGCGTCCATAAAAGTTAGCAGCTGGTGTCCTGAAGTGGAGTCGACGAGCTGGTCGATGCTCGGGAGGGGGAAGCTGTCTTTCGGGCAGGCCTTGTTTAGGTCGGTGTAGTCCACGCACATACGCCACTTCCCGTTGGCCTTCTTTACGAGGACTACGTTGGCGAGCCAATCCGGATAGGAGACCTCCCGGATGAAGCCGGCCCCGAGGAGTTTGTCCACCTCCTCAGCCGCAGCTCGTTGTCGTTCCGGGGCGGAGCCTCTTTTCTTCTGCTTTACAGGCCTGCTGGTTGGTCTCACCTGGAGTCGGTGGACCATGACCTCAGGGTCAATTCCTGGCACGTCCGCGGGCGACCAGGCGAAGACGTCAGCGTTGTCCCGCAGGAAGCTGACGAGGCGATCCCTCTCGTGGGCACCGAGGCCGGAGCCGACCTGCACGGTTAGCTCGAGAAAATTTTCTTGTAGTGGGATTTGAATAAGGAGCTCACCGGGCTCTACTTGCTTCTTCCAGAGGGTGTCCCTCGCATCGAGGGTTTCTATGGGCAGCGAAGGGCCCATCGGGTGGTCCGGCGCCTCGGTCGGTTGCTTTGCTGTGTGGGCTGCCATGTAGCATTGCTTGGCGATCAGCTGGTCTCTGCGGACCTCGCCTACTCCTTGGCCGGTGGAGAACCGCACGAGCAAATGGCGAGTTGAAACCACGGCTCGAAGGGCGTTTAGCCCAGGGCGCCGAAGGATGGCGTTATAGACCGAGGGCAGACGGACCACCAGGAAGTCCATCCTCACGGTGCTCTCCCGGGGGGCGAGGCCGACTGTGACAAGGAAGCTAGCCTCACCTTCAACCGGGACCGCATCTCCGGTAAACCCAACCAACGGGGCATTGACTCTCCGGAAATACCCTTCTGTCACTCCCATTTTTTGGTAGGCATGATAATACAAAATGTTGGCTGAGCTTCCATTGTCAACTAGGACACGCTTTACATCAAACCTGTTTACAATCATAGAGATGACCACAGCGTCATCATGAGGGGTTTCGACTCCTTCTAAGTCCTCGTCCGAGAACGAGATGACTTCATCAGTACGTGGGCGCTTCGGGGGTGCTCCCTGGGCGGCTGTTCCTGTCGAGGCCCGCCCAATCATGTTGATGGTACCGGCGATGGGCCTGTTGTCGCCCGGATTTTCGGTTGGTGCGACATTCTCCGCCGGCCTCCTTTCCTCATGTCGGTTCCTCACGAACCGGTTGAGTACTTCCCGTCGGATGAGCGCTTCTATCTCGTCCCGGAGTTGGAAGCAGTCCTCCGTGTCGTGCCCGCGATCCCGGTGGAAGCGGCAATACTTCCTGGGATTTCGGGGGAATCCCGTGTCTCGCATGGGGGGCGGGGGTCGGAAGAAGTCCCGACCCTCAATTTCCACCAGGATTTCAGCCCGGAGAGCGTTGACGGGTGTATAGTTCTCGTACTTCCCCGGGTACGTCCGAGGCCGTGGTGGGGACCTCAGTCGAGGAGGGGTCCTCTGCTGAGGTCGCCTCTGCTGTCGAGGCGGACTTCTCAGTCTGGGGAGACTCTTCTCTCGGCGGGGAGACCGGCTCCTTTGCCGGCCGCGCTCCTCGCGGCGCTTCTTCCGCTTCTTCGAGGCGGGCTCGATTGCTCCCCGCCTGGAGGCGACTGCCTCCTCGGCCTTGGCATACTTCCGGGCTCGGGCCAACATTTCGGTGAAGTCGGCCGGGAAGCTCTTCTCTATGGAGAAGAGGAATCGGTAGGAGCGAACCCCAGTCTTCAGGGCCGACATGGCTATCGACTGGTCTAGCTCGCGAACCTCCCACGTAGCGGCGGTGAAGCGATCCAGGTACTCCTTGAGGGACTCCCCCTCTTTCTGTTTGATGTCGAGGAGGGAGTCTGACGTCCGTCGCTGGCGCCGGCTGGCAGCGAAGTTGGTAGCGAACTGCCTGCCGAGTTGCTCAAAAGAGGACACCGTATTCGGCTTCAGTCCCGAAAACCAAAGCCGAGCGGTCCCTCGGAGGGTTGCTGGGAAGGCCTTGCAGAGTATGGCCTCCGAGGACCCTTGTAGGGCCATGAGGGCCCGATAGCTCTCCAGGTGGTCGAGAGGGTCAGTCGTCCCGCTGTAGGGTTCCACTTGAGGCATTTTGAACCTCGCGGGAACCGGCTCATCCTCGATCTGGAGGGAAAAGGGGGACTTGGTAGTGAACTCAAAGTCTCCCTCTTGTCTTGCCTTCTTGCTGTGGAGCGCCGCAATCTGGCGCTCCAGATACTCAACTTTCCGGTCGAGCTCCCCCATCCGTGGGATTGTCGCTGTGGTTTGCGCCGGCTCACGGTGGTCTGGGGCTGACTCCGCCTCAGAAAGTTGGGGCCTCCGGTCGAAACCTTCTCCCGGTAACTCCCTCCAGGGAGAAGCTCGTTCTCCGTTGTTGGCTCTGGAGGAGCCGTGCAAGTTTTGGCTTGGGAAAACCGGGCCGTTGGGGAGACACTCCGGCGGGGCCTGGGCCCGTGGGGGGAGCGTAGGTAAGGCTTCCTTGCGCCGCAGACCCTGAACGGCGGCGGCCAGGGCCTGGACTTGCTGTACCAGGGCGTCGAACTGTTCCGGCTGGATCTGAGGAGCTGGGTCAGCCGGAGTTGGAGAATTCTGGACAGAGTGTCCAGGGCTTTGCGGGGGACGCCGGGAGATGTTAGAGGCTCCCTTACTTCTCAACTTCATGACTGCTACTCGGGCCCTTCCTCTAGCGCCAACTGTTGCTGGAAATTGGACCCGGGGGCAATCTTCGGTCGAGGGAGAGGGAGCGGCGAGTCACCACGGCGGGGCGGCGACCGGTCGGCGGGCGGCGTCCTCCGTCTGGTGTGGTCGGAGAGAAGGAGCAGCTGGTCCTCGTGGTGAGGCGGCGATCCGTCAGCTGGTGGCGTCCTCCGTCTGGGTGCCTGCACACGAACTGGTGGCCGGGTTTTCCGGCGCCGGCCCTCCGACGCTCAAGTCAGGGAGGGGGCAAATAGTGTGAAAAGAGAGATAAACAGTGTCCGTAGAGTGTATCCATCTTCCAACCCCCTCCTGAGAGGCCAAGGCTCCCTTTTATAGGCGGGGGTCGGTTTACCTGCGATGTAACAGGGCGAAGCCGTAGTACGGTTCGGCATGTCGTTCAGGTCGGCGCACGGTCAGGCGAATCATTGCACTGATGTCGGCGGTGAGGGCGTCGTACAACCCGAACTAGCACGCTACCAGGCGAATTATTGCATTGATGTCGGCGGTGAGGGCGTCGTACAACCCGAACTAGCACGCTACCAGGCGAATTATTGCATTGATGTCGGAGGTATGGCCGAGATCAGAGACTTATCATAGTCGACTAGACTCTGCTGGGCTAATTTGCCGTGGAGAGCTGAGGGTCCGTAGATGACAGGAGCCATGCGCATTAATTGTGGAGTAAGCCGGAGATCCGCATTTATTGTGGAGTAAGCCGGAGATCCGCATTTATTGTGGAGTAAGCCGGAGATCCGCATTAATTGTGGAGTAAGCCGGAGATCCGCATTAATTGTTGAGTGAGCTGGAGGGTTATAGCGGCCATGCGCAATAAATGCCAGAGGGGCGTCAGGATATGGTCCTCGGCCGGACCTCAGAGGTGCACGGCCGTAGCAGGTGGTTGACAAGAGTAGACCTCGAACATCGGGGTTTTTCTCAGATCGGAGGTCTCGAGGTCGGTCGTCTTGAGGTCGGGCGTTCCGAGGTCGGACGCCGACTTCGGCCGTCTAGGGTCGGAGGTTGTGCAGCTTCTTAGGGGCATTTGCGTTATTTGGGGAAAAAATCTTGTTCCCCCCAACAGGATCTACGCACGAGGTAAAAGTTGAGGACTTCACAAATTATCAACGTATTCGGTTCTTGACAGGGACTGCTAAATTTGTTTCTTCAATATGGAATTCTTGTTGAAAGGAAAAGTCATCCGGAGTCCCTTACTTAGAGCAATACTTTTCTTGGTCCAGCCATTCTCGACAACAAAATGTGTAAGGGATCTAGAAATAATACAAGATCTAACTAGGGAGCTCTCAACAACTCTTTACTCGGGCATTCCATATTTCCATGTAAAGAAATTGCTTTATAGTCACCATAAGGAATCTGCAGGAAAAATTATATCCGTATGCCCCCAGTGGACTATAAATTACTTCTAGGTCCAACCATTATTCATATCTTAGGGGGCAGTTTTAATTTTGTAACCCCTTTCCGACGAGCCCACCTCCCGTTAAAAAACCGTGGCCGCTTCTCGCCTCTCCTCTGGCCGCCCTCCCGCCGGCGGCGATGGACGCTCGCCACGCGTCCCTAGGACGACGAACGGTAGAGATCCCTTCTCCGCCCCCTCCACGCCCGTCTCCACCTCTTCCTCTCGATCCAATCTTGCCTAATTTTGTTTTGCGTAATTTGCCCTACTTTTCTCCCAGTTGGAAGAGATCCGCCAAAAGAGAGCTGCCGAAAGATTACACAGAGCCTCGTCCGGATCCGATTTGGAATCCTCCGATCCATATGGTGCGTTCGTTTTTTTTAGCTCTTTCGCCCTTTCAATCCATTCTTGGTCTTTGATTAACCCAATTTTTGCTTACCTTTTTCACAGGGACTCGGAGACCGGAGGGCGGAAATCAGACAGCAGAGGTTAGGGTTTCTTCTGATCTCTTCTTATTTGCAGCTTCAGGTCTTATGAATTTCCGAATTAAGTTAATTTTTTATTTTGTCTGCTTGACTGTTGGATCTCCGTTCGCCACATTGCTTTTGGTGTCTATTTCTTCTTTCACGTGCCAAGATTTATTTTTTTCATACAATTTGATCAAATGAAATTAATATTCACCAACAATCAATAGAGAAGTTGAATTAATATTCATCACTAGTCTTATTTCTTTCTTGATTTTCTTTTTAACAATTTTAAGCATCCTGGTGTGGGATATATATGATCATAAGATAGAATGCAATAGCACAAGTACGCCTGCAGGATAAAAGCCAAGTGCGCCAAAGACCATTTTTTTTTTCCTTTTTAACCATTTTCATCAGAAATTCTAATGTCTTATCTTCAATTTAGAAGTATCCAATGACAAACTGAGGTAATTAAAAGGATTCTCGCCATTAGCTGATAGAAAAGAAAATCTTCTTTGAATTTGCTGTGGATCGTTTCCTTTTCTAATAAACATCTGATTGTTCTATATGGTTAACTTTAGAAGTACCCAAAATATGGTGGTCATGCCTTCTTCCAGTTCAATCCGGAACCTCTGCCTAGCACATGTTCTTGAGGAAGAGCTATGTAAATTGGTGGACCCAAGCCCCGTTGGCAGGATAAATAGTTAACTTATGCTACCTCAATAAGCATATAAGTATATTGCAATACTTTCATGTTGATTTATTTTCAGGAATATTTTATGCCCTGCCAAAAGAGTTTTTATTTTATAACAAGAAGAGCTTTTTTTTTTTCTGCAGAGAGATTCTTATGCATTAGTTAAAGAACTTGAGAATAAAAATACAGAATTGGAAAGAGAAAATCGGAGGCTGCTGTCAAAGGTATTGCATGTGTATGTTGTTGGCCATCTCACATTAGGTGCTCTGCCAATGAAAATCACGCATGTTGGTTATTTTGTTCTGAAAAACTACTATATCTTGCTTACAGCTTGAAGAAGAGGAAGTTGAAAATGATTCACTGATGAAGCGTTTAAATGATCTGGTAAAATAAACGTTTTGGTTTGCATACCTTCTATTGGCAACAAAAATTAGGTTCTTCTTTTTAGTTTTTTTTGCTTTCCTATTTTGATGCATTGCAGGAAAAAAATACTTTGCCTTCCTTGAGGAAATCTCTCAAGGATGTTTTTATAGAAAAGGATGCAGCAGTTGTTGCCAGGGTAACAATTTCACTCCATTTTCAAATAGTAATTTTCATCTCATCAGTACAAAGCATTATTTTATGGAGCTTCTGATAATATTATATAGGAGGATGCTTTGTCCCAACTTCGGACCATGAAGAAACGGTTGAAGGAGGCAGAAGAGGAGCAATACAGAGTATGTGGCTCATTTTCATTGACTAAGTTATTAAGTTATTTCGGAATCTTGATGCTGCTATTGTCAATAGGCTGAAGAGGATGCTGCAGCTTTAAGAGCAGAATTAAATTCATTACAGCAACAAGGAATGGGGAATTCTTTTAGTAGCATCCCTTTAAGTGACTCAACAGAGAAAACTCTTGGCATGGAAAAGGAAATAATGGATTTGAAGTCTGAGTTACAGGTAAAGTTATGTATTTTTATTCTTTTCTTGTTACACTATTCTGGTATGTTGTTGATGCTTTTCATTTTATCTCTATCATGTGTTGATGTGAAGTACAGCATGAGTCACTGTTGAGGCAACAAGAGCAACAAAAACTAGCTAAAGAGCAGCTTCGAACTTCTTCCCTCATGTCTGAAAAGCAGGAGCTGGAAGATAGACTTGCAGCTTTGACCAAAAAGATTTCAGGTGTAATCTACATAGACTTCATTCGTGCAGTTATTTATGAAGGATATAAGAGCATAATTGCAACTTGTTCACTTACTTGGATATAGTCTTGAATATCGTCTCTTCCCCTTGTGCACAAAACTGCAAAATTTGTTTTCTTCTATGTTTTTATTTCACCAGGAAAAAAAAAGAAAAACAGAGAGGAGGCATCAGTTTAGATGTCTTTGAGAATTTATGATGTTCAGATATCTTTCTTCCAGATGATTGATTTCATTGTAGTTGTCTTCTTTGTGATGCAGAAGATGCTTCAGATTTAGCTGCTCACAAGGGATTCTCTGTGGTAAAATTGCAAAATCTGATACCTCATGATTTTTTATTTCAAACTGAATTATTTGGCCAAGTTAGATTTTAGAGCATGTAATAAATCCATGTTTTCAATTATCTTTCTCTATTGCATGTTTCATTGCTTACTTCACGTTTGCTATTTTTAGTGCTCTTGATATGGGTGATGTGGTTAACATGTGCACATTGGTTCGTTTTCACTACCATGTCTGCAGCATAATACAGTATGAAATTCATTTTCACTCCTTGCAGTAATTGATGCTTCGGAATGATTTACTTATATTTATGTCATTAGAATATGACCTATTTCTCCACAGAAATAGAAAAGGACATAGCTTATTTCTTTTATGGATGCATGTATATATGCATGCATTTGAAAAAGAAAGAGGGCCCGAATCTTTAGCATGGATATCATTGGTATAAATGAATGAAACTGGAACGAGGAAGGCTTGTTTCTGTTCATATATATACAAGTGTGTATTGTAGAAAGTACCTTGTTAGGACTCCTTTCATGGAGGCAATGCCTTTGTGACATTTGTTGGAACTCTTGTGACCAATTACAAAGGCATGATTCCCCCTTGCTAAGTTTGTGATCCATTACATTTCTTACAGTTATTTGGGTTTATTCCTTCGAGTGTGGAAACCACAGGACTAGGAGTAGGATTGATTCTCATAATTATAATAAAAGTAAAATATGTTGTCAGGAACTTCAATGATCCTGGCGCCATGAAGGCGCACCAGAAATTTTTGAATATCGGGATTGGCTGATTTTTTTCATGGAAACAAGCTTCTCACTGTTGACCTGTTGTGCTTTTGTCTTTCTCATTGTGTTTGTAGTCTGGGATATTTTGTGTTGTTATGCTGCTTTTGTTGTAAGGCTATGGTGCAGTACTTTGGTTCTGTGACACACTCATGCAAAAGTCCATTATATATCATCATAAAACTTTCACAGTTTGCCGACTGGATTTTCATTGTATAGCTGCTTTAGTTGTAGTCCTTTGGTTCTATAAAGCAAACACTTATGCATTAAATCATGAAGAAAACCGAGACATCCCATAATTCTGCTGACTTTTATTATTATACTTATGCCTTCCTTAAAAGCATAATGGCAATCTGTTAAAAACTTCGTTGCTTAGCTGTTGTATATTCCCTATCATCTGATGGCCTTTTTTATGGACTGGTATATGGTCTTTGACAGAAAGAGAAGGAGAAACTTGAAAAACAGCTGCATGATATGGCAATAATGGTAGAGAGGCTTGAAAACAGTCGACAGAAACTATTAATGGAGGTACCCATTTTTCTGTTATTTTGATTACATAGGATAATTTTCCTATATGGCAGCTTAGTGTATCTATTATATTTTGGCAGATTGATTCACAATCTTCAGAGTTAGAAAGGTTATTTGAAGAGAACTCTAATTTGTCTGCTGCTTATCAAGATGCATTAGGAGTTGCAGGGCAGTGGGAGAACCAGGTATATTATATGTCCTATTTTAATAAATGGTGATTTTTAAAATCATCATCATAGTACGCAGTTCTTACATTTTAAATCAAATTTGGACACTAATACTATACAACCATGCCGACCATGTAGTATTTAATTGTTATCAGCTTAGAATCCATTATTCTAGCTGTGGATTGGCTCTGTGAGTTCTATGCCTGCTGGGCTGAATCCCATCGTAACATTTTTTTTTATTTTATTTTAAATCCTTTTGCGCTACCTTCTTCCACATTATCTTATGTCATGCCTTTGGCACATATCCATACCAATCTTACTATTGACGTTGCTTTAGGTTATCGCCGTGCGAGCCTGTACCATTTTATTCACTTCACCAAGTTGGCCACGATTATTTCAACTCCTATGATTCCACTAATTCATGATTCATACATTATCCTTTTCAATTTTACAATAGATTTTGACAATTTTACATATATGGTCTTTTATTCATCCTCCCTTGGCAACTTAGATTACCTAGAATGGGGAAGAAATTGACTTGGTGTGTTCTTATCGTAGTATCTTTTCTTGGAAATCTTTTCGCTGTTATTTTGACAATGCGTTCCTGTACAATGCCGTGTTCTTAATATCATGGAAATCACAGGTGAAAGACTGTCTGAAGCAGAATGAAGAGCTTCGTTGCCAACTGGATATGCTGAGAACTGAACAAATCAACCCACTGCAAGCAAGGGATCATACTGCCCAGTCATACATGGAAACTGAGAGAGGAACTATACCCGATCCATCAGAATCTGGTGCTGAAAATTTGCTGCTTAAGGTTAGTTCTTGGAGCTCACTCGAAAACAACCCTGATTTTTAGCAATATTATGGAATGGAAGAATTTTCAAAAAGGAAAATTCAAGTAATCATTTTTTTTTCTCATCCCTTTTCTACATTCATTAGATAGTACATAAGATAGTTTTAAAAAACAGTGCAGCCATCCATTTCAACCAAGCTGTGAAATTGATCTTAGATTCATTTTAAGATGATTGATATATGCTTACATCTATCATAGTATTTGTTGAGCTTCCTGAATGAGCAAAGTGCTTGTGGATCTGATGAGACAGAAGATTGTACTGCCTTAACATCATCCTCTTGGTGAACTTGCTAATCCATATAACTTGTCAAACTGAATGGCCTTTTCTGTTTTGTGTGAACCTTATGCACAAAACTGGGAGTGGTTGTCAGCCATGAATGGCAACACATGCATTACCCTTTTTGGGTACAAAATAAATGCACAGAGCTTAACTACATATTCTAACTTAATACTTGAAGTACCATGAGTTAGCCAATGTCAACCACAACATACCATGTGGTTTGTACTGAACATCTAGGCACAAAATGATAACACAATTTTGTCAACAGTTATGCTGAACTACATGAAGATGAATTAAGGAAACCAAATATTTATGTAATAACATAAAACATCTAGCTAAATTATGAAAACTAAACATGTCTAAATTTTTAGAACACTTATTTGACTCATCAAACAAATCCGTGTTACTATGTTGTTTTGGATCATCGCGTTGCTCTTAATGAACACTATCTAAATATATGATACATTGTCTTGGCAATTCTGGGCAAAATTTCTATTTATATGTGTTCATTTTTGGCTTTAAAATTTGAGCTGTTGGAAAAGAATGGGAAACATTTCCTTACATTGTGAAAGAGTTTCTAAGTGGTTGGAACAATTTATGTTCAGCAAGCATAGCAAGACTCTGCATTGCACTGGGTGTCTCGTATCGACTGAAGACCTATAAATCAACTTGCTTGAAAGTGTACCCTTAGGAGGGGTGTTGCATTGTTTTGCCTGGGCATGGTAACATGATATTAAGCTCTGGCTGCTTAAAGGTAGACTCTAAATAGCCCGGCATTCATGGATGGAATGCTCTAGATAAACAGGTCGATCTTTAGGATGCCTAGCAATATATTCAGCCTTTGGAGAATATAAATGTCAGAGAAGGGTCTTATTTAGAGATAAGTCCTTAGCCGATCAGCCAAATGGTTTTGAGGTTGTACAACCATATCCATCATATATTATTTTAACAAATAATGTTGCTGTTTTCTAGATATTGACTTCTGTCTGAACAAGTTTGGTGACCCGATGGTTGATGTTACAATAATGGGTTTGAAAGCAATACAAGTTTTATGTAGGATGGCTGTCACGAGATGCTTATATCAGTTACAAAGTTTCACGCCATCAATATAGTGTGGCCATGATCTTGCACACAATGTCTAGCATCTCTATATTCATTCTTTTGTTACAAGGGAATGACAACTAGTGGTGGCAGATAAAACTTGTATTACTTTCTGTTTGGTTAGTGGAAATGTCTGCCAGGCTATGGCGATTAAACCATGTGAAAATAATTCATTGAGCTTCTAAACAAGTGGAATTCTCTTTGCATTGGAAATGATAAGTAGAACACAGCTTTTTGTTGGAGACACATTGCTGGACTATTTTTGTCATCCTCTGCATCCTTTTTTTTTTCAATCTCTAATATTATTTTTTCCACTGTTAAGTTTATTAAGAAGTAGCGAACTTTTGATGGGATCAAAACAAAGAACACATCTTCATCATCCTGTCAAGTCTGGTTGTGGAAATACAGACCCACAGGTTTCCTCAAGACGCTTTTTTTTTTTCCTTGTTCTTTTTCTAGGATCAACTTGTCAAGGAAAAAAGCAGAGCTGAGGCACTGGCTGCAGAAGTTATGAAGCTTACCGCTGAACTTAGACGTGCAGTCCAAGCACACCACAATCTCACACACCTGTAATAGTTTCTCCTCCATTTCTTCTTGTGGCTTGTTGCTGATAGTTGATGGCGGAAGTAACCAAGGCATTCTTTTGGCTTGTGCAGCTATAGACCAGTACTGCGAAACATAGAGAATAACCTAATGAAAATGAAGCAAGAAACCTTTGCATAATATGGCGATGATAGTGGAGGTATGATATATTACATTCTTCTTCCTTGACTAAGAGATGTATGCTTGCGGCTTTCTAAGATGTTTGACTCTTATAATTGCTGCCGAAGAATAGCCCATAAATTTTGTTTTACACATGCCAATCCAGGTCCATGAAGTGATACGGTTGATGGCTACTGAACTGGAGCATGATGAGCCTACTCCTTATCCAGAAGATGATCGACAGATGTTGTGGCTACTTTTCAGAGGTTGGTGCTTGAACTCCACAATTTGATAATTTTAAAGTTTCCAATTCAGTTTATTCTAGCTTTTGAGTTATTGATATTGACTAGCGCTTCACCATGTGATAAGTGGGCTTGTAGTCTATACGCTACAAAATTTTGTGCAAGAAGACATACTTTGTGTCAAACGATTTCATTTCAGCTTTTGAATCAATTGGAGTTTCTCTCTGTCTCACTGAAAAGATCTTTCAAAGTTGGGGCCTGAAGTCCACCATTTGATAATTTTAAATTTCCAGTTCGGTTTATTCTAGCTTCTGAGGTCTTGATATTGACCAGCGCTTCACCATGTACGCTGAGTGTGCTTGTAATCAATACTACAAAATTTTGTGCAAGGAAACATACTCGTGTCAAACGATCACATTTGAGCTTTTTAATCGATTGGAGTTTGTCTATCTGTCTCGCGGGATCGCACAAAAACAGAAAATCATAGAAAATTTTACATAACTACCCGAGTCATTTGGATATCATCCTTCATATCGGACTGAAATGTCTCTCCTTGGTTGGTGATCTTGTGCGAGGAGGATCCCACCTTTAAAAGTAATGGTAGATTTCCTTCAGCAGTGTCATCATCATTAAACCAAAACTACTTTGCGGTGGCTGGTGCTTGCAGTCGCCGGTGGTTTGAAGTTTATGACAATATAACCTCAAATCTTGCTTTGGTTTGAGAGTGCTTCTTCCCAAATGATTTGTCTGGTTGGTTGGTGGGAAGAATTTCCTCTTGGTGAAATATTTTTTTCTAGAAAGTTGATGACCGCGAATATAAATTGGCATGGTGTACTCACATGGAAGCTATATAAATTACCGTTTTTACTAAAAAAAAAAAAGAAGAAATGTGTGAGAGAAGAGTAGAAACCGGGAGGAGAATGGTGATTGGCTTTTTTTTGGTTGGTTGATGAACGTTCTTGTCATCCACGATAAGAAGGGGGTATGTTGCTTTGTGGAAGAGAAGAATGGGAAGACATCCAAGTCGAGAAATGGAAGGACAGAAAAGGAGTACGGCTTCCAATCCACTCTGGAACAAACGGCTGAGGAGAAATTATATCCTACGCCGGGTACATCGGGCCAGTCCATTTCTTCCATGTGGCCACTTTAGCCACCTTACCGAGCCCTGTCCCGATGGTGACGACTCGACACTGTCCTCGCTCACGTCCCCCTCGTCCTCATCCCTGTCCTCCTCCAACTTCGAGCTCATCGTCTCTCTCTCACCGCCATCGCGGCGATACGCAGCGCAGCCGCGCCCGGCCGACGAGCTGTTGTAAAGGGACATCTCTTGCTGCTCCACCTCTCGCCATGGTTGTCGATGGCGAGGAGTCTCCCTCCTCACCCCAGAGACTCCAACGACAGCTCCTCGGCCTCCTCCTCCGCCCTCCTCCGCGGTCTCCTAAACTTTTTTTCTTTCCTATGCGGCGGGGGTGGGACTCGAATGGTCCTAGAAAATTCGAGCTCGTACCTCTTTGCCTGCCCGTGCATGCCCCACAACCACGCAGCTCCTGCAAGGCAACCATTAATTTCAACCTATAACACGATAATATTTGAACTACGAAATCAGGTCTCTACTCTCTTTCTGCTGTAAATGGCCCGCCGTCACCGTACATCTGTGAGTGTGGACGTTGTTCGCACGGTCGTACTACAAGGAGCTCGCTGATTCGTCGAACAAGATCTTTTGGCAGCGGACTCGTACTGCAGTACACCATAGCGGATAATCATCCAATGGTCATCATTGGTGCAAGCACACCAACGTGGATCCCAAGCAGACAAAATGATTTCCATGTACTCGAGGGGACCATCGGATGAAAAGCCAAGCGGCTCGGCCTGCTGGAAGAAGCCAAAACTCAGCGTGGAAGGCACCCTCCTTTCAAACGATCAACATGGGGGGGGGGGGGGGGGGGGGGGGGGGGGTCACGAAGGCGCTCGGTCAGAGAGCGCCGATCAGAGAGGTGCTCGACCAAAGAGCGACTCGAGGGGACCATCGGATGAAAAGCCAAGCGGCTCGGCCTGCTGGAAGAAGCCAAAACTCAGCGTGGAAGGCACCCTCCTTTCAAACGATCAACAGGGGGGGCCCAAGTCGTGCCAGTCGTGCCAGTCCGAAGGCGCTCGGTCAGAGAGCGCCGATCAGAGAGGCGCTCGACCAAAGAGCGCCGACCAGAAAGGCGCTCGACCAAGGAGCACCGACCAGCGGTCAACCAGAAAAACGCCCGACCCCACAACGAGACACCCCGCCGAGCAACCGGCTCGGCTCGGCACTCGTGCCGAGCCCGTGCCTTAGCCAAATATCCAACCTCCGCCTAATCCTCTAGAGGACCTGACAACCAAATACACAACTCCACCGTACTCTGTTACCATCCTTAAGCCATTAAAGCACGTGATCTCCGCAGGCCTTCGGCACGCCTGACCATTAATGCGTATGACCCCAGCGGGCCTCCGATTCACTCAACCATTAAATGAACACGGCTCAAGATGATCTCCGAATCACTGGACCATCAAAGTGTATGGCTCTCCCTGATCACCAGTTCACTCAGCAATCAATGCACTTGCCATCTACGAACCCTAGGCCCACCACGGCCGGCGGTTCAACCACCCCAACGGGTCCGATCAACCATGACAGCTCCCTGACTCCGGTCTGATCCGGCCTTATTCTCCACAACGCCATTAATGAGCATGATCGTGCCCAATTATCACGAAAAAGACAAATTGCCCTGTCACCTCCCAGGTAACATAATATCTTTCTATAAAAGAGAACCTGGGGGAGAAGGGAGGGGGGACAGATACACAAACGGATACAGAAACAAACATTCTCCTCCTTTACTCCCCCCACATATTAGCCTCCTCTGACTTAAGCTTCGGAGGGCCGGCGCCGGAAAACCCGGCCACCGGCTTTCTTGCAGGATTCTCCAGGAGGACGCCACCAGCCGACGCACCGCCACCCACTGTCCCGGCAGCGGAGCTCCTCCCCTCTCGGTTCGCGGCCGCCCCCGGGTCCAATTTCCAGCAACAATGGTCATGACCTGGTGCGTAACTATGAACCTCAAACCCAAAAAAGGCAGTATAGTTTTGTAACCATAGCAGCATGCTTGAAATATCCAATTCAGTTAGCATTTAATCTCTTTTCTGAATTATATTTATCTTATTGTGTATAACTAGAGAATCTTAACTTCATGCATACTTCAGTGATAACTTTCCAAAGGATATGTATATTACATCACTCCTCGTACGGTAAAAAAACAGAGTGACATCATAATATATATGTAAATGGGTCGAATGGTTTTGAGACGCATACTTTGATATAGATACTTCTATATGGTATCTATATTATTGATCATTATAGTTTTTTGGTGCTGAAATCATAAATTCTCGGATGTTTGCTAAGAATTTTGGATTCATTTTATAATCAAGGTGGAATACTACGACTATTGACCAAGAAAGATGCATAGACTTGACAGTACATCTAAAACATCTCATTCATTATTAAACTTTTTTATTCTCCAATAATAGTATTTTTTTTTTAAGCATCTATCCGGAAAATGTTGGAGTTACCTAGTTATCCTCGTCATGCTCCCAAAAATACGACTTTTTGCGAGTATTTCATTGCTCTCTTGGCAATAGGAGGATGCGTGACATTATATGCACAAATCCAAAAATTTCTATAGGAATGATGCAGACAATAGATGAAGCATATATATAATAATTCCATATGGTTGCTTGTTTTTGACCCAATGTGCCATCTAATCTTGCATGTAAAAATGATAGTTATTTCGGAGCGGACAAAAAAAATTTAATATCAATGTGAACAATGTTAATATGAAGGATGATACAGTGCTGATTAAAAAATAATAAAAGAACCCACTTGTTAAAAGATTACATCCGCCTCCTAGCTATTTACATAACGTATTTATCAAACAAGAAAAATAATCTCTAGATTCTAATCTAGAGAGTAAAATTCTATTTTACGGGAGCTATCAAACAGGAGACGCAAGTGTCTAGAAAAAAACGAAACGCAAATACTTCAGTTTTAGAGGAAAGGTATTTAGATAATCTTAGCACAAGCAACTGGCTCTTTTGCAAGATTATTTTATCATCTTTAACATCATTTTCTCCCCAGTTTGTAATCAACTCACAATCCGACCACCTTCCTTCCACACAACCCATTGGAACACCTCCCAAAGTCCCAAAACCACCCTCCAAAATGTTTCAAATACATACATATATATATATATATATATATATATATATATATATATATATATATATATATATATATATCAAATTAAAATAAACAAACATAATTTGCATAACTGTAAAAATAATACTCGAAAAGACCACTGAGGAGGTAGTACGGTCAGAACAGAGCTTTGATTCCACCGGAGTAGCCGAGATTCGAAACGCGCATGCATCGATTAAATGCGGGGATCGAATGTCCCCCGCCTGATTTGCTCGATGGAGTTGCCATCTTATCTTCCGTTATTTAGGTGGTGCTGGTGTGACGTACTCACATGGAGATAGGGCTGCCATGCTGGTGGGGCTCTACTACGGATGGGGATGATATGAGTAAAAAAATGTTCTACCTGCATTGAACACTTTCCAGCGGAAAGGAGGCCTAGTGGGGGTTGTTATGTGGGTGAGGTCCCCCCCCCCCCCCCCCCCCCCCCAAGGATAAAAAAAATAAATACTTGAAAAGAATTAAAAAAAAGAAAGTTCTCTCCTTTACGGCATGTGTAATCCTCCTCCTAAAATCTCACCAAACCCTCCCTTCTCTCACTCTCCATCTCCTCTCGTTGTCTTCGGTCGGAAGAAAGAGGAAGCGGAGACGATGCCCCAAACAGCTCCCAAGCTGTCCGCTCCGCAGCACCGCGTCAGCGGCCGGCCGGAGGGCAGCGGCGGCGCCATCCCGCAGCGGTGCACCGCCCACGACGTCCCTGACGCGGTGGCGCGCCACCACGAGCACTCGGTGGGCCCCCACCTGTGCTGCTCGGCGGTGGTGCAGGCCATCGCCGCCCCGGTCGCTACCGTCTGGTCGGTGGTCCGCCGTTTCGACCAGCCCCAAGTCTACAAGCGCTTCGTCAAGAGCTGCGACGTCCTCGACGGCGACGGCGACGTCGGCACCCTCCGGGAGGTCCGCGTCATCTCCGGCCTCCCGGCCGTCACCAGCCGCGAGCGCCTCGAGATCCTCGACGACGAGCGCCACGTCATCAGCTTCCGGGTGGTCGGCGGCGAGCACCGCCTCAACAACTACCGTTCCGTCACCACCCTCCACCCAGCGCCCCCGCCGCCCTCCGCCTCCGCTGCCGAGGAACACACTGCGGTCGTCGAGTCTTACGTCGTCGACATCCCCGCCGGCAACACGAGGGACGACACGCGCGTCTTCGTCGACACAATCGTGCGGCTCAACCTCCGGTCGCTGGCCCGCACCGCTGAGAACCTGGCCAAGAGCGGAGGGGCACCAGCGTAATTATCTCCGAACCTCGATGTCGTTTTCTTCTTCCCCGGTTTCCACCACCCCGTACCCACTTGAAAGCAGACGACGACGACGGCTGGTAGAAAAATAGTGTCGCTGAGCTCATCGGAAGTAGCCTCTTCTCAGCAATATATTTTTTCTTATCTTTTCTTTTCCTTTCTTCTTTTTGCTTTCTACCGATACAAAACCCATTGTGGATACTCTCTAGTTCCTAGTTTAGCTTGTTTTTTTTTTTGGTGTAACTAGTTTAGCTTGTTCAGACCGCCTATAAATGCTCTATATTATGTTATTTCTACCTATATAGTAGTAGAGTACAAAGTTTTTGTTACTTCTTTATTTGTGTTCAGTGCAATGTGCCTCTTGGTTTTGATCAATGTGGTTGGCAAGGGATATCTGATTCTGCTGAGCTGTGTGGCCTTTCCATTGTGTGTGTGTGTATATATATATATTGGAGTATAAAATTAACATTTCGATACTCGACAATGGATGATGCACCACCTGGTTGGCCTCTTTGGACAGGCGCATGGGATGTTATGAAGCATCGTTAAACAATTTTTTGATCCTATGGTGAAGTCTGCAATCGTGACAATGGCCGTTCTTTTCAGCAGAGATCAAGCTCAGGGACTGTTTTCTTCGATTTTGAGGTGCCTTTCCTTGCTGCAAGACTAACTCCGCGGTTTCTACACCAAGAATCTTGCTTAGAATACCATCTTCTTTTACCTTTTCTTTGTTTTTGAGAAGTATGGTGCCGATGAAAGGACCCAAGTGCTGCTGTTGGTTGTGCTTCAAAACACCATGCAGGATGAATGCCCTCATGATGTCTTTTGATTATACATCATTGTGGAAGTGACTCAGTTTTAGGATAGGAGTTTTGGTTCCATCAAAGTTATTCTGATTTTTGTTTTTAGAGAGAGAGAGAGAGAGAACCGAAAATTTGATAAATATCTATTATGTTGATGATGTGAAAAAAAAATGCTTCTAAATTCATCAATTGGCCTTCTTTTTCTTATTTCGATTTAGCCCCAAATAACTGAGGCAACAACTTTTAAGAAATTGACTGATATAATAAATGAGGTGATGCAGGACTTTATCCGAGTCGCATTCATTAATTTCTTTTTGGATTGACTAACTAATCATTTAATTAATTATGAGGTAATGCTTGCTATATGTCAAGTTTCATGAATAAAGTTCTTGGATATTGGGACATGATGGAGGGTGAAATGGTAGATCAGCTCTTTTTAATTTTTTTGTTTAGCTCTCAATTTAATGGTACTAAAGGCTTGTATCTCTTTCTAAAATAGAGGTTTTTTTTTTTTTTTTAAACACTACAATGGAAATATTATGGGAGTCCCCACTAATTTAAGCATACGAGGTGCATGTTGCAATTAAAATACCATTTTCTGGTGATGGGGAATCAGCTGTTAGATGGCTATGCAACTTGACCTTTGACAACTTGTGGTGCAAAGTAATGCAAGTGGGCATAGTTTTTTTTTTTTTTTTTTTATAATGTTTTTAAAACCTTTGTCCTTTCAATTCCTTTTGTTCTAGACTCTTCCTATTGCTTTCCTTTCCCATTTTTAGTGAAGAGGATGGCTCGCAAGTTGGATGGCAAGTGGGCAGGGAAGCTTTTGATTACCCCCGTTCTTTGCTTACAGCTAAATCCTCTCACGCCACCTACTTTTTGAATGGCTCACAAGGAGTAGATAAGGTTCTTATTCTTTTTCTCGGATAAAACAAAAAAGGGGAAACAAAAACAAGAAGAACAAGGTACTCTTCGGCCTTAATTTCTGAATTTTGTATCTCACTAGTTTACTTAAACAAATATGGTTCAGGTTAGAAGCCATGCATGAAAATTTACAATATTTTTGTTGGTAACCCACCTACCTTGTAGTAGGAGAATTATTCTAGCTTGGTTACGGTTGCAGGCACTGCTCATGGGTTATTATGTGAAACTAATAAATTGATAGTTTAGCTGGGTGGTCTTCCCAATTGCCCCTTATCCAGGATGCTTAGTGGATTCAATCATATGGACAAATAGTGATGAAAGAGAAAGTGAGTAAACTAATAAAGGATAATTGCGGTGGACACATAATTCACAGCTGTTTTCTGATAGAACTGAGAGGTTAGTTTAAGATGATACATTCTTCTCTTGCTTAAGAGAATACTGAAGCAATATTGGATATGGGATGGATTTATTTATCAAGTGTAACTTTCCTCCCACTTAAAGGAATTTAAAAATGCATTTGATCAAGTCAAGTGCTTTCTGTCAACATTTGAATTCTACAATTGAGTAGTATATGCTCTCTCCACATTTGCTAATTTTAAAAATCCTTTCTGCGTCCAGTTAGAATAATAACATGTTTCATGAATCACAAAATTCTAACACGAGTTGCATTGGTGTTTAGCAGGAAAAGAAGCCTTGGCATTTCTTGAACGAGATCAGGAGAGCATTTCCCAGTGGTGACATTAATCGACAAATATAACATCATCATGACATGGTGCTTGGCAAATTTTAGTGCGATATCACCAAGTGCAATTTGAAAGCTTCTTGCATCTGACTCCAATTCAGACAGTAGTTGAAACAGATTCTCTTTATCTTTCATTAGAAGTTGATTAAGCAACCAATCTTACTAATTATGTTTCATCATGACCTCAGACTAAAAAGCATTTTCTGGCCGATTTAGTTGTCTAAAATACCTAAAAATATTTTTTCAGAAAAAAACATACCTAAACTGTTGTGCTGCATTTTTGGATTACAAGCTAACTGTCAGAAAAATTTTTCTACAGTTCACCAAGTCCAATGGAGTTTTACAAAATATATAGTATCATTAACCACATGTACTCGTGCAGTGGCTCACCCAAAACTCTAGTTATGGTTACTATAGGTATAAATACAAGGCTTCTCCTTTACAACTCTTGGGTGTGTTTAAAGATCTTCTTTTTCCTTGTTCATAAAATAAGCTTCTGCATTAATATTGTAGTCATGTTAGGGTAACGTGAGCAATCAATATTCCGAATAATTGATTATCCCTCTAGGTCTTGAAATGCTAGTTTTAGGTCGCCTATTTGTTAATTAAATAATTTGGAAGAGGCTATTAATCTGCGCAACTTTTTGAAATGATTACATGAAGATAATCTGTTATGTTAGTATGAATGAAGGATTCTTTCGGTGAACAGTAAAAAAGTTTTATGGATCGATCCTAACTCACCATCAAAGTTGTAGAAATTAAGATGCCGTGCAGTGGGGGTTGAACCAACGAACCTAGAACACACTACCAGAGAGTTGAAAATTGTATGATAAAAACTTCCCTAAGAAGCATCAAGGAATTAAGAGGTCGCCCCATGACGTGAACTATGTAATATTATTTGCTCAATCAGGCAAGGTAAGGCAGAAGGCTTTCCCTTGATATTTCTAATGACGAGAAAACCCCTGCATTGTGTTGGATTTAGTACCTATTCCAAATTTAATTAATGTTTCCTTCCATGATTAGTAGTCTTAGAGGTAATAAGGTTAGGAATTAAAAGATTCCAGACTTATGTCAATTCAAAAAGATTAAGAGTTCTAGGATAATTTATATTGTCTTTTAGTTTGTCGTCGTCGTCTTCTTCTTCTTGTAAAAGTATCTATAAGACATTTTAGAATGGTACTTTTGCCCTCCCTTATTACTTTGGTAGGACTCGTGACTACCAGAAGAAGTTTACATGAGTTAACCAATTTCTGCACTTCCGCACCAAGATTGTTCAAAGTCTTACACTATATTTTGAGAGAGCACATTAGGCTGTAAGAAGCTATGAGCATTGGTCTCGGTCCAAAAAAATAATCAATCGGATCAGATTCACTGTTGAGTTGGCAGACCAGTTCAACCATAAAGCAACACGTGCAAAAGATGAACAAAAGAAAAATGAGCGCAACACATGTACATTTGTGCATAGTGCTTCGCAGTTGGACAAGTCCACCAGCTATGAATTTGATCCAACTAAAGATTTTATCTTATTGTGGGGCCTCTAAAGCAGTCACCATGATAAAAGTAATGAATTACTATGAATGGGCTGACTTGTTCTAGTCTTTGAACGGTTTTGGATTCAAGGTAGTGGTGCTCAGCCTTGGATCAATTGCAATATAAAAGCGAACATTTTGGGGCAACTACTTCTGACGATCCACAAGTGGCCGGCCATATGGTCATAAAAATGCAGATATAAAGAATTTTAGTCAACTTGTTCACCTAATATTTGTACATGAAGCATGAGTAAAAAGAATTCATTATAGATTGATAAGACATCTGTCATATGTGTCAAGCGCATGTACTATTCGTTGCCTTCGTCGTCAATACCATCTCCTGCCAAGTCCAAGGCCCGATCCTGTAGAAGAAGGTTATATGAAGTTGTCTATAGTTTGCGTGTTGGAGTTCTTAACTAGCAGTCTAGCATCCTGCGGGCATGAGCTCACCTCGTTTAATAAATTTAATGGAAACTCTTTTATTAATGGTGACTCCATAGATGGTATTCATACTTGTTTTGGACTTTTAAATCTCCATGGTACTTCATCAAATAAATAAATAAATAAATAAATAAATGTCCGTGGTCAAGTTTTGTTTGAGTTCTTCGTGCTAGTGGAAATTAAGATGGTGTTTGTTTGTTTATCATGTATTAAATTGCATACGAAGGAAAACAAGATAAAACATTTCACAGAAATTCCTAAATAATACTGATTTATGTTTTATTTTTAAGCAAGTTCTATGCTTTATTATTTAAAGATTGAAAACTTGACTTTTATGAGCTAATGGATTGACAAATCGAAGCACAGTTTTGCAATTTTGGAAGAATAGTCTTGCTGAGATATACTTAAGAGGAATACATGGTGAATTGCTTTATACGAAGACAAACAATGCTCTATATAAAAAAGTTTTTGACATGGTTTAGACAAATACAGATATTAAGATATGCATTACTTAGAAGAGCAAGAGCAAGGGAGGGAGAACCAGGAATTGTAACTTGTTCGTGAGCTTAAGGTTATAACGTATTACTAACTATTACAAACCTAAAGCCCAAGAAGAAGGAGAAAATGCAATACTTGGAATGTAGTTATAAATGTTATTATTTTTTTAATGTAATTTTGATTTTATATGGTCATTAAGACTAGCCAATCCATATGATATGATAAGAATAACATCATAATATAACTATTGTATCAAGATAATTGGAATTGAACTATTCAAATAACTACAATAGAAACCAAACAACATATTTCTTTTACTTGAGGTTAATAGACTTTGTAAATTTCTTGGAAATTGTTTAGTAATTTTTGAGAGAAGCAAATATTTAGTAATATTAGATAGAAGATAAAAATGTGTTAATAGCAAACTAAATTGGTGAAGTTTTTGATTGTCATAGCAAATGACTTGAGTTTTTTTTATCAAAATTAAAAGGAGGAGGAAATATTTGATGGATGGTCGTAATATTAGTGATCAACTTGTGATATTAATTAAGGAGATGTGTTTATTAAAAAAATATGTTATATCAGAGAGAAAGCAAGGTGTGTTTTTCTCAAAAATTATTGCCTGCACTGCATGCACCAGCATGGTTGTGCATGCAGCCAATTACAGTCATTGGTTAGCATGATAGTGCACTGTGATGCATGCTTGATGAATGAAACCCACAGACTGATGGCCATGATTGGCTGCGTGCATGGCCACGTGGTGCACACAGTGTAGGCAATAATTTCTCGCTCTTCCCATCGAGTGTGATGTGGAGTCAGAAATGTTAAAAGATGGAGATGCATGCACCATAGCAGAGTATCAAGCATCTCTGGTTGTATGAGTTGGTGAAATGCTGGTGAAGTACCAAAGTCTTGGAGTGGTTATTAGTTGAACCAGACCCACTGCTCAGCTGATGGACCAGTCCAACCGTGAAGCAACATGCACAATGACAAATGAAAAGAAAGAAGCGTGATGCATGCATGTTTGTGCGTGTTGCTTTATTGTTGGACTGGTCCATCAACTCAGTGGTGGACTTGGTCTAGCTAAAAGTCCATCTAGGTCTTGGCATTATCCATGTTCTTCTCCACCCATTTCACCATTCTCTCCAATGGTAACCGATACAGGCCCTTTTTTTTCATCTCTACAATGTCCTTGATGTCACCTTAAAAGGACCCTCGCCTCTAAACCACCAAGAAATTACAAGAAAGATGAATTGCTAACAAGAGACGTAAAGGGAAATGGGCAAAGGAAGAAAATTATAGGATCTTCAACTTCCTTCATGTCATCCACAGAAGTAAATGTCAAAGACCAAGATGTCAACTCGCTTCTAATCCCCATCATCCTTTTCAGAATATTTGAGTTATATGATATATATATTTTAGAAAAAACTATACCGACACCTCTTTAAGTTTGGACTACTTTATATTTGGACCTCGAAAGTTTAAAAAGTGTCACCTAGCCACCAAAACTTCAAATTTATTGTAATATGGCACAACCATGTATCTGGATCATAACACCGTTATTAGAGTAAAAAAGATAAAAATACACTTGATTCAGAAAGATTGTCTTTTGTCATTCATCTACCTACACAAGTCTCAAAGCATCCCATCCTTTATAATCCATCAACTTGTACAGATCTTAAAGCACATCATCCTCTATCATTCATTCACCTATATAAATCTCAAAGTGCTCCATTCTCTACTATTCATACACTTGCATAAATCTTAAAGTGCTCCATCTTTTATTATTAATTTGTCGATACAGATCTTAAAGTGCTCGTACTTCAATCATTCATCCAATGAACGGATCTCAAAGTGCTCCATTCTTTTTCAGACATAACACATTGCACAGATCTCAAAGTGTTCCATCTGTAACCTATTTGCCTGCACAAATCTCAAAGTGCTTTGTCTGTGATCCGTTCGCCTATACAAATCTCAAAGTGCTTCATCCTCTATCATTCACCTGCTTGCACAGATGTTAAGAGTGCTCTCTATTCTCTGTCATTCATCTATTTGCTTAGATTTCAAAGCACTTTATCTTCTATAATTCATCCATATGCACAAATCTTAGAGAGCTCCATTCTCTATCATCCATCCGTTTGTATAGATCTTAAAATATTTCATTCTCTATCATTCATCTATCTGCACAAACCTCAAAACACTGCATCTTCTATCATTTGTCCGCCTATACAGATTTTGAAGCACTCATTCCTTTGTCATCTATCTACTTGCACAAATCTCAAAATGGCCCGTCATTTTGCACAGATCTCAAAGCAATCCGTCCTCCATCATCTATTTGCATGCATGGATGTCGAAGCGCTCCATTTATTATCATTCATCTTCCTGCACATATCTCAAAGCACTTTGTCCCCTATCATCTATTCGCATGCATAGATGTCAAAGCGCTCTATTTACTATAATTTATCTGCATGCATAGATCTCAAAACACTTCATCCTTCATCATTCATCTTTCTGCATAAATATCGAAGCACTCCACCATCTATCATTCATCTATTTGCACGGACGTGAAAGCATTTCGTCCATTGTCATCCATCTCCCGTGTTTCAATTTACACCAAAACAAGAGCCCTTGCTAAGCTAGTGGGAAGGATAGTTTTGAGATTTTATAAAAAAATAGTTATCAAATGATCATGACAAGATAATGTTTTCTATTAGATCGATAGCCGAGCCATATTGTAACGAAATTTGAAACTTTAGTGGCTAATTGATATTATTAAAATTTTGGAATATAAGTATAATTTGCCCAAATTTGGAGGAATAGCTCTATAATTTTTCCAATAGAGAATGGTATCCAATATAGATAAGTATGTTTTGCGTACCATATGTCTTAATATTTGTAGTTCCCCGAGCAAGTTCTATTTGACCTTGTTGGAGGCCACAATTGATCAAATTAATTGGCGACACAAATATTAAAAAAATAAAGGACATAGATATAGTAAAGATCTTGTTGGGGGAATAAGGTTTTTCCCCCAAATGACACGAATGCCCCAAAGAAGCCGCACAATCGTCGACCCTGGAAGGCCGAAGTCGGCACCCGAACTCGGAACCTCCGACCTAAGAGAAACCCCAATGCCCGAGGCCTACTTTTGTCAGCCACCTACTACGGCTATACGTCTCTGAGGTCCGGCCAGAGACCGTACTATGACGCCCCTCCGGCATTTATTGCGCATGACCGCTGTGATCCTCCGGCACACTCCACAATAAATATGGATCTCCGGCTTACTCCACAATGAATGCGGATCTCCGGCTTACTCCACAATGAATGCGGATCTCCGGCTTACTCCACAATGAATGCGGATCTCCGGCTTACTCCACAATAAATGCGGATCTCCGGCTTACTCCACAATAAATGTGGATCTCCGGCTCACTCAACAATTAATGCACGTGACTCCTATCATCTACGGACTCCCAGCTCTCCACGGCAAATAAGCCCAGCAGAGTCTAGTCAACTGTGATAAGTCTCTGATCTCGGCCATACCTCCGACACTGATGCAATAAATTCGCCTGGTAGCGTGCTAGTTCGGGTTGTACAACGCCCTCATCGCCGACATCAGTGCAATTATTCGCCTGACCAAGCGCCGACCTGAACGACATGCCGAGCCGTACTACGGCTTCGCCCCGTTACATCGCAGGTAAACCGACCCCCGGTCTATAAAAGGGGGTTGGAAAATCGATACTGGGGACACGCACCGTTTACCTCTACTCTACACGATTTGCCCCCTCCCTGACTTGAGCGTCGGAGGGCCGGCGCCGGGAGACCCGGCCACCGGCTCGTGTGCAGGCACCCAGACGGAGGACGCCGCCCACTGTCGGATCGTCGCCCAGCCGCGGGAATCAGCCGCTCCTTCTCGCCGATCGCCCCAGACGGAGGACGCCGCCCGTCGACGAACCACCGCCCCACCGTGAGTAACCACCTCCCGCTCCCTCTCCTCGACCGAAGATTGCCCCCGGGTCCAATTTCCAGCAACAGTTGGCGCTAGAGGAAGGGCCCGAGTAGCAGTCATGAAGTTGAGAAGTAAGGGAGCCTCTAACGTCTCCCGGCGTCCCCCGCAAAGTCCTGGACACTCCGTCCAGAATTTCCCAACTCCAGCTGACCCAGGTCCTCAGGTCCAGCTGGAACAGTTCAATGCCCTGGTACAGCAAGTCCAGGCCCTGGCCGCCGCTGTGCAGGGCCTACGGCGCGTGGAAGCTTCATCGGCGCTTCCCCCGCAGGCCCAGGCCCCGCCGGAGTGTCTCCCCAACGGCCCGGTTCTCCCCAGTCAAAATCTGCATGGCTCCTCCAGAGCCAACAACGGAGAACGGGCTACTCCCCGTAGGGAGTTACCGAGAGAAGGTTTCGATCGGAGACCCCAACTTTCCGAGGCGGAGTCAGCCCCGGACCGCCAAGGGCCGGCGCAAACCACAACGACAATCCCACGGGTGGGGGAGCTCGACCGAAAAGTTGAGCATCTGGAGCGCCAGATTGCGGCACTCCACGGCAAGAAGGCAAGACAGGAAGGGGACTTTGAGTTCACTGCCAAGTCCCCCTTCTCCCGCCAGATCGAGGACGAGCCGGTTCCCGTGAGATTCAAAATGCCTCAGGTGGAGCCCTACAGCGGAATCACCGACCCCCTCGACCACTTGGAGAGTTATCGGGCCCTCATGGCCCTACAAGGGTCCTCGGAGGCCATACTCTGCAAAGCCTTTCCAGCGACCCTCCGAGGGACCGCTCGGCTTTGGTTTTCTGGACTGAAGCCGAACACGGTGTCCTCCTTTGAGCAGCTCGGCAGGCAGTTCGCCACCAACTTTGCTGCCAGCCGGCGCCAGTGACGGACATCAGACTCCCTCCTGGACATCAAGCAGAAGGAGGGGGAGTCCCTCAAAGAGTACCTGGACCGCTTTACTGCCGCCACATGGGAGGTCCGCGAGCTAGACCAGTCGATAGCCATGTCGGCTCTGAAAACTGGGGTTCGCTCCTACCGATTCCTCTTCTCCATCGAGAAGAGCTTCCCGGCCGACTTCACCGAAATGCTGGCCCGAGCCCGGAAGTATGCCAAGGCCGAGGAGGCAGTCGCCTCCAGGCGGGGAGCAATCGAGCCCGCCTCTAAGAAGCAGAAGAAGCGCCGCGAGGAGCGCGGCCGACAAAGGAGCCGGTCTCCCCGCAGAGAGAAAAATCTCCCCAGACTGAGGAGTCCGCCCCGTCAGCAGGGGCGACCTCAGCAGAGGACACCTCCTCGTCCGAGGTCTCAACCACGGCCCCGGACGTACCAGGCGAGGTACGAGAACTATACACCCGTCAATGCTCCCCGGGCCGAGATCCTGATGGAAATTGAGGGTCGGGACTTCTTCCGACCCCCGCCTCCTATGCGAGACACGGGATTTCCCCGAAATACCAGGAAGTATTGCCGCTTCCACCGAGACCGCAGGCACCCAGACGGAGGACGCCGCCCACTGTCGGATCGTCGCCCAGCCGCGGGAATCAGCCGCTCCTTCTCGCCGATCGCCCCAGACGGAGGACGCCGCCCGTCGACGAACCACCGCCCCACCGTGAGTAACCACCTCCCGCTCCCTCTCCTCGACCGAAGATTGCCCCCGGGTCCAATTTCCAGCAACAGTTGGCGCTAGAGGAAGGGCCCGAGTAGCAGTCATGAAGTTGAGAAGGAAGGGAGCCTCTAACGTCTCCCGGCGTCCCCCGCAAAGTCCTGGACACTCCGTCCAGAATTTCCCAACTCCAGCTGACCCAGGTCCTCAGGTCCAGCTGGAACAGTTCAATGCCCTGGTACAGCAAGTCCAGGCCCTGGCCGCCGCCGTGCAGGGCCTACGGCGCGTGGAAGCTTCATCGGCGCTTCCCCCGCAGGCCCAGGCCCCGCCGGAGTGTCTCCCCAACGGCCCGGTTCTCCCCAGTCAAAATCTGCATGGCTCCTCCAGAGCCAACAACGGAGAACGGGCTACTCCCCGTAGGGAGTTACCGAGAGAAGGTTTCGATCGGAGACCCCAACTTTCCGAGGCGGAGTCAGCCCCGGACCGCCAAGGGCCGGCGCAAACCACAACGACAATCCCACGGGTGGGGGAGCTCGACCGAAAAGTTGAGCATCTGGAGCGCCAGATTGCGGCACTCCACGGCAAGAAGGCAAGACAGGAAGGGGACTTTGAGTTCACTGCCAAGTCCCCCTTCTCCCGCCAGATCGAGGACGAGCCGGTTCCCGTGAGATTCAAAATGCCTCAGGTGGAGCCCTACAGCGGAATCACCGACCCCCTCGACCACTTGGAGAGTTATCGGGCCCTCATGGCCCTACAAGGGTCCTCGGAGGCCATACTCTGCAAAGCCTTTCCAGCGACCCTCCGAGGGACCGCTCGGCTTTGGTTTTCTGGACTGAAGCCGAACACGGTGTCCTCCTTTGAGCAGCTCGGCAGGCAGTTCGCCACCAACTTTGCTGCCAGCCGGCGCCAGCGACGGACATCAGACTCCCTCCTGGACATCAAGCAGAAGGAGGGGGAGTCCCTCAAAGAGTACCTGGACCGCTTTACCGCCGCCACATGGGAGGTCCGCGAGCTAGACCAGTCGATAGCCATGTCGGCTCTGAAAACTGGGGTTCGCTCCTACCGATTCCTCTTCTCCATCGAGAAGAGCTTCCCGGCCGACTTCACCGAAATGCTGGCCCGAGCCCGGAAGTATGCCAAGGCCGAGGAGGCAGTCGCCTCCAGGCGGGGAGCAATCGAGCCCGCCTCTAAGAAGCAGAAGAAGCGCCGCGAGGAGCGCGGCCGACAAAGGAGCCGGTCTCCCCGCAGAGAGAAAAATCTCCCCAGACTGAGGAGTCCGCCCCGTCAGCAGGGGCGACCTCAGCAGAGGACACCTCCTCGTCCGAGGTCTCAACCACGGCCCCGGACGTACCAGGCGAGGTACGAGAACTATACACCCGTCAATGCTCCCCGGGCCGAGATCCTGATGGAAATTGAGGGTCGGGACTTCTTCCGACCCCCGCCTCCTATGCGAGACACGGGATTTCCCCGAAATACCAGGAAGTATTGCCGCTTCCACCGAGACCGCAGGCACCCAGACGGAGGACGCCGCCCACTGTCGGATCGTCGCCCAGCCGCGGGAATCAGCCGCTCCTTCTCGCCGATCGCCCCAGACGGAGGACGCCGCCCGTCGACGAACCACCGCCCCACCGTGAGTAACCACCTCCCGCTCCCTCTCCTCGACCGAAGATTGCCCCCGGGTCCAATTTCCAGCAACAGTTGGCGCTAGAGGAAGGGCCCGAGTAGCAGTCATGAAGTTGAGAAGTAAGGGAGCCTCTAACGTCTCCCGGCGTCCCCCGCAAAGTCCTGGACACTCCGTCCAGAATTTCCCAACTCCAGCTGACCCAGGTCCTCAGGTCCAGCTGGAACAGTTCAATGCCCTGGTACAGCAAGTCCAGGCCCTGGCCGCCGCCGTGCAGGGCCTACGGCGCGTGGAAGCTTCATCGGCGCTTCCCCCGCAGGCCCAGGCCCCGCCGGAGTGTCTCCCCAACGGCCCGGTTCTCCCCAGTCAAAATCTGCATGGCTCCTCCAGAGCCAACAACGGAGAACGGGCTACTCCCCGTAGGGAGTTACCGAGAGAAGGTTTCGATCGGAGACCCCAACTTTCCGAGGCGGAGTCAGCCCCGGACCGCCAAGGGCCGGCGCAAACCACAACGACAATCCCACGGGTGGGGGAGCTCGACCGAAAAGTTGAGCATCTGGAGCGCCAGATTGCGGCACTCCACGGCAAGAAGGCAAGACAGGAAGGGGACTTTGAGTTCACTGCCAAGTCCCCCTTCTCCCGCCAGATCGAGGACGAGCCGGTTCCCGTGAGATTCAAAATGCCTCAGGTGGAGCCCTACAGCGGAATCACCGACCCCCTCGACCACTTGGAGAGTTATCGGGCCCTCATGGCCCTACAAGGGTCCTCGGAGGCCATACTCTGCAAAGCCTTTCCAGCGACCCTCCGAGGGACCGCTCGGCTTTGGTTTTCTGGACTGAAGCCGAACACGGTGTCCTCCTTTGAGCAGCTCGGCAGGCAGTTCGCCACCAACTTTGCTGCCAGCCGGCGCCAGCGACGGACATCAGACTCCCTCCTGGACATCAAGCAGAAGGAGGGGGAGTCCCTCAAAGAGTACCTGGACCGCTTTACCGCCGCCACATGGGAGGTCCGCGATCTAGACCAGTCGATAGCCATGTCGGCTCTGAAAACTGGGGTTCGCTCCTACCGATTCCTCTTCTCCATCGAGAAGAGCTTCCCGGCCGACTTCACCGAAATGCTGGCCCGAGCCCGGAAGTATGCCAAGGCCGAGAAGGCAGTCGCCTCCAGGCGGGGAGCAATCGAGCCCGCCTCTAAGAAGCAGAAGAAGCGCCGCGAGGAGCGCGGCCGACAAAGGAGCCGGTCTCCCCGCAGAGAGAAAAATCTCCCCAGACTGAGGAGTCCGCCCCGTCAGCAGGGGCGACCTCAGCAGAGGACACCTCCTCGTCCGAGGTCTCAACCACGGCCCCGGACGTACCAGGCGAGGTACGAGAACTATACACCCGTCAATGCTCCCCGGGCCGAGATCCTGATGGAAATTGAGGGTCGGGACTTCTTCCGACCCCCGCCTCCTATGCGAGACACGGGATTTCCCCGAAATACCAGGAAGTATTGCCGCTTCCACCGAGACCGTGGGCACGACACGGAGGACTGCTTCCAACTCCGGGACGAGATAGAAGCGCTCATCCGACGGGGAGTACTCAACCGGTTCGTGAGGAATCGACCTGAGGAAAGAAGGCCGGCGGAGAATGTCGCACCAACCGAAAATCCAGGCGACAACAGGCCCATCGCCGGCACCATCAACATGATCGGGCGGGCCTCGGCAGGAACGGCCGCCCAGGGAACACCCCCGAAGCGCCCACGTACTGATGAAGTCATCTCGTTCTCGGACGAGGACTTAGAAGGGGTCGAGACCCCTCACGATGACGCTGTGGTCATCTCCATGATTGTAAATAGGTTTGATGTAAAGCGTGTCCTAGTTGACAATGGAAGTTCAGCCAACATTTTGTACTACCATGCCTACCAAAAAATGGGGTTGACAGGAAGACATCTCCGGAGAATCAATGCCCCGCTAGTCGGGTTTACCGGAGATGCGGTCTCGGTTGAAGGTGAGGCTAGCTTCCTTGTCACAGTTGGCCTCGCCCCCCGGGAGAGCACTGTGAGGATGGACTTCTTGGTGGTCCGTCTGCCCTCGGTCTACAACGCCATCCTTGGGCGCCCAGGGTTAAACACCCTTCGAGCCGTGGTTTCAACCCGCCATTTACTCATGCGGTTCCCCACCGGCCAAGGAGTAGGCGAGGTCCGCGGAGACCAACTGGTCGCCAAGCAATGCTACATGGCGGCCCACACAGTGAAACAACCAGCTGAGGCGCCAGACCGCCCGGCGCGCCCCTCACTCCCCATAGAAACCCTCGATGCAAGGGACACCCCCTGGAAGAAGCAAGTAGAGCCCGGTGAGCTCCTTATTCAAATCCCACTACGAGAAAATTTTTCCAAGCTAACCGTGCAGGTCGGCTCCGGCCTCGGCGCCCATGAGAGGGATCGCCTCGTCAGCTTCCTGCGGGATAATGCCGACGTCTTCGCCTGGTCGCCCGCAGACGTGCCAGGAATTGACCCTGAGGTCATGGTCCACCAACTTCAGGTGAAACCAACCAGCAGGCCTATAAAGCAGAAGAAAAGAGGCTCCGCCCCCGAGCGACAACGAGCTGCGGCCGAGGAGGTGGACAAACTCCTCGGAGCCGGCTTCATCCGGGAGGTCTCCTACCCGGACTGGCTCGCCAACATAGTCCTCGTAAAGAAGGCCAACGGAAAATGGCGTATGTGTGTGGACTACACCGACCTGAACAAGGCCTGCCCAAAAGACAGTTTCCCCCTCCCGAGCATCGACCAGCTCGTCGACTCCACCTCGGGACACCAACTGCTAACTTTTATGGACGCCTTTTCAGGATACAATCAAATCCGAATGGCGCCAGAAGACAAGGAGAAGACGGCCTTCGTCACCGACAAGGGCACCTACTGCTATAAGGTGATGCCCTTTGGCCTGAAAAACGCTGGGGCCACCTATCAGAGGCTGGTCAGCCAGATTTTTAAAGACCAGATCGGCCGGAACATGGAAGTCTACGTGGACGACATGTTGGTGAAGAGCCGAGCGGCGGAACACCACATAGCCGATCTCGACGAGACTTCGCCAAGCTCAGAAAATATCAAATGAAACTCAATCCGGCGAAGTGCGCGTTCGGGGTCACCTCGGGCAAGTTCCTGGGTTTCATAGTGACCCAGCGCGGAATTGAGGCCAACCCGGAGAAAATCCGGGCACTGCAAGAGATGTCGCCTCCAAAGACAGTTAAGGAGGTGCAGCAGCTCGCGGGGCGGGTAGCCGCCCTGGGAAGGTTCGTCTCTCGGTCAGCCGAGCGTTGCCTCCCCTTCTTCAAGAGCCTCAAACGGCCGAAAGACTTCCGGTGGACAGAAGAATGCCAGCAGGCCTTTGAAGATCTTCGGAGCCTTCTGGCTTCTCCCCCGCTGCTCACCAAGCCCCGGAAAGGCGAGGTCCTTTACTTATATCTGGCCGTCTCCCCAGCCGCAGTGAGCTCAGTTCTCGTCCGGGAAGAGGACAAGCTCCAAAAGCCGGTCTATTACACCAGCCGGGTTCTCAGGGATGCCGAGACCCGATATTCTAAACTTGAGAAGACCATCTTCGCTCTCATCATCTCGGCTCGGAGACTCAGGCCTTACTTCCAAGCCCACACGATAGTTATATTGACTGACCAGCCCATGAAGCAAATATTGCAGAGGTCGGATCGTGCGGGGAGGATCGCCAAATGGGCGGTCGAGCTCGGAGAATTCGACCTCGAATATCGGCCCAGGCCGGCTATCAAAGCTCAGATACTCGCCGACTTCATCGTGGAGTGCACCCTTCCGGACAACCCCGACCTGCCATCTGGACCCGCGGAGGAGGCCCCGAGGCAGCCATGGGTCCTGCACTCGGACGGGTCTTCGACCTCGGGGGGTAACGGGGCCGGACTTATCCTCACTAGTCCAGACGGAGTGGTGGCTGAGCAAGCCCTGCGCCTCGAGTTCCCGGCCTCGAACAATGAGGCCGAGTATGAGGCCCTGATCGCCGGGCTCAAACTGGCGAAAGAACTAAACGTGGGAGACTTGACGGCATTCAGCGACTCCCAGCTGGTGGTAAACCAGGTCCAAGGAGATTTTGAAGCTAAAGAGCCATCCATGCAAAAGTATCTCCAAAAGGTGCGGGAACTCATATCTGCCCTGAATTCTTTCAACATTCAGTACATTCCCAGAACGGAAAACCTCAGGGCAGACCAGCTATCCAAGTTGGCAAGCTCCCGCATGAGCGAGCTTCCTAAGGGAACCACGCTCGAGTATCTTCAGACCCCCAGCACGGAGGAACCCGAGCCTACCATGTGCATCGGCTCCGAGCCAAGCTGGATCGACGGGCTCGTCTGCTACCTTCAGGACGGAACCCTACCTCATGACGAGATGGAGGCTCGCCGAATCAAGCGCCAGGCCCCCCGATATGTCCTATACGAGAACAGGCTCTATCGACGATCATTTACTTCCCCCCTTCTCAGATGCCTCCGCCCCTCCGAGGCGGACTATGCTCTCCGAGAGGTCCATGAAGGGATCTGCGGAAATCACCTGGGGGGCCGGGCCTTGGCCCATAAGATCCTGCGGCAGGGATATTACTGGCCCACACTCCAAAAAGACGCAACAGATTTCGTCCGCAAGTGCGATCGGTGCCAGCGAAACGCCAATATCCAGCGCCGACCTTCAGCTCTGCTGACCTCCATCATCGCCCCCTGGCCGTTTGCCCAATGGGGGATCGACATCCTGGGGCCCTTTCCCCTCGCCACCGGACAGAGAAAGTTCCTGGTCGTCTCCATCGACTATTTCACCAAATGGGTCGAGGCCGAACCTGTCGCCCGGATCACCGAGCAAAGGATGCGGGATTTCGTATGGAAGTCTATAATCTGCCGATTCGGACTACCCCGTATTCTTATATCTGATAATGGTCGACAATTTGACAATATTCATTTCAGGGAGTTTTGCTCTGAACTCGGCATTGATCATCGCTTCACCTCGGTTGCCCATCCCCAGACAAACGGGGAAACCGAGGTAACTAACCGAACTATTTTGCAGGGACTTAAAGCTAGGCTTGATCGGTCCAAAGGACAGTGGGTCGAGGACTTGTACAATGTCCTTTGGGCGTACCGGACCACGTTCCGACTACCCACGGGAGAGACCCCCTTCAACCTAGCATACGGCACTGAGGCCGTCATCCCGCTGGAGATCGGCCTGCCTTCTCCCAGAATGGAGCATTACGACCCCGACACCAATTCTTCCCAGCTAAGGAGCAACTTGGACCTTGTCGAAGAAACGAGAGAGGTCGCCCGGGTTCGCATGGCGAGATACCAACAGCGAACGGCCCAATACTACAACTCCAGAGTCAAGCCCAAGCTCTTCAAAGTAGGGGACCTCGTCCTCAGGAGAGTCGAGGCTTCTCAACCGACCGAGCAAGGAAAGCTCGCCCCAAATTGGGAAGGGCCGTATCAAATCGCCCGGGTACAACGACCAGGGGCGTACAAATTGAAGTCCCTGGAGGGGACTCTGATCCCACGAAGCTGGAACTCCGAGAATCTACGGATGTATTACCAATGAAACCCTAAGGGGTTCAAAACAATCAGGACAATGGACTCAGCTCCTTTTTCTGCAAAAATTTCTCTCACCTTGATAACTGTAATCCTCTTTTAATATTGGGTCGTCTGTGATCCTCAGATTCCCCGGCCAAAATCGGGATGCCTCGAGGCTCGACCGTAGAGTCCCAAACTCCCTCGACCTCGGGAAGGATCGCAAGACGACGAAACGTGGAATGGAGCAGGATTCCTCGACTAAGGCCGAGATGCCCCGAGTGTCGACAGTGCGTGCCCAGACCCCTCGACACTTCGGGAAGACGGGGTAGTACCTTCGCGGCCCCCCGTAGCGCCTCCTCAACTAAGGTCGGGATGCCCCGAGGGTCGACCGTAGAGAACCAGACTCCCTTGACCTCGGGAAGGCGCCGTGAGGGGTGGAAAGGGTGGCTCCACCTGGGGCGCCACGAAGTGGACCCCCAGGAGCGGTCGACGATCCCCGATCCCCGAAGCGAGCGATCCCTCGACTAAGGTCGAGATGCCCCGAGTGTCGACAGCGCGTACCCAGACCCCTCGACACTTCGGGAAGACGGGGAAGTACCTTCGCGGCCCCCCGTGGCGCTCATCACCAACAACGGGATAGTACCTTCGCGGCCCCCCGTAGCGCCTCCTCGACTAAGGTCGGGATGCCCCGAAGGTCGACCGTAGAGAACCAGACTCCCTCGACCTCGGGAAGCGTCGCAGGTCGACAGTGCGTACCCAGACCCCTCGACCTGACGAACGATTCCTCGACCAAGGTCGGGATGCCCCGAGGGTCGACCGTAGAGAACCAGACTCCCTTGACCTCGGGAAGGCGCCGTGAGGGGTGGAAAGGGTGGCTCCACCTGGGGCGCCACGAAGTGGACCCCCAGGAGCGGTCGACGATCCCCGATCCTCGAAGCGAGCGATCCCTCGACTAAGGTCGAGACGCCCCGAGTGTCGACAGTGCGTGCCCAGACCCCTCGACACTTCGGGAAGACGGGGTAGTACCTTCGCGGCCCCCCGTGGCGCTCATCACCAACAACGGGGTAGTACCTTCGCGGTCCCCCGTAGCGCCCCCTCGACTAAGGTCGGGATACCCCGAGGATCGACCGTAGAGAACCAGACTCCCTCGACCTCGGGAAGCATCGCAGGTCGGTAGAGCCGACCTGACGTATGATCCCTCGACTGAGGTCGGGATGCCCCGAGGGTCGACCGTAGAGAATCAGACTCCCTCGACTTCGGGAGGTACCACAGGTCAGCAAAGCGTCCGCGGACCCGCCGACCTGACACAAGACCCCTCGGCCAAAGTTGAGGTGCCCCGAGGTCCGACCACAGGGTCTCAAACTCCCTCGACCTCGCAAAGAGCTACAAATCAATAAAGCCTCCCCAAGCCCTCTCAACCTCGGCGGGTGCTGTCGGGTCCGTGAGAAGCCCGAGCCCCCTTAAAGTCAAAAATGACTCCGCAGGTCGACGAGGAAGGGAAGCAGCCTACTCCACCATGCGAAGCATAACTCTGAGAATGAAAGAGGTACATTCAACTGGACGCCCTCCTTGTCAAATTTTATTTACATATTGCTGAACGGAATCTTAATGTTGAAGCCTTATCTCGCCCCAAAGTCGGGCCTCTCTAACGGGTCGGCTTAGGATCGACCTCCTAATTACATTATGCATGCACCGTTCGTCAAGTCTCCGAAACTGGTACAGAGGATTTCATAAATTAGTGCCCGACTTGGCTCTTCGACGTAAACTCCTACGTCCGGCTAAAAAGTGGTCCCGGCCACGAATGCGCCAGCCAAACACGGGTACCAAGGCAATCTCTGGAAACCCCAGCCTTGCTCACCGAAGCCTCGGCAGAGTCCGAGAACAATAACTACGAAAACCTTCGGTAATAACCTGCCTATTGGCCCGCGCTCCCTCTGAGGAGTTTGGAGTTAAGTTCGGAGACCCGACTAAACTCCCCGATTAGCGGCACATACAGACCTAGTCCGGTCTTAGTTAAAGGGCTAAGGCCCGACCTCGACACCTTGGGACTTCCCTAAAGGCTAAACCGCGATCCGACCTGGGGGCGGCTGCGTCACCCTGTCCCCCGGCCCTGCGGTTTCAAGACGAAACCCGGGCTGGAAGAAGAAACGGGAGCGGATTGTCTCCAGTTCCTCCTCTGACATATTCGACCCAACTTCTTCGGGACCGAGACTCATTCTCACAGAAGAATGGAGTAAAAATTAAGAGCAGAAAATGGAAGTTGGCAAGGAGAAGAAAAGAGGAAACTCTAGAGAAAACAGGAAGAAAACCTACTGGACATTGCCAGAAATTGCTCCGAGCACCGCCGGCAAAATTCGGTTGAGGGAGAAAACAAGGGAAAAAAGACGACGAAAATGAGGGGAAGCCAAACAAGACCTTTAGGGCAGACTCGTGGGGTTTATATAGACCCCCCTGACGGCCCAGATCGATGGGGTCGGTTCCCATCCCCCGATCGGGCTGCGCCACGTGGCGACCTCTGAGGCCGAGGCACTGCATCCACTCCGGATCAATAAATCGAATACGAAATCAAAGTGTTGTCCCATCGGATCTCGGGGCCTCATTATGGGTCCACAGAACCCCATCGCCTCGAAGAATGAGCGGACGGCACCCCCGCTCCCCTCGTTTAATAAAATCTGGGACACGTGGAGCCCCGGTGTGGCCTCCACTCCTCCGAAATTATGACCCGGTAACACGAAATCGGAAGCGTCCGACCCCTGGTCATGCCGCGTGTCCGTTTTGAAACCCAAAATGGCACGCTCATTGATGAGCGGGAATTCTCGATTGTGGGGCCGAGGCGCCACCCCGTCGAACCCGAGGACCCTCATCCTGGGTCCGCCTCACAAACCAACCTCGGTAATCCAAGAGACACCGCCCCCGCTATAGTCGCCTCGAAAGACGTAGGGATATGGACCCCATCATTAATTCGCCGAACAAAGTAACCTCGAAACGCCCAAGGGCGCAGGTCCTACCACGAAAATTCCAAGAAACATGAGGGTGCGGACGAAGTTCGCCCCCCAACTTTAACGATGGACTTTACTTCCTACGTCCGAGCCCACAAGCCGCTCGAACTCGGAAGTCGGGGGGTAGTGTTGGGGGAATAAGGTTTTTCCCCCAAATGACACGAATGCCCCAAAGAAGCCGCACAATCGTCGACCCTGGAAGGCCGAAGTCGGCACCCGAACTCGGAACCTCCGACCTAAGAGAAACCCCAATGCCCGAGGCCTACTTTTGTCAGCCACCTACTACGGCTATACGTCTCCGAGGTCCGGCCAGAGACCGTACTATGACGCCCCTCCGGCATTTATTGCGCATGACCGCTGTGATCCTCCGGCACACTCCACAATAAATATGGATCTCCGGCTTACTCCACAATGAATGCAGATCTCCGGCTTACTCCACAATAAATATGGATCTCCGGCTTACTCCACAATGAATGCGGATCTCCGGCTTACTCCACAATAAATGCGGATCTCCGGCTTACTCCACAATAAATGTGGATCTCCGGCTCACTCAACAATTAATGCACGTGACTCCTATCATCTACGGACTCCCAGCTCTCCACGGCAAATAAGCCCAGCAGAGTCTAGTCAACTGTGATAAGTCTCTGATCTCGGCCATACCTCCGACACTGATGCAATAAATTCGCCTGGTAGCGTGCTAGTTCGGGTTGTACAACGCCCTCATCGCCGACATCAGTGCAATTATTCGCCTGACCAAGCGCCGACCTGAACGACATGCCGAGCCGTACTACGGCTTCGCCCCGTTACATCGCAGGTAAACCGACCCCCGGTCTATAAAAGGGGGTTGGAAAATCGATACTGGGGACACGCACCGTTTACCTCTACTCTACACGATTTGCCCCCTCCCTGACTTGAGCGTCGGAGGGCCGGCGCCGGGAGACCCGGCCACCGGCTCGTGTGCAGGCACCCAGACGGAGGACGCCGCCCACTGTCGGATCGTCGCCCAGCCGCGGGAATCAGCCGCTCCTTCTCGCCGATCGCCCCAGACGGAGGACGCCGCCCGTCGACGAACCACCGCCCCACCGTGAGTAACCACCTCCCGCTCCCTCTCCTCGACCGAAGATTGCCCCCGGGTCCAATTTCCAGCAACAGATCTTTTGAGGATGAAGATGGCAGCACCAAAATACTCCCCCTTTTCTTTTATTATAGAAAAATCTCTAACATGGTAATTACTAGATCTTTTATAATAATAAAATCAAGAACCATATGATCCTATGCAATACACCCAGCACAAAACACCAAACAGCAACCAATAAAAAAACAAAACAAATACTTTCTAAATTTGGTTTACTAACTCCTACACCTTCTAAGTGTTCATGGAGTTAGCAATAGGAGGATGGAGTTAGAGCAACCACTATATTATTAGAATGAAGTTAGAGCTAGATTTAGAGTTGGTCGCCCAAAATACAAGGTGGGCAGCAACATACCTTGTGGAGTTTTTATCACCACTTAATTCTCCGTACCTTTAAATTATTGTTCGGAAATGACTTGCAGAACTTATAAAAAATAATAATTAAAAAGAAATAAGGCGAAGATAAATGAGGATTCCGCCTCGGCTTGGTCCGGAGGATGTCGCAGTGATGGCGTTGTGCCCACGTCGGCACTCGCGACCGAGCCATCGTTCGAGGAGAAATCTTCTTGTCTTATACGGAGCACCGCCGGGGTACCAAAAGCGACTTGACAAGGAGAAATTTAGGCTCGGAATGCGAAGGCTGGCAGGCGGAAAACGCGTCGGAGGGATTGCTTTTCAATCACTAGGTCGATAGGCCCGATTGAGGAGCCCATGGACTATTTCCGATTCCTTTGGAAAAAAGGGCCGGCTAATTAGAACACTAGCAGAATTGAAGACTGGATCGCCTTTTATATTACTCGGCACTTCAGAAAGTTTTTTTTGGACTACTGCCACTGAGATTTCTTCTCTTTTGTATCATTTTATTGTTTTGATTTGACAGGCTGTACCCATATAAAAGATATATGAATGCCGTTTTCTACTAAAAATAACAGAGGGGCGATGCACGAAAGACGTTGATGTCGGGATTCCTTTGAGCAGGTCTTTGTTAAAATGGCTGCCTCCCTTGTCATAAAAAAAGGCCTTATAGATGATAACTAACATTTTAATTTTTAGGGTCATCTTATGCTTGAGAGGGATGCAGCTACAGTGATCGATTGGACACGGGAGGAGGGCTGTAAACTTTCTGCTCAGCGACATCCGATAGATGGTGGATGAGTGCAATGCCTTTTACGCCGTGCATGTGTAGCTGAAAGCGAACCGGGCTTCTGATTGGATCATCTCCTATACTGCTCAGCATTTCGGAAGATTCTCTGGACACACGATGGAGTTTCCCGGCCGATGTTTTTGGCTGCAGTTATGCTAGAGTAGTGTGGGTAGCCATTGTACCAAAAAAAAAATCATCTTATACCGAACAAGTTTGCAAGATATTGGGATGTCTATGATCATATAGAAGTTTGCTAGCCTACCATTTGCAAACTTTGTTATAGACTACTTGTTTTTAACTTTATCAGCTTCGGAAACATTGTAAGGTTCGCAAAACTTTGGTAAGACATTGGTAATGTATTAAAATTTTAAGAATCATAGACAAAGTAGTTACTGATTGAATTTGTATCTAATTTTTGCTACTAGCTAGCTTGCAACTACTTGGAGGATCAGAAAACATACAAAAGCAAGAATTCACAGCAAAATTTAAAAACTCATTTTTGTAAGTTATATAACCAACCTAATTTCCCTGCTCTAGAAGAGGAGTAGGGAAAAAATGGAAAATGTCTCCCTATACATCATCTACACGAATGATCATTGAGGAGAAGTAAACTTTCATCTCTATATACATGTTGCTTCCTTCTAAGCCCATTTAGCAAGAAGCGACATTAAGCCCGCTCCGATAAGTAAGGAGACATTTATCCCAAATTGTAGTTTTCCCTTGCTCTGCACCCTTGGATTCATAAAATCTTCAGCTAGAAGATCAACAAGAGACATGTAGATTAAAATTCCTGCAGCTGCTGAATTGAGAATGCCTTCAACAATTAGGGCAGTCGGACTATTCTCATTATAAACAGATGATATTCCAAAACCTATTACTATTCCAACAGGAGTGGTGAGGGAGAAGAAGAGTATCATTGTTGCCATTGACTTGACTTTGAATTTAGCCTGTAGTATAAAGTAATCTCTAATTAATTGCAAGTGGTAAAAAGTGAATGGTCATAAAAGACACTATAAGTGAACTTTTGAATATAATTAAATCATGGGGAGAACTGAATCACCTTTAGAGAATTTTGCAAAAACTGTTATTTTGCAGGCTATTTTCAGTACCAGATGGATTGTGCACCTATCGCACTTATTTTTATTTGTAGAAGATTCCAAATTCAAACCTTGGGATATGTTATTTTTCCAAGAGCTTGACTTAGGTGACGCAGTCATCATTTTTTGAAATTGTTACTGCTCATTCTCTAAAAGAAATAATACTAGAGCGAAAAGGAGAATGACCTCTAGGAACTACTACGAAAATACTCATAGTTATCAAGATAAATTAAAAGTTAAATGCATTCCTAACCAAGCATCAATAGTAACCATGTGGGAGGCTCATCTCCTTCATTACTTTTCCCAAAAATAAATAAATAAATAAATTATTGGTTTTTTTTATGAATACCCTTCTAAAAATTTAAATTTATGTAAATATTCTTTTAAAATTTTTATTTATTTCTATACCCTCATAAAACACTATTTTTGTACAAATGCCTTTAATATAATGGTTCTTCTAACACCGTTAATAAAAACCATATTTATTTTAATTAAAAATAAAAATTTTAATTACTTTTTTATTTTCCAACGCAATCATCTTATAAATATTTCTTTTTGCACATCTACCCATTAGGGGTATTTTAGTCATTTTAATTTGAAACGTTAATTTTTTAATAGTGTTAGATAGCATGGGTACATATACAGAAATAAGGATAAAAAAAGAGTAAAATAGCCAAATATGTGTTTGACGAGGGTATACATGCAAATATCAATTTGGAAGGATATTCATACAAAAATCGATATTTAGAAGGATGTTCATTCAAAAAATTCTAAATTACTAGCTAAACTAGATGCTACAAGCCAATCGAAAGCTCCAAAACTGTCTCAGAATATCAGACAACAATATTTTAGCCTTTTGTTTATATAATTTAACAATTTTATCTCACAAGCTTGGACTTGGTCACGATCTATGATCCATGTTATTTTATTCTCCAAAAACAATGCATGGTCTATGACCTATTAGACGTGCGCTGCTGTATTCACATCTTTTTAAGGGTCTCCATCGTACATAGATGCCACGTTTCATAAACAAAATGAGATCTATAGAAATCTTATATTTTTAGTATTTTTTAAAAAATAAGAAATTTTTATTTTTATTATTTATTTAAAAATAAAATATATTTTTTATCACTAGCATCAATACTACTCCTACTACCGCCACCACCACCATATTATCTGTCTCTACTCCCGCCATTTCTATTGCCTCTGCTTCCATTATCACTAGTTTAACCATCATTATCATGTTTATATTTTTAAAATAACTAAATATACTAATAATATTTATATTTTAAAAATTAAATATAAATAAAAATTTTTATTTTAAAAAAATAAAAAAAATAAAATGATGCTAAAGGTGTCTAAAGTTTTTTTTAAAATTTAAAATAGGAGCAAAACAATAAGAGTTCGCTACACATTTAACGGATCAATAAAATAGAATCTATATAAACTTAAACTCAACAAGAATTTCGATATTGTAATTTCCGTATGCTCATCTCTATTATCCTAAAGTATAATATTTAAAAACTAATCTTGCAATTTTATTTGAACTAATTTATTAGATATAAATTCAAAATAAATTATACCTGCACAATACATCCTCCAAGACCCATGCCTTCAAAGAATTGATGAAAGCTTAAAGCAACTATCAGTGATTTAATGATAGAAGGACTCTCTGATGCACCTAAAGAAATTCCAATTATGATTGAATGAACAACGATGCCCAATTCCAATACCTACACAATATTAAAAAAAATAAAATTATGATTTTCAGACTCAAGATCACATCCAATTTCATCACAATAAATAAAAGAACTTGCAAAATAAAAATTTAAAGAGAACGCCAAAAAAAAAAAAAAGAAAAGAAAGGAAAAACCCTCATTTTTCATTACCCAAGAATTAATCTTTTTGAGAAAAATGACCTGAGAAATGACGCGATGGCGCACGAGCTTCTGGGACCCATCGTCCACCTCCAAGGCGGCGTGGCCACGAGCACGCGCATGGGTGGCGTGGACGTGGAGATGGTCTCCGGCGGGCCCACTCATCTCCACGTCCCCTTTGAGCTCATCGCCCTCCTCCCTCGCAGACCGTTTAAGGTAACCCATGGCTAGAGTATCCACCATCAACGTCCCGAGGGCGCCAAGCATGGCCACGAATCCGGCGAACGGAAAATTCCCCCACGGGTTCTCATCGAGACACGGCGAGGTCAGGTTGGCGAAAGCGTCGGGAAGAATGTGGATGAATCCCGTCGCCAGTATAACGCCGGCGGCGAATGCTTTGATCACGAAGAAGATATCGTTCTCGGGACGGAGAGATGGGATTGATTTGCTGAAGATCGGGAGGCAGATGCCGATGGCGCCGAAGACGAGGATGGAGAAGATGGACGCGATTTTGAGCGGCCGGGCTTTCGATTTGTCTTGACCTTCGTCGTCGGGGGAGCACTCGCAGTCGCCGGCGACGGTGAAAAGAGGCAAGAGGAGGAGGGAGAGGAGGAAGAGAAGGACCAGGGGTCTCATTTTGGGGGTGGAAGGAGAGGAGGGACGAGAAGTTAGAATGGGACGTGGAGCAAGGGAGTGTGATTTATGGGAGAGTCGAGGGTTTGTTTGGAAATGTCGCTGGGGAATGAGAGCATCTGCTATGAGTTTGGCCTTTTGGGAACGTTTGGCGGAGGACCGATGATGTTTTTGAGGGAATTGTATGTGTACCCGTCGTATTTTTAAATAGCACCCTCTTAGTTTTTATCACAGAATTGATTTACGATTTTGATGCATACACTCTCTTATTTTAACACGTATATTATTTTGAATGCGTTCAGCCAGTGCTGGAACTAGGTTGGTTTGTATCCATGTTTTGCTTGAACGAATAAGATTTTTTTTTTTTCCTCTTGAGAGTTTCCTCCAAAAAGACTAGTCTTGGTAGTACCCAAAATCTTTTTGGTGAATAAATGATGTAGGACTAAACATACACTTGCATGGATTCTCACATACTCCTCCATTTAAGCACCGATATCATCGCCAGGCTAAAGATCCAAATCCATTCAATTCTAATTACAAGCATCATAATTGACTTATGATCAGTCTCAATGAGCTCGTGCTATTGTGTCCTTTAATCCACATGGGTCATGGGTCGGATCCGCTATGATACTATTTATAACGACCCAATACCTCACCCAAAAGGACTAGTTGGAAGGTATTTATAGAATTTCTTAGTCATATAAAAGTATCCAATATTTCTCCGATGAATAACTAATGTGTGACTAAACACATATCCGCACGAGTCCTCATATTTACTCCTATTAGGTTATGCTCAATTTCCAATAATCCATAACTCATTTGAGAGATGATGTGCGGATGCGTTGAAGTTATCCACTCGTGAGCTAATGTTTATTTCTAAGGGAATTGATACGTGCACTACATTGGTCTTTTCACTAAAATTTGATACCAGCGGGTTAGCTCGAGTCTGGATCATATAACAAGTTGATGGTATGAGAGGTTCCTTTGGATGAAATTTTGTTGAGTTAATTTTGTCCTATTAGGTCAAGCCCCAATTTCAGAAAATCCATAGCTCACCTAATTGAAAATGGGGTATTAGTATTGGTTCATATCGAAACCGAGGGTCTCACATTAAGATATGTGCCTGGATTTAATTAGCTTGGGCATGAGAACGACTTTAGCGTTCTACCATTCTGACTCATTTGTATGGCTGCATTTAAGAATGCAAATGGGTTGGATTGACTCATAATCCAATTTGATCGATCTGCTTAGACTTGAATCAACCCATGTTAAAAGGCTCCTGGGGCTGAGTCGGGTTTTAAGATTGGACCCATTTTATTTTTTGAACTGGGTCTGGGTTTACTAAATTCGGACCCAACCCAACTCGATCCGATTTATTTGATATTTAAGAAAATTTTAGGTACTGTGTCTTTCTAAACCTATGTTATTTTTCTTTCTATTAACTGTAAGGTACCGTGCCTTGCTGTTTTTTTCTATACATATTCTTGTACATAATTTTTATCTTAATAATAATGCTGGGTGGTATCTTGCCTCCCTTATCCTTTTCTTTAAAAACAAAAAGAGAAAATAGATAAAATAAATAATTGGAAATTAAGTGCTAGAATGGAGGCAAAAATTCCTAATCTTGCTAGCTTATACCACCTAGACAAAGTAGATGTCCGGTATGCTAAATTCAATGATCAGGGTATTACTTGTTGATACGGTTTGTTCGAAAAAAAATATAGATTAATGATGTCAGGCTTACATAGAACTTATATATTTTTCTACAAGAATAGAATGTGAACACATGAAAGGATTATAGTGCAAGAGGCATAAATCTATCCGACAAAGATTCGAATTTTTTAGGTTGGAATTGGGTTATACATGGACCCTATCCAAATGACCTGTTGGGTAAAAAAATTTACTCGTGGATATGATCCGATCCAATCCGATCTTCTATTGGGTTGGATCTAGGTTCAAAACTAGAATTCAAACAAAGAACCAGGTTGGCTCGGAGTCACTCATGATCCGGTCCAACCCGATCTATTTGCATCCCTAGCTGCGTTACTTTCTCTCAGTATACATCAAAGAGTATTGAGGGAAAAGATGAGGGTGGCCATAGGAGGTTCAGTTTTCTCCGTGATTTGGGCTTGGTGGGTGTTGACATAACGTCGGCACGGAATGGTGGGTCGTTAGTCAATTCGATCGCATGGGCTAGCCTGTTCGGTGCTGCACGTAGAAAGAAAGGGGAGAACGTATTTAAACAGTGATTAGTTTAAATTATTCAAGCGGACTTGGGACTCAATCCAAAATTGTACACAAAATGGGTTCCAAGGGATCAAATTTGTCCAGCAAAATGTGGGTTATGCGTGGAACTGGATGTGACGGTATTGGTGCGATTAAAAGCTGCTCATGTATAACCAATCAAGAGCTAAGCATGGGACTAAACTAGGGTACAGAGTAGATGTGATAATTACCAATCCAGGTCGTGCATAGCAAATTGTTTTGAGTTCTAGTTGATATTGATTATACTCAAACTGACACGTACTTTGCTTAAAAACTGATCCAACTTAAAACTATCGGAGTTAGAACATTTGTATGGGTTGTATAGTTTTATCTAATTTTAGATAGATTTTTAAGTTACTATTATTTCTTTCTCCACTCGAATGTTGAGTTTTTCAATTATATCCGATAAATAATTATCTACAAAAAAAATATTTTTTTAGTGAACATCAGATCCATGGACAATTTGATCTCACGTAATTTTTCTCTCTTTTTTTCCTTTTCTTACCACTTTTTGGTGTTGTCTTATGGCTTGGTATGGATCTGATGGAGGTGGGTTTTATACAAAGCTTGATAACTGTTACTAGGAGCTCGAAACTTGGACATCATGCAGGTCTATGTTGATGTAGATTTTAAGGTTTGCAGTGCAGTAGAAACAGGGGTTTTCATTAGAGTGGAATACCATTTACACCAAAATTTGAGATACATGCAAGGAACATGATTTCAAGTTAGCAAACGAATCTTAAAAATTCAACATGAATGATATTTCTGTAGAATTTTGTATTGAGATGGATAAGTGAAGAAGAAGAATAGAGGATTGAACATAGCTTCATAGGCTGATGAACAGTAGCTGATATTAAGCTACAGTGATTGATACATTGAATGAAACCGTAACAACGAATAGTGGAACTTCTATATGATTCATTGAATTGAATACCATCACCCGGTTTGCCTTACAAGTATTTATAGAGGCAGAGGAACATTCTAGAGCTGCAGCTGGGAAGTTGTTAGCCTAGCTGAATTAGTTAGAACCAATCGGCTGTAACAGAATCAGTTACACAGTGCTGGCATGTAGTGGATCTGAGATTCCTTCTGAAATTCTGGAGAAGAACCGAGGCCCTCTAACAATTTCGTCGTACTAAAAATTGAATTTGTTTTCTGTTTCCTCTATTAAATAAATTCCATATGGGCCCTAAGTTTTATAAGGAGACCGACCCCAACTTTGTTTCAATCCTACTGTCTTAGATACTGAGTTTCTTTAATATGACCCCCTCCCCCCTCATTGTCTTAAATACTATTTCATGTTGGCCCTAATTATCTTCAATGCGGTCCCCTCTAGAATCTTTACGAATTTTTTTTTTTTTATAAGGACTCCATAGGGGATGGAGACCAAAAAATTTCTATCAATCCTAATGTCTTCTTTGTGACTAGATTCTCTTTGATTTACAATTATATTGGAGTTCCAATGCCCAAACCAAAGTCCTTTGTGCTCGAATTCGTAAGCAAAGAGAAAATTCTGCAAGAAGCCAACTTGCCTTGTCGGTAAAATTATTTTAATAGCAGTATCGAAGACTTATCTTTGAGACTGAATCTTACCGGGAGATGGCTACCCATTGCCTATATACAGGCTTACCATATACCTTAATAGAGCCTTTATTCATAATATAATATTCAAACTTTGGCTTAAATGGACAAATAACCTAAACAACCACTCTGTATCAAAACCTTGTGGGAGATTGGTCTGCTCGTGGAGGTCATCCCAATGTTACTTCCGGGATTTTTAAAAACATGATATTATAATGTCTCGACAAGAATTGAAGACCTAAATTTCTTTCAATCCTAACAACTTCTTGGTGACTGGATTCTCTTTGATTTACAATTGATAGGAGTTCCAATACCGAGACTAAAATCTTTTGCACTCAAATTCACAATCAAAGGAAAAAAATATCCTGCAACGCCTATCATACACTTAAAAAAAACAAAAAAAAGGAAAGAAAAAGCATTGTTCATCAAATTTACAAAATATTAGACACTTACTAGATTCATGGTGCAGTTTTCATTCAAACCTTGGCTTAAATGTATCTAGACATTACAGTGTGCATTCTCTATGCCAGAGCCCTGACCCATTCTGTGCTCATGGGAGATTTTGGCCTGCTTGTAATCATCAAGCCACCTTCCTGTGACCCTGTCTTGACCCATTCTCTCTCCATCTCTCTCATACATTGACTGACGTTTTGAATACCAGTATTGGGACATCCCTAAACCTCGGAAAGAGTGGCGCCGAGTGAAAGACGCCTGATGCCGGGATTAAATCGGTGGTTCGTGGTCCCGGTTCCCTACGTTGGTTCCCTGCCCCTTACTTTACGTCGAACAGGTTTTTCAGAGACGAATGGCATCTACAAACGACCCTTCCCGTTTAGATGGCAACTGTTTAGGGCACTCAATTAAGTACTCGTTCTAAAACTCGTGGTGCAACTGGAATGGATATAGATAATGGCAATATACAAGCTTTGATGATTGTGATGATGATGAAGAAAGGTGATCGATCATGAGAAAAATTAGTTGCATAAAAGGCTATAAGGTATATATTTACTTATTTAGTTTTTTAGTTAATTACTTTTTTAGGTTAAAAGATATTTAACTTTATAAAGAATAGTATTTTTGTTTGTTATTTGAATTATTGTTATAAATTTGGTTTGTTATGTTTTATGTCTTAGATCCATATTTTGTTTAATATAATGTGAAGTACTGCGATTTAATTTTATATTATTTATTTTATTTAATTTATATAGAAAAATAATTTTTGCAGTTTTATCTGCCCCACTTTGAGATGGATAGGAGGCGAGTATAGTAATGACCTACCCAATTCATGCATGCTCCATTGCCACCCTTATTTTTTTTGTAACACTTCCATGTAGGTAAAAGACTACTTTCTTGAAACATTTTTTTTTTCAAATATCTTCGAATAATCATCGATAAACGCCTTGCCCCACTCGTATTACATATTACACCATCAACTTCAGCCGAATGCTTTGCATCCTGAAGCTCTGAAAAGGCAATCCAGGAACTGGTATGAGCTAAGAAATTCCAACATGCGCCCACCAATATATGTAATGAAACGATACATAATATTGAATTGATAGAATGACAACAAAGTAGAGTATACTGATCATAACATACATATACAAAATTATTCAATAATCAAAATTTGGATCTACCGGTTAATAATTTCAACGTATATATCAATATAGTATGCCAACAATAGCAATTAATCTTATAATGATTTCATATAAGTATTTTATTATCATTGGATTAACAAGATTAGACTCTGTGGCATATCTGAAATTGTCTAACAAGGATTTTTAATTATCTTTACAAATTTGGACTAGCCATAGCCATGTTCTTTGACCGTCAAACTATAGTAGCATATTCCTAGATATGGTGAAGCTATCTAGTGTCATATTCTTAATAATGTTTGTTGCGGGGACGGACGCTTTGGCCGGAGCCTCACGCAACAGTTAGCCCACATTAAGCTAGCAGAGAAAGAGGACTGCGTTCCTCCCGAGGTATTGTCCGCTTTGGGCGCTCCGGCCCGCACGTCCAGCGCAGACGGGGGGAGACTGGTGCCCTCACGGTTTTGTCCCACAAAAGGGCCCTCGAGAGGAAAGAATTTCCACCCCCCCATTTTAAGGCACAGAACCTTTCCGCTACTAGCCGATGTGGGACTAAATTCGGGTGCACCCCCCCACAACATAGCCCCCCTAGCGGGAAGGTTCCTGTGGCGCCTCCCAGTCCTAAGGGGTAGTCTGCGGCAAGGGGCGCGGCCCTCCTTCTAGCGCCAATCTGTTGCGGGGACGGACGCTTTGGCCGGAGCCTCACGCAACAGTTAGCCCACATTAAGCTAGCAGAGAAAGAGGACTGCGTTCCTCCCGAGGTATTGTCCGCTTTGGGCGCTCCGGCCCGCGCGTCCAGCGCAGACGGGGGGAGACTGGTGCCCTCACGGTTTTGTCCCACAAAAGGACCCTCGAGAGGAAAGGATTTCCACCCCCCCATTTTAAGGCACAGAACCTTTCCGCTACTAGCCGATGTGGGACTAAATTCGGGTGCAACCCCCCCCCCCCCCCCCCCACACACAACAATGTTCATATTCATTGTTTTTTTTAGTAGAGAATAAACATTTTAATCATCATTAAATTTATGGAACCAAAAATATAAATGATGCACTACGTTTCTTTATCCTAATTATATTAACCAAAGTCAAAAAAAAAAAAAAAATCGTTTTTGGTTTCCGTCAACTGGTTTCAACTGCAGTAACTCACCCTGAAATCCACCGCCTTATAACGGGATTTGCTATTCTATTTTATCCCATCCGTCCTAAACACACAGCATGGCGTATGCGCTGTTCGCAACGAAACAGCAGACCCCCTCGCCCGCGTCCACGGCGCGGTCTCGGGTGAATTTATCGTCCGTCGCAGAAGAATCCTTTACCCTTCCGACCTCATCAAAAACTTTTCTTGAGCGAGGAAGGAAGAACGGAAAGGGCAATATAATTGTTAATCTCCATCCATTTGGAGAGAGGAAGGAGAAAAATGGATCAGATGATGAACAAGATGGGGACGTATTGGTTCAACAAGAAAGCCACCAAAGAGCTCTCCACCGTTGGAGGCGAGATCAACGTGAGCTTCTCTCCTTTTGCTTCTCTCTATATTTTGTCGATTTTCTTGTCATCAATATTGTAATATATATGGGATCCACATTTGCCAACTTAGACCCTGTTTGTATTTTGATTTGATTTTTTATGTTGATGACAAGGACTGGGATGGAAATTTCTCCTTGCTGGGATGGAAATTTCTTTTCAAAGAAGAGAAATTCTTGATTTTTTGATAAAAAAATTCTTGAAAATTTTTCCAATCTTTAAAAGACCGATTAAAGCGGACATTTTTTGAGAAAACAATTGATAAAGAAAATAAAGGGATGGTGCATGAAGGAAGTTGCACAAAAAAAAAAGGTAAAATTGAAAGATGCAAGGCTATGTAAACATGACCGGGCATTTTATTAATGTAAAAGCAAGCTGTAATAATCCTAGACCTCATCCTTGCCGGACGGCATTTTTTGGGTTCCTTAATTTTGTATAAGTACCTGAAATCTTCTCAATAAATAATCGATGTGAAACCAAACACATACCCATACGAATCCTCACACAAGTATGACACATTAAGACAAATGATAAATGTTGCTTATAAACACTTGCAACAACAGCCGCAGTTATATCCTTAATTTGCAATTTAATCATTTTTTCCTAAATTAAGTTGTGAACAAATTGCAGAGTAGTTCTCGATCCATTCGACCACTCAAGAATAATTTGTACAATCGCTTGGCCAAGAAAAAGAAAATTGAGAATTCTCGAATAACTTGCCAGCAGCTGGTAGCTTATAGAATTCTTGAATAGCTTAAACAACTTACAGAATACTATTACGATTTTTTAGCTGAATACCTTAGCCATTACTTGTCCAGAACGAAGGGGAACAAAAGGTCTTAGCCCTTCATTTGCTTATTGAATGTTATGATTTCAAAATGATGATAGTTTTGGTTGGCAATATTGCTTGCTACTCTTGCTCCAAAAAGAGTGCTTGCTTCTGTTATTATGATCACTTCTTGCTACTTGAAATATGCTTGTTGCATACTTCGGTCAACGAAACTGATGAATCTTTTCCATGATGCAATCAGTCAATTTCTAACAGCATCGAGGGGGGAACAAAATGGCTGGTGAATAAGATTAAAGGTACACTCCATAAATTCTCTTTCCCATCCATCAATTTCCCGTATTTTTAACATAAATTCCAATATGATACATATAGCTTTTTATCAGTTTCTGTTCCTAGATGGACCTCCACAATGTTGTGCTCAAGTGAGATAATCTCCATTGCGAGAACATGGCTGTTCACTAAACAAGGAACTAGAAAAAATGGGTGTTGCGTAGACCATACTAGTGTTTGTGCCTGTCCCTGATGAACCTAAGAACAGGTTTTACCAACTCATCCAAAGTATACCAATAGCTAAGAACAGAGTTTAGAATAAAACCAACAAGGAAATGCAGCCACCGAAAGATAACTGATCACACTTCCAACCAGAAAGCTTAGCTTTAATCCTATCCAAAATATCAAGTATTATCTCTTTTCATAAGCCTGGTCTTAGTAATCTTGACCCCCTAGCTAGTAATTACTAGGCAACCATTTTTCTTAAAACAATTAGGGAACCAACTAGGCAAAATTAAACTCGATTTACCATTATTTACCTTTTGTCCAGTCAACAAGAAGAACCTCATTCATAGCATTGCAGTCAGTAATAGAAGCCTTGTTGAGATGTGTTATCCATGTTTTCTTTCTCTTCAGTTGCCTTTCACCTTTGTGAAGAATAAAAAGGTCAGAAAAATATGAACCAAATATTATATGGTTCTCCTTTTAGTTCAGTGTTGCTGTTGAATAAATCCAGTATACTTGATGCAGAAAAACCTCATCTACCAAGCATTTAGTTTTCCCATATCCATTCTTTCTTTTATCTCACTAGAAAAAGGATCTCTTCAGGAAAGATGCAGAAACCGTTGCCGGATCTACTGCAGGAATATGATATGCCGATCGGCCTCTTCCCTAAGGATGCCACCAACTACGAGTTCAATGAAGAGACCAGGAAGATTACTGTATTTATACCCTCTGCATGTGAGGTCAGTTACAATGATTCCTCTGTCTTGCGGTTCTTCACCACTGTGACTGGGTATCTGGAGAAGGGAAAGCTGACCAATGTTGAAGGGATGAAGACAAAAGTGCTGATCTGGGTAAAAGTTACATGCATCATAACTGAGGGGTCAAAGCTCCATGTTACTGCTGGCATGAAGAAAACCAGGAGCAGGGATGCCTATGAGGTCCTTAGAGATGGCATCAGAATAGACAAATTTTAGTTTGATGTCAAGATAGCAAGTGATGCCTCTAAAATGTGCAATATGTTGGCCTGCAAGCCACAGGTTTCATGGCAGTGTAAGTCGAGTATGATGCTCTTCATGTTTAAATTCGCTTCGCAGGAAAAACAAAAAAAGAATTTCCTGTCTTCATGTAAGATCACTACCCTGAGTGTCAGTTTATGCTCCTATGTTATAAGAATTTTCTATAGCTAAATATATGGTTGTTGAAATTGGATGAGCAAAAAATAAAATTCCATCATGACATAGGTTGTCATTGCACTATTGCTTCTGCAGTAGCAGTACTCATGTAGGTGGGCACTTTATCTAGGACTATGAATGAGATATGATGTTGGCTACTGGGTAAGTTTCTATTTAGGAATAAAGCCCCTGAACACTAGGTCAAATCCGAGCCGATCCATTTTAAGCAGTGCCAAAATCATAGCCTAGGTCATGGTAATTAGACCAAGTTCGAAAAAGTCTTATATCTATCTTGCATCCATTCATGGTGCATAAAATTTGAGTTGTGCTCCCATCCAATTCTCAAAATAACCGGAGATTTCAGTTATTCACCCTCTATAGTTCATACAAGTGGGTCATCGATAGAGCAGATCCTATACGATAGATAGATGAACCAATCGATTGGTCAGTCTCCATTCGCTGATTATTGTTGGGAGCAACTAGCGTGGACTGGTGAATAATTTAACCCTAGCGATTACAAGAGCAAGAGAGGATTTGAACTTCAAAAATCCTAGTAGTTCACATATATCAAATGTCATGTTGCTTAGTGCAATATGTTATGTCTTGCAAATTTGCAATCATTTGGCTTAACTTTTACTGTAAAATCTTATTACTTAAGTGGGGAAAAAAAACACTAATATGATGGATGCGGATTCATGTATCAAAGAACCCAATACGTAAAACAAATGCCTTTTTCTTCATCAAGTTTGAAAAGATTTTAGAAGGGTTTAAACTCATCCAAATATTTACTTGAAAGCAGGTTCCCAGCAGTCGTCCCCAGAACCTTGAAAGATTGGATTGGGATCCCCGTGGACCTCTATGAGGGGAGAACAAAGCCAATTGATCTATTACCATCTCATACTATATTTGCAAATCTAGCCTTTTCACTTTGGCGAATCTATCATTTGAGAAGAGTAGATCCTTCAGAAATTTCGTAGATTGGACTGTCGCTTTTCCTATGGATAGAATCTGGACCAAAAAGTTCAAAAGTTGCAAGCATTAAACTTATTTTTACGAGGGGAAGAACTTTGACTACGTGCGTCGTCGTAATCTTTAGGGAACTCTTGACAGGTACAAAGCATGCGCCAGGAGAAAGAATCAAGGCTGGTTGCTGACGACTCGGTTTCGCGCACCGGGGTTGGCTCCTGGTAGGACGCACACAGAATCTCTTCTCAAGTAGTTTTCGTCATTTGGTGTCTATATATACACATTTTCTAGAGAGGCTTCCTCCCATCTCTCATCTTGACGACTGAAATAAAGAAACTGGCTTCAAAGCAAGCATCCGTCCCTCTAATTTCAAGTACTCTTAATTTGCTTTTAGGTAAAATGACTTCTTTTTTTATTTATTTTTTTACTTATTCCTTTAGTAAAAGAATGCCTTGTTTTCAGAATTCTGAAATCGTTTTCTTTATTCGCTTTCGTTTCAGTATTGATGGGTGAGTTGGGATCAAAAACACTAGTGACAGAGATCAAGTTCCATCTTTGCTGTAAAGCTTCTTGGCTTAGGGCAACAATAGAGAAGACTGCATGGTCAGGTAGAAAATATAGCAATCCTGGAATACCTGACCCTTTAGTCTCGTTTAACGCAACATCCTCGGCTTGTGAACTCAAGAGCAGCAAAGAAGATGGACGTGAGGATCTAAGGTTGTGGCGTCAATCCTGGAAAATCCGATAGTGGAAGATACCGATGATGACGTCCAAGGATGGTGATAGCGGCAGCAATCCTGGAGTACCTGACTGGAAAATTCTGTAATTAAGTTATCTTCCCTGCAATGAATTTTTTTCCCCTAAGGTTTTTTTTTTTTTTTGATCATCATTTGTATTGAACTTTGATCATTTTAACTAAAAGGCGTGCTCCTACTCTTTCTCATCAATCTTTCCATTTTTTTTATCTCCTTTGAAGTGCCGTGTTACTTCTGATTGTGAATATACATGCCATCTTTGTTTGTATGGTCTGAAAAAATGACTCAAGCATTTGTCCCTTAAATTGGTCATACGCCGACTCAAGGGAATCTACAGAGTTCGAAAGTCTGAGCTGCTGCCTTATTTTGAAAAGATGAAGCAACTCATGTCGCACTTCTCTTTCATAAAGTTATTCCGCATGCCTCGAAGACAAAAGACACAGGCTGATGCATTGGCTAACCTAGCAGCTACTCTCACGATCTCTTTTGGAAAGAAACTCAAAGTGGTCGTGGAACAAAGGCTCATTCTTCTACCGATACTCGAACTCCTACCAGAAAGAGTTTAGGTGAATGCAACGACTTGTGAAAAAGTGAAAATTACCCATTGGACTGTCCGTTTCATATTTAAAACACAGGAGATTACCGAAAGAACTTCACAAATGTATGGAGTTGAAAAGAAGAGTCATGCAATATGCGTACTTCAACGATACTCGGTACTGGAGATCATAACCCTCGAGTTAACTGCAATGATATATAGGTTGGTGACTTCCGTTCAATAGCATTTCGGAAGAACATGATATCCCTGTTTGACTGGCAATTGCTTTTTTGATCTGGCCATTGAATCCCTTTTCTCAAAAACAACAACAACAAGAAGAAGAAGACCAAGAAGCAAATCTGGCTACTGATTCGATCCCAATATATTGTTTACAACTACTATACCAAAACATAATTTAGACGCATGCGAAAGTGGAGATCCAGTATGCACGACAGTGTGTTGTATGGGCTGTGTAAGACACAGGCTAGATCGAGGGATCCATAGATTGGCCTGGCCCAATATACATATCTGATATCTCCTTGGTGGTGATTCAGGCAACAATGTAAAAGCCCATGGCAGAGGCCCAACTGTATGAAAAAAAGATTATATAAAATTCGAGATGTAAAAATTTTAGTTTGGACAAGGTTACGAATTATATGGTTCGTTTGGCTTGAAGTAGGAGCGAGTTACTGGCACACAAACTTAATTCAATCTCACTTAAAAATTAGATCCCAGTTTTCGAATGAAACTTAACCCAAAGTTATATTCATTTTTGTGCAGCGTCTTGGTCTAATCCACAACTATCACAACAACTAAGTTTAAGCCAAAGTTTGCTTAGCCATGGCCTAACTATTTTATGGTTATTTGCTTGACCTATATCATATGAATATAATTTATACTGCCAAAACTAACAAATATTTTATTTTTAGAGGCATTTTTGACATACACGTGTATAAGCGAAGGATATAATTTTCTTTCTGTCCACACGAACATAACATGCAATGTTGGATTAAGTATACGACTAGGAATCTTTCTCAGATTGTATGGTAAGATGGACACGTTACCAATAACAGCCACATGCATGCTTTTATGCTCCAATTAGATTGTTGACTTCGATTAAAAATTACCACATAAGTTTAGCAAGCAGTTCTAGTCTGCAACTCCTATAAATAAAATATAGTGTGGATACCAGCAGCAGTTAACCTGTTCTTAAGAACTGTGGTTTCATGTCAACGTCTCGGGAAAGAGATGAAGAATAAGGTCACAAAGAGGAGTGACATTTGAACCAACCAAGCCGTGTTTGGAGGCAATTTCCTCGAGCCCTCAAAAGAGTTACTGGATTTTCCTTCTTTTTTCTTACCATAGTTTCACTTTTCCCCATGTTTCTCAAATTTCGAGGCTGATAGATCTTTGTCTGCACTTATCACGAGCTAATCTATCCATCTAAGCCATAAAAAAACAAAAAACTTCTCATGGGCACTCACAGCAGCTCTACTCCATGAGGTCTTGGTAACATATTGTTTACTCACATTTCCTTGATGGAATGGTTTGAGAAGTTCCTTTTCAGATCAAATTTGAAGAAATCATCGACTCATCCTTGATTGGCATTACATTATCTGTGTATTTGATCTTAATCAGCAATCCTTATCCCATATATAATAGATTAGTTATGCAAACCAAGGTAACTATCATAGTTTGAGAATTTTTAAACCTGACAAAGACTCTCTTAATTTTGGAAATTCTTGTCAAGGACACTCTTGAGAAGAGGGGCTTGCAGCGAAACTCTGAAGGCTGATCACTAAGTTCCAAACAGTTCACAACAGTGAAGCTCTCATGAGGAGACAGAGAGGTCAGATGAGCTTGAGCAAGGAATGACTGAAAACAAAGGGAGGAATCTCCAAGTCAGGAATTACTTTTGTCTTTATTAGCTCAAACAACTAGATAGATATGGACAAGATGCGAGGGGCATTTAATTCTTAGGAGAAGGGTGGGTGGGGCTTGCACCTCCCTTATTATTTTTTTTCTCTGAAAAAAATAAAGAAAAAAAATGCGTAGGAGAAGGACAAAGGCAAACTAGGGTTTTCTATTTTTTGTTCAAGGGGACCTGCACGAGAGAGTGTTGTTTGTCTAAGAAGCAAAACATCAAACCCCAAATTACTCCATGTCTCACATGCTATGGTTGACCCACTAATCAAAACAATTACCTAAACTTCTTACAATATCACCTAAACCTCTTCCCCCACACCAACTTCATTGTGCTCATCACTGTCCATTGAAAAGTAAGCAACATCATTTTAACCTTCTATTACAACAAAAGGGATAGGAACATGTGTTCTCAAAAAAAAAAAAAAAAAAAAAAAAAAAAAAAAAAAAAAAAAAAAAAAAAAAAAAAAAAAAAAAGGAGGAGGAGGAGGAGAGAAACAAGCCTATGTCCAAAAAGACTCTATCTTGAGAGGCTCTTGAACTACATTGCTAGAGGAGGCAAAGTTCATGAATTGGGGAAGGGTAGCAATGTTATTGTGCAGAAGGAAGGACTTGTCCTCAGTGTCCATCTGTTGACGAGACATGGAAGGCTCTTGCTGCATCTGGCTGCACAAAATCTCTGCATGAGCCACGGCGAGCTGCATCTGAAGCTGTGACACTTTGTTTTGGAGGAACGATATCGCCCCCACGCAGCCATAAACCGGGTCCCTCACCCTCGCATTAGCCTCGTACACTAGACTACTCACAGCATCAGCTCTCTGATGAACTGGAAGCTCCTATAGCAAGAACAATGCTTTATAATTGGCACATGATTTTGGTGAGAAATAAAAGATAACCTACCACAATGTGTTAATTAAATCTTTCGAAAAATAAGAATTCATATTGGTTTTCTCCACCTCCGGTGGAGTTTCTGAAAAGGCCGTAACTTTCATATACTGAAAAGTTGGTCAGACATCCAGGTCTTTTTTCCTTAGAAAAAAAGAACAAGTAATTCATGGGAGAAAGCTGGCTATTCTACTACCATCTTATTAGCATGATCACACTGCATTTGCACTCATTCATGGAGACAAATGGGATTAAACATCTTGCTGAGAGAGAGAGAGAGAGAGAGACCTGCAACATCTTGCTGACATTGCTAGCACCAAAGACCTTGTGAACGATGGCAAACTTGGGGGGATCATCAGAAGGGAAGTAGGGGGCGAAGATGCAGTCCTTGGAACACCGTCTCCGCAACAATTTGCAAGAAGCACAGGGCGAGCCGCCACCCATTTTTCCTATCAGTGATATCACGAGGACAGAAGAGAGTAGGAAAATGGAGTTGCCAATGATAAGATTGCTTCAATAAGGGTAGAAGTTGGAGGTAGATGGACTCATGGAGATGGATGACCATATTTATAAAGGGAGCTTGCAAGGGTAGGCAGATACAGTGATAACCAATCAAGTAATAAAAAACGCCTAAACGGCCGCCTCTCTATTTGAGAATTACAGTGTTGGCCAAGCAGTCATTAGTTTTTTTCTATATGTTAATTGATATAAACAAAATCTCATTCAGCCCAAATCATAAGTCAAGGTATCCTTGATCAAATTTAATACAATGTTCTTGTGGTAAATTATCGGTCGCAAGCGAGCTTCGTTTTGCTACGTATGTCATGTATAGGTTCTAATAACAGTACCTCTCTGTTCTAGCAAAATACCCTCAAGATGGATTTAAGTTTAGAAGTGGTAAACCACTAGTCGTAATCGAACTTTGTTTTGGATCTAGTACCTACATAGAAAACTTGTTCTTGCTCCACCCTGAGGACAGTGCCCTTGTTTATCTATGCCCCAATTTAAATCAAATACATTTTATAAATACTTTTAGATAATAAATATTTGCATCATTTACCTAAGTTTATATTTGAGGGGTGAAATTATGTTGAAACTTACTCTGCATCGATTGCAATAATTGCCAATGTAATGCTAAAGTGACATTGAACAAGAGGCTTTATCACCTGTTTTGTCTTGCACACGTTTTTCTTCTATAAAACAATCGATTCGAGCGAAGTTCATATATCCTATCTGCAAGTAATATTTTAATCAAAAAGATCGATCTAATTACATTTTAGAAATGTCATCTTCCATTTAATTATGCATAAACTGACATAATTGATTCCTCCAAATTAATCTCGCCACATGATCCAATCCAACCGATTCGAGCCATCTGGCCAGACAGACACCAATCACAAAACATAATCTACTTTTATTATTTTAAGTTGGTTTAACTTTATGGATGATCCTGTATAAATAAATCAAACTTCATGGGCATCATGTGCAGCGCACGAGCTTAACCTAGCATGGAGAAAGGAATCAATAGGTCCATAGCCCTTTTATTTCTTCCTCCTCTAAAGAGGGTGTTTTTGATATTGCAATAAATCAACCACACGGGGTAATATTTGTGTCATAAGTTGTGAGATACCGAGGCGGTGGAGCTCGAAAAAGAGTTCACACTAAGAAATATAGAGAGGAGAAGGTAAGTAGTAGTTGACCACCGCCGAGGCGCGTGAAAGGGATGGCTGCTCTTCTGTCAAGAGAGTGGCGACTATAGGCCTCATCGGTGTTTGGTTTGGTTTGTTTAAGCTCTCACGTTCCCCATCGACTCTCTCTCTTTAGAAGAACACCTTTCCCCTCTCTCACGAAGAGAGAGACCACGTGAATGGCCACAAACAAACTTTCACGTCGAGCTCCTCTCTCTCTCTCTCTCTCTCTCTCTCTCTCTCTCTCTCTCTCTCTCTCTCTCTCTCTCTCTCTCTCTTGACTTAGTTCTTTCTCTCTTTGTCCCTCTCAAAGAGAGGTGAAGTAAAGAAATGGTGTCATTGGCAGAATAATAAATGGTAATAAGATGCACAGTAGTTTCATTTTGGAACAGAAGAACAAGACAATGGAGGATTCAAAATTTTGGTCCTCTCTTACGCTCAGAATCAGCCCAAATAGCTCAACTCCAAGGGCCTCTCTCCTTAGTCCACCCTTCAAGCTCCTCAAATGTGCCAGCATGGAAGCTTGGTAATGATGGATTATGTAAGGATTCGTGAGTGAGTATGTTTAGCCTCACATCGATTATTCACTGGATAGATCTTAGGTGCTTATACAGGATCAAAAAAGCTAAATATTACCTTCCAACTAGCTTTTTTAGATGAGATCATGGGTTGTTACAAATGGTATTGGAGCAGACCTAACCTATAACATATGTGGACTAGAAAACACTGCAACATAGATCCATTAGGGTTGACCATAGGCCGATCGTGGTGTTTGTGATTAAATTTAAATGGAATTGAATCCTTAGCCTGACGGAGACATCAGAGCTTAAATGAGAAAGTATGTGAGAACCCATGCGGACGTGTGTTTAGTCCTACATCGGTTATTTGTCGAGAAAATCTTGGGTACTTATACAAAATTAAAAAATCCAAAAAATATCTTCCGGCTAGCCTTTTTGAGGGAGATCCCAGGTTATGACAAATGGTATTAGAGCGGACATAATCCATAACATATGTGGACTAGGGGCCATTGTAGCACAGATCTGTTAGGGCTGACCACGGGCCAACCATGGTACTTGTGATTAGATTTGAATAGATTTGAACCTTTAGCCCAACAAGAATGTCAAGGGCTTAGACCGGAGGAGTATGTAAGGACTCGTGCGGTCGTGTGGTTAATTCCACATCAGTTATTCGTTGGATAAATCTTAGACACTTATATAGGATCAAGGAACTCAAATAATATCTTTCGGCTAGTCTTTTTGGATGAGATCCTCGACTATAAAAGATTACATATAGGATTGAGTCTTTCTTGAGGTTCATTAATAATGGGGATGCCTTTTGTTGTTCTACAAGATAATTTGGCAAACGTATGTGCTAGAAAAGGCAAAGATCTTCATACGGTTCGCTGCTCTAGATGTTCTTTGTGTGGTACCCGATTTGAGACTGTCGCACCCATCTCTTCATCCGATACCCCTTCACTCAAGCAATCTAGGCACCCATTATCTCATGCCTTGACCTTAGGGAGCAGCTTCCTAATCTATACTTGTTGGACCTCTTGGAGGTGTAGGAAAATTCATAGAAGTATGAGAAAAGGATGGGATTAACTGTCATGTCTATTATAAACTCTTTGAAAACTAGGTCTGTGCATCTTCAATCCTTTACAAGGCTGTTCATTGCTTCAGCTGGTGGGAAAATGTACCAATTTCCCGTAGGATCTTCAATCCTTCACAAGGCTCCTCGTGAAACCTTGCAAGCATCATGCAGTTCTTCCAAGTCTAACTTGTTTTCCTATCTAGGGCAAGCAAAACTAACTTTTTTTTTAAAGCCGAATGGGTTGAAAAAGAGCTTAGCTTAGATAACTTAATTTTACCTGAATTGTGCTTTGGTGCATATTTAAATCTACATATTTTTCTTCCTTTTGACTCACAAAATGAGGTTCCCAATACACCCAAGGATTTCAGCATTTCTACCCCCGATTAGACTTAAACAAAAGCGGGATTGAGTGGTTATGCAAATGTACCATTTCATAGCATTCTTTATCCCCTTATATACAACCCCACTTGTATTCACATTTGTAAGCGGATCCTCTCTTTGTTTTCTGGCGTGCCGTTTCATAGATCCCAATCAATTAGAGATTGATTTCCCATCTTAATTAATGGTGGATTAAAACTTAATGTGTACAGGCCATTGCTTACAAAATACATTATATGAGAATGTATAAGGGCCTTTTAGGCTACGAGTTTAAGATCTTCCAGCTCAAATTCGACAATCAAATGGAGTGAAGCGAATTGCACTGGATAAGAACAACATAACAAAATATGCAAGCCAAGGCTACCTTGTAGTCGACCAATTATGCAATAAAAGGACAAAATTGTGGGCCTATTAATGAAATCTGACACTCAATTAAGACCTAGAGATTATAAAAATGCAACCCATTTCTAGGGAGATGAAGAATTGACCGTTGAAACAAATACTTTCATTACCCAAGTCATATGCTCGCCGTCCTTACATTTAATGTTCTCACATGACTCCCTTCACACGCTACTCTTCCTCTCTTCCCTTCCAAGGGAAACAACCCTCCTTTCCTAGTTGTCATGGTCTTAATCCTTGATCCTTGATTTAAAAAATTATTTCTATCTTTAATGTTGAAACCATGTGAGCATCTGTCCTTCAAAGCGCGTTCTTCCAATCCAAAGGACTAGCCACTAGGGTGAGAAGAAGGGAAGAGGAAAAAAAAAAACTATATGAGTTTGAATAAACTAGAAGGAAAACGGACGTCTTTAAAAATGAGAAGACAAGCGGCCTCCAATGCAAACACTGCGAACCTAGTGGTGAGTTCAACGTGATAAGAGAGAAGTGCAGGACCAGAACTCTTGAGTAGAGGCTTGAGATTGGTCATTTGCTACACATGGTTGAAGCCTATAGATGAGTTCAGCGTGATGTAACGTGGAATGGACGTAAGCGTCGGCACCGGCACACCAAGGCCCATAGAATGGACCAGACGCAGACCAAAAACCCTGACTCAGCCCGACCAGAATAGTTAAGAAGACCCCATGAAGCATGAGCCAAGCTGGATCTGACCCAAAAGGACCCCAGACGAGTAAGTTAGACACGACTCAGACACAACATCCTGAGGCTTGTTTCCCCTTTTCTGAACCCAACCTGACCAATCCTAACGTACAAAAAAACCCAAGCCAGATCTCACCATAAATGATCCAAGTCCACAGGCAACTATCTTTTGTAAAAAAAATTTATTACTTTTTTATATTTTTCTTTCTTGCAATTTTTTTATAAATAATTTATATAAATTTTTATTTTCTAATAAAGGCCGAGTGGCTTTGCCTCCCTCTTCATAAAAAATAAAAAAAAAACAAACAACGTGCATGGCTTATTTCTGCATCCAAATATTTTGTGGGCCATTGGAAACATTAGTTCATGGAATTACAGAGTAAGTAGCCATGAATCCAGATTCATTCAATCCAGGGGCAACGCTGATGGAACAGCTCTCTGTTTAGTTGAATCAAGAACGTGGAAAAGGTGCCGACACCGACATGTGACTTGGTTGAGTACCGAGACGGCTTAATGCCGGTGCCATGTTAAAGTTTGACTCGACAAATATGAACGTTTAATGTTCAAAATGTGCGCAAATGAGAGAGGTAATTTTATCTTTTACTTCTTGGGTTAGAGAAAATGAGAAAAAAAAAAAAGACGAGAGAACATAGGGACTGGGCTGAACTAATGGAATTAAAATATGACCATGAGCATCCGCCCAAGCAAAGCTCTAGTAGCAGGTTTTTTTTTTTTTTGTTAAAGTAGATATTTCATAGTATATGTATATGAATACATCTAATAAAGTCAGAAAATAGTAGTTTGTAGAGTGTTACGACTCCCAACTATCGCAGTAAAAGAAAGGGTATGCGGTGAAATGTCACCGCTTGTTTCCACATTGGCAAAAAGGCAAGTGAATCTCAAAGTGCCTGACTTTGATTGAGCTTTTGCATGTTCCTTCTCTTAATCCCTTGTCGGAACATCGAACTTGCAACATAACTTGTGTTGGCTGAGCACGAACTGCATTTTGGGTCTTCCTGAATGGCTTTCCTTTTCAAGTATTCAGCAGACTGTGTCTGAACTGTTTAGTCCCAAAACATTACGAAGCAATCTTTGCAGCAAAAAGTTTTCTTTGAGATGAAACAGAACTAAGGAAGTCATTTTGCGGCTAAAATTGTTTGAATTAAAGCAGTCATAAGAGACAGAAGCAAAATCATTACGTTTCGAATGCATGTCCTAAGTATCAGATCCATATAGGCCAATACTGTGTAACTATGATAGTAGGACACTGTGTCCTCATAAAATTTGGAAATAAATATTACATTGCACGCAAAGTCATCAAGAATGTGAGCGTGAAGAGGTCTTGTGCCTCTTTATTCGGGCATATCAAGAAGATTGTACCAAGCCAAAAAAAAAAAAAGAATCAATTCTCGAATCATTCAACATCCAATGTAATTTTGTTCGTCCGAACATAAGTAAATCCCCATAACATAACAGGATAGAAAACAACAAATGTGATTAGGGGCAACAGTCTAGTCGAGAGTGATCATAGATCCAATATTTAGTTGAATGACCCATCAACCAAATGGAAGTGAACATGGTATATGGAGAGGAATCATCAATAAATAACTCGATTCCATCAGTTTCTAAGGTCAGATGGTGAACGATAAATTTCCAATGTTCAACTAGTTATAGTTACATGATATGCAAGCTCCAAGTGCATAAAATTTGACTATAACATTTTTTTTTTAAAAAAAAGATTGTGAGTTTCTTGGCATTTAACGTGACAGGTATCCAACTTATCCTGAGAAAACATCTATTATGAGTAAAAATTACAGACCCAAGCCAAATCAGGTCGCTTATGGTTCATGTCAACCGAAGCAATTTGCCCCCTTCCATATATGGACTATAGACATACCAGCTGAACTCCTCCACAATTAAGATAAGATTTTCTTCTCACAAAACTGCTACCAATTTTATTTTATTGAGCCGCAATGGCCAAGGCTTAATAGGTTAGTCAATATTGATCCACCTTCCCGATCCATCTCATGCCACCTTCCATCACCATGGACTAAATCTAGGGTAGTTGGTGGTTAGTGAACAATAGGGGGTACACCAAAAAAAAAAACAACATGTGGACTTAGAGATCTAATTGTAGATCATAATCGCCCATTGTATCCAGATCAACAACTGAAAAAGTATTCTTCCCTTAAAAATTTCCCCTTGTTTGTTTGGGTTTGGTTTGTTCTTCATTGGGTGTTTGCAGTTTATCTACAGTTTTTTGATGCCAACCATTTTGAATCCATCATTCACTCCAAACGCTTCCCTCCCTCATAAAATATTCCTCTAGGACAGGCATATTGCTCTTCTTTCTTTCATTCGGATTGTATGCTTAAAAATTTTAAAGCCCTCAGGGTTTTTAGCTGATCACTAGCTCGGTCTATTTTTTCCAACATTTTGAGCATTAATTTTTTTTTCCTCCCTCGACCGCTACAATTTGTGAGTGATCAGAGCTGCATAGCTCCAACAAAGCTAATTTTTTGTCCAAACACTAGGCCCAGTTCACCACAGATAACATATAAGAAGCCTCGTACCATATGAAGGTCCAATGGGCCTAATTTGCCAAACCCAGTTTCATCTTTTCTAATTACAGGCCTCGACATGAAAGCACAATACGTGGGGCCAAGATAGATGGACACAGAGGACTAATGAGTTTGTAGTGCTGTTGTCATACGACCAACACCATCCAAGACTATTTTCCCCAGCTTAAAATGTACTTTCAGATGTTTTAAGCTACAACCATCAACAAATGAATTCAATTTGACACTTAATAATGCCCACATAAATTCCTCTATCATGTCCTCGATATTAATGCATCTGGTCAATTGTCATGTAAGCAATTTGAGTTGGTTACTCTCGTGTCCTGATTCTCTTAAAGCTATAGATGAATGTTATTTATTATTCCAGTATCAAGGTGAAGTCAACAGCACATTTTTCCTATGACATGATCAAAATATCCATAATTTAGAAACCGCATAATGAAATACCTCAAACATGTAAAAGCAGTAACATACTGTGCATGGACTTTTATCCGTTGCTACACAAGAAAAACATGCTAATGTAAGCGAATCTATTCCAGTTTTATCCACTAGTAATACATACCAGAATGTGAAGCAACTAATGCTGTGGCCATGTCTCTTAATTTTTTGATCTTGTTGACAGTCTGCTCCTCCATTGTGACAGTTACTTGATTGATATTATTGTTAGACTGAATGCACATAAGTGCACTTTCAAAACCCTGCAAGTTATGAAAAAGGAATAGCATAGCTGAAGGAGAAAATTGCAGATCTTGATTTACCAATGAAGTCTCCAAAATTCATAATAAGATTTTAGGCAATTTTATATCAAAACTTTGAAATGGTATGTACAGGGAAGCAATTATATGACGCTAATCTTTAGATACAAAGCTTCTTAACTAAGACCTAAAATGTCAATAGCACAATAGAAGTGACTAAAGACCTAAAATGGAAATGACTATGATGCGGGTTCTATATTAAACTAAAGCTGACTGAGGTGCAAGCTTCATGGCACACAAACCACTCTCTCAACAGACAAGTTCCACAACCGATACCGACATCAAGTCAGTCATCATGAACGGACCGTCATGACCTGCCTCACTTAAATCCATGAACAATTCTGATCCACAACATCTTGTCTAACCCAGATGTTTAACCTTACTGAACTAAGCCACTTGAATCTATTCCAAGCAAATAACAAATAGTGAAGATTAGTAGCATGAAAAGCCAGGTAAAATAACATTTATACCGGAGAACGTAATGATGCAATCCCAGGATACTCAGAAAGGTAAGCTTATGGCTTACCATGTCCCATCAAAGATATTCCACATTAGCTCCAATATTTCGCTCAAGTGTGTGAATTTGGAAAGCAACCCTGTATAATGCTTTGTCTATCACCATGTATGACGACCCATCAAGGTTAATTATTATTAGATATTTGACTGTATGTATCTGTCACTTCAGAATCCCACTCCAGTTATATGAAACATTTTCAACTTGAATTTGTCGGGAACTCACTCTCATTAAACTTACTCTGTGACTTCCCTGTCATAGAATACAAGCAAAATTCCATTGAGCCATCTAAATGAAGCTTCTCCATCCTGACAAATGCTGTTCTATCTCCAGCTGTACTTGTACTTCAATATATCAATCACCCAAACTACCAATAATATGGCTTTTCATGAATAAACTACACAAATCAAGTTGATTGTTATCTTGATGTTGGTTCTAGGTTACTCAAACTTTGTTGCTTCCTCGCCTTCTAATCTGCTCAGACAATGTTAGGCTTATTGATGAAGTTCGACACTAAAGCATTATTTTTCTCTTAACCAAATCTTGTATAGGATCCACCATGATAATCATGTCAAGCAAACATTCTGCATTACAAGTGGTACATTTCTTATGTTGTATCTTTTAGCTATCCAATGTGCATTGAAATCGAATCATATCTAACCATGCTCTCTACTACTGCTTTATATCTTTACCACATTTATCAATATTAGCAGTCTAATGAAGGAAATTTTGTATTTTATGTATTCAGTAAAGTTAATATTTGTTATGCAAAAACTGAACAAGGCCACCTGTGTATGACTTATCCTCTGATATAGGAGAGCGTAATTATGCATAAGGTGCATATTTAGATGGTTCTATGCTTATTGCCCTTATAATCTCCCAGCATTGCTAAAATTAACATGTTCAAAGTCCCGTTAAGATTATTGTTACACTATAAATTCTTGCTATACAACCCAAGCTGGGCCTATACATGGATTTACTGTCAAAATCTGTTTGCCCAATTACCACCCGCCTTCGATAAGAATTAGCAATCCTCTCAAGAAGCCCCAGTGAGAATATTACCTACCATAAAAACCCATGAATCCATTGTGTGCGCTTAATTCTTGTATTGCAATGTACAAAGTATTGTTTCAACATAGATATCAGTAATTTTAGAAATTCCTTGCATGCTAAACGACAAATGTAAAATCATGAACAATCAGTATACACCAACACCCAAAACAAACTTGTATGGAAGTTTCAATGAAAGCGAAATAGAATATATGTAACTAAATAATGGTTGTAGCAAACTGCAGAAAATCATAAGAGGAATGATTCACAAGTTGGAATGTATAGGTGCAAGTGAATAAAACTTGAATTTCAAAATGGTCATTGAAGTAAAATAGCTGCCATGGAATATTCATATACCTTGATAGCAATTGCATAAAATCCATTATCAAGTGAGTCCTTGGCAAAAGTTAGCCACTCCTCGTGCAATACTTGAAGGCCATGACTTTTAAGATATTTAGTCTCCCGTAGAACCAAGGCCTCATATTTCAAAGCCAAGCAACTCTAAGAAATCAAATATGCATATGTAAGATGATTGATAATACGAGATTACGTTCAAATTCTTAGGGAATGAATGACAGGTTGCTTAAACTTAAGTAGAAACAAAGGCGGTGCTTGATGATTAGAGTTGTAAATGCTCAAGAACTTCACATTAGATGTGAATCAATCAATTTACCTGCTCTAAGTTATTTCCTGCAGAAAATAGAAATATCCTCAGTTTAACTAGCATATGATGAACTTGAAAGATTAAATGTAGGCAATAAGATATCAAACGGGTCAGACCAAAAATTGAGACTTTATTGTAATTACATGAAGTCAATCCATGAAAAATTTGAGTAGGAGATATTGCAGTTTTTTTTTTTTTTTGCAGACCTTTAACGAGAAGAACGGCGACCATTAATTGACAGAATTAGGTTCAGATTACTAATTCATTTCAAAATATGCAGCAGATCACTAAATTATTCATAACATCCCTTAAAAGGCCAAGTGATGGCATCGATCCTTTCAATTATTCAATTGCCTCTTAACTTAAAAAACATCTCTGCCTTTGAAATTTCTTTATTTTTTAAAAAAAATGGGCAGCAAGCATTTTCATTGCAGTATTAGCTTTCTTGATTTAGCAAATAGCAAACTACTGAACACACATATCAGCAGAAGCACACCAATACATTTGCACATGTATTACATCTAGTAATATTCCTTTTTCTTAATCAACTTTTAGACCTTGATCTACTGCGTTGTTTCACCATTTATGCATTGATTGACTTTCCTAGTTGCCTCCTTTTAACGAGAAGAGATACATTCTTCATTACCTTTGTTTAATCCTGAAGTTTTATTCTCCCCCCATTCAAAACATCTTTAAATGGTAGTCTTTTTCACAGTTCATTTTAGAGTTCTCAACTTGCTCTTAAAGTACATATTCCTAACTCCTAGCGCATCATATGCACTCTAACTCTACCTATGAATGACTTAATGATCAATCTTGCAAGAGATTTTACAATCTTCATGGTTGCACTTTTCCCCTTAAATGAGGCAGATGATTTGCCACTAAAATCAATACAATGGAATGCAGAATGAAACAAAGACCCCTCACACATAAACTCGATGACTTCAGCCCAAGAGAAACATCACTTTGCTAGGACTAGATAATACAGAAAGAAGATAATCATACCTTCCATAACCCAAGATTTATCACTTCTAGCATCCCATGCTGATATTGTGATACCTGAAAGAAAGTTCCTGAGGAACTTTCACATGACCATCAAGAACAAAAGAAAACAATTGATAACAGTACAATTATTCAGCATTTTAAATGTTTACAACATAATCAAAGTTTCAGCAATTAGAACCAGGCCACATCGGAATACGCGGACATGCCAATGGTTATGTATCGCAATTTTAATTGTAGTAATATTTATAATTCTTCAAAATTTTAATGTATAAACTAGTAAAGTCAATTTTATCAATCAATTCTAATCAGACTCAGTAAATAACTAATTTTCCCTCATAATATATCAAATAGTAGTTATCCATTCAACTATGAGAAAGATATACTCTTCTACTTCTATACCATGTATTCATGTGTTGTTCTCCACCTTAATAGACTGATATCTGATCAAACAATATAATACTTGGTGCTAGAACTGCTACAGCGGATAAAGGACTCCCTATGAAAGCTCTTAGTTTAGTATCTTTTGTGCACATTCCAATTCAAAAGAGCTGGCTTGCTAGCCTTTCCATCAACTCACTCCATTTAAGTTCCATTCTGGATCAAACACTCCAATAACCATATTTTAAACGAAGGAAAGTCAGGCTCAAACGCTAGATTAGTAAATCAAATCAGAAGCTAAGATCAAAACTCACTTCCACATCCCCAACAAGGGCAAACGCCCGGACAAAGAATTCAACAACACAGAGCTTCTCGTCGGCCGTCTTCTGCGAGATTTCTCGCACCACTGACATGGCCTCGGATCTCAAGAGATCTCGCAGGGCCGATCTGGTAGCTAGAAGCGATCGAACATCTTTGGCGACCAGAACCGATTCCAGGATTCGGAGAGTTGCATCGCCGAATCTGATGGAGAAGCGAGAGATTGAGGCCAGGAGGCGAGATCGAAGGAGATAGGATGATGGGGATCTTTGGGAGATGGAAGAGAGTGGAAGAGGGACTTCGATTTGTACCTTCGGTTCTCGAGCTGGGAGCGGAAGAGGGAAATGCTCTCGGAGATCGCTTCGGACATTCGAACTGGGAAAGCGAAATGGCGGTTTGAGAGCGAAGTTTGACTTGCCGCTCCTGCCTTTCCGCATAAAATATCTACTTAATTATTGAAAACGATAGTTATTTTCTTTTGCAAAATAATATATATTTAAGAGTTTTCTAATTATTTTATCCAGTATCTAAGTCCAAAATAAGTGAAATACATTTTTTAAATATCAAATATATTTATTAATACCTAATATATATATATATATATATATATATATATCAAATATCTAATATATGTCGGTTTCAATTACTTGTATATTTATCTTTCAACTATCATCTATCTTGTATTTGGATGCAAGAATAAGATTATCCAAAAATCCTTAAATATAAACTATTTTTAAAAAAATAATATAATTTTTTCTGTAATTGATAATTAGGTTGATTTTTTATGCAAAATACAATACTTGATGCATATGTATAGAAGTATTGATACGCAAGGCACATATTAGGAATTTTAGTAAAAAATAGAAGAAAGCATTTTATAAACTACTACTACTACTACTATAATAATAATAATAATAATATTATTATTATTATTATTACTATTATTATTATTATTATTATTATTATTGTTGTTGTTGTTCCGACTTGGTTGTACAATAACATATTTCACTTTTCTTCTACAGACACATCCTTTCGTAATTATGTTTTCATATATGATCAAGCAAATTAAAAAAATAGATAGTTTGAAATGATATATAATATATATATATATTAAAATTGTTCTTGTGCATCACAACCAATGGGCTCATATTCAAAGATCAAATGCTCTTTCCTACATTGCACATATCCAGGACTACATTATAATTTCAATTATGCTTATATTAATATTGCGGTCTTGTACTTATGTAAAGATAGACTTAAACTACTTAAGATATGTATATATATGTCATCGTAAACTATATATTAAACCATATATAACCATAGCTTTCTAGAGGTTGTAAGAAAGCAAGCCCTTTGTATCCGTGCTTTTACTACAAAGAAAATGCAAATAGATTGTTAGCATTCTTTCTTCGTTTCTAGTATTGATACATCCAAAAAAGTTAAAAAACAATAAGTCTGGGAGCACTCTAGGCAACTCTGTCTTTAGAACCTATAAGCCTCCCAGAGTGATCAGCCACATACGAGGCCGTCCAATCCATAGCCTCATTAGTCTCTCTATAAGTATATTTGGTCTCGAAGGCCACATTGCCACTAACCATGATCCAGATGTCTCGAAGCAAGTGGTGGGACCCACCTACGCTGTTAGTGTCTTCTAGATCCAACCAATCATCATAGCTGAATCATCCTTAAGCATGACTACTCTAGCCAGATTACATTCAAAATGCAGCTTAACGTTTCTGTCAATAACAATAGGCTTCTAATCATATCTTTTGACTGGCTAATGTTAATTTATTTGCCAGATTTTGCCTCCTACCTGTGAGTGTAATACATTCACATTCACTTGTAGACTGCAGTGCTATTTTCCTATAGTTAATTGGTATCTACTAGCACAACAGAGTTTCACATGCTCAAATAAACAGAGAAAATTATACTTCCACATATGCTTCCACATGAACTGCCATCTGAGGTCTTGCAGTCCTTAATAGAAGGTTTACCCTGTATCCCTGTTCCTAATCCACAATATGCAGGTGCAGCTGCACATGGAAACGGTGGAAGCTTGAATGGCATTATGGTGCATCCAGCTCGAGATGTAGGAGAAGCTCTTATAGATTACATGGTAAACGCCCATTTTATAAATACACAGGTACTTTTGTTTATCGACGGGATTCACACATCTTTTATTCTTAAGACAATATATATAAGCAACATTATGAACTTAATTTATGTCAAAGAATCTCTCTTATTACAAATTTACTTCACTTTTCTTTGGATCTACTATCTTCAGCGTAGGATGTGCAACTCCATCTCGTTATCTTCCTTGGGAGAAAACAAACACAGCTTGCAGTCTGCAGAGAGGAGTGACGAAGTCTTGTATTTGTCTTCTCCACCAACTACAGGCATCAGTACGCCTCGCTTTACTGTATTCTCGTAGTCAGAACGGTATGTTCTTCCCAGAACTCCTTCGACTTGAGGTGAGAGCCCAAAGAATCTGAACTGCACCTCCAAATGTGCGTAGGAATCATTTGATGGTATCTGATAGTTGTGTATCTCATCATCTTCCTTGGTAATTGGAACCACATTGAGCATGGCCTCAGCAATCCCCTCAAGCATGACCATGATGCTGTTTCTGGTTCCTGTCCTCTCCAGAGTCAGCTCTTTATCTGGTGACTTCCAATCAGAGAGGTGTCCTTCTGGGACCAGCAAAGGCTTTCCATCGTAAGAGAACTTCAGGTGATCGACGTTGTTGCTCCATTGCTTCACATGAGCTGCCTCAACAGTGAAGCTGTGAGAACCATACATGAACCCAAGAGCTTGAATCCAAGTGAAGTCGCGGGTCCTTCCGGCAGGCCGAAGGCCAATGAAGCGAGCATTGATCTGGACGTTAGGGTCGGAGACTAGGTTGAAGTGCTCATCCTTTCTCCCATGAAAATAAAACACAGCACCATCAGCACCAATAAAGCGAGGGTCATGACATCCAGACCCTAGGCCTTGGCAGTTGGGCTTATGACCTGCAATATGATAGTGATCTTGCAATTAAATGCAGTTTTCACGTCCATCATTTAGAGTTCAAATTCTTAAATATTTGAATATCTACATTTTGAGAATATTAAGATGTAGTTTCAGATCGACGTGCTCTAAGACGTTGTTTCAACGTGGAGCATTGCATTATGATCCCACCAGATTTAATATATTATTAATATTGCACAAAAAAAAAAGGCTGATAGCTCCTTTTGCCTCCCCTTTACATAAAAAAAAATTATTATTGCAAAAAATTAAGAAACTAAAGGTAGAGTAAGATGGTGTTTTATAGACTACTAGCTCCATTATACCTGTGATCGACGAGTTGATTGAAACCTTAGACTTTAATAAAGTGAGTTACTCTTTCTGTTAGCTGAATTCAAAATGGACAATGGAGGGTTCAGAGAGCTCGTTAAAGAAGCCATGCTTACCTTGGCACACAGCCTCACATTTGGGAGAGTAGCAGTCCAGGGAACAAGCTCTGGCCTTCGGGTCTTTCGGTTTTGTGTATGGGCACTCCTTTGGGCATCTGATAACTTTACGATAGCATGGGCTCCATCGTTTGATACAAACTAGCTTGTTTTGGGCCATGGCTCCTCCCATTTCCGTCATTGCCACAAACAACAGCAGAAACATCGCCATCCATTTGCTCTCGCCGGACTGCATCTTTAACAAATTTTGAGAGATTAACTCGGCTGGTGGTTAAAAGGTTTGCTATTGTTGATATATTTATAAGGTTCAAATAATGTGGGTTTTCAAGAGTTTGGCTTCTCTTTGTTAGACTTATATTAGGCAGACTTCCAATTTAACATGAAGACCATGGATTCAACTGGTGGAAGACAGATGGTCTTTTCTTTGTTATCAGTGGAGTGTGGAACTTGGCCTCTGAAAGGAAGAGGACTTGGATGTTGAGGTTGGTTATTATTTCTCTATTCCCGTTAAGTGCAGACTCAATGGTTCATTCCAGTGGAATTTCTTCTAAGAGTTGCACACCTCTCAGTATTCAATTGCTTGTTTATTTTGGATCTTTGGCAGAAACCCAATAGCATAGAAAGGCTTTGCCCGATTGGGGTCAACAACCTTTCGGGACCTTGGTTTCAATTTTAAGGATTGGAATGGTAGGTTCATGGATATGCATTAGCCTGCCAGCTTTATCATATTAGGTGGGGTTCCAATGTTAGAGGTAGGAGTGGCAATTGGATGGGTCAGATCATATAAGAGTTGGATGGGATACAAAATAGATTAAAAATCTATCAATTAGAATCTGATCTGACCAATTCACCATTTATGGTTACCAGACAAATGTGGATTAAGATTTTTTTTCCCCACCAGATTAGAGACAATTCTTTCTGCTGGGGGAGTTGTGAAAAAGAAAATCCAGGTGGAACCAGCATGTTAAATTTTGACGAAGAAATGTCCATCCACAGATCACAAAAGTGAAGGGAAATGGTACGAATCAGATGGTGAGGACCAAAGCTGTAACAACGTCATTGCACGATTCCAATCACCAGGAAAAAAGGGGAAAAGAAAAAAGAAAATAAGAGTAAGCAAAACACTCGAGTTCAACTAGTCAAGCCATTCAATGGTACACTCAAATAGTTCCTCAAAACAAGTCGATTCTGCAAGTTCAGGTAATCTCACAAACAAATTGCCTTGCAAATAACTCAACCAACGGAAAACCAGTTGCTTCCCAATAACTTAGCTGTGCAATTTCATAAGTTGGACAAATGAATAAACCAAAAACCACTTCAGCTAAGCTCAACCGAAACCTGATAGATAGCAACTGCATGGTCATGAACACCATTTTCTCAATAAGCATGTTTTGTGATAATGGCTGGTGATAAAGGTGGGAAAAGAAAAGGTGAAATGGAAATAAATATACTCCTGACAAAATTAGAGGGAATAAAATCCTGATGCCATGAGGGCAGCAAAGCATTCAGCCAGCAAAAATTGCCCTTCAGATTTGGTGAACAGACGAGCACACCTGGCATGAGCGAAAGCAGAAGTCTCACATTTCGCATGCACGGTTAGTTTGGCTCACACTGCCACCGGAGAGAGGCATATCAGTTCACACAAATACGCAAGGCATCAGTATACCATCATATGAGGCAGGCAAAAGATGACAACCAACTCAGAAGAGCAGCGCTCACCTGTAATTTTCAAATATAACAATTTGGAGATTATTTCCACATGCCTCTATAAAGATTTACAGACACAGATCAATTTCATGGTGACAATCCATCAGTCCAAGGCCCATCCGACATCTTTAATTGCAGAAGAACTAGCTTTGCTATGATAATTAAACTACCTACCTTGGGCTCCTTTTGTTGAGTACAACTCATGTGAATATGATTAGAAAACAGCTTTGAGATGGCATTCTCAGTACACAAAATGTCTTTCAGTATGGACGGGAGCGCTGGCCTCCATGGTGGTACCTATCGGGTCCAGGACCCCGCCCATCATGGTAATTGTCTCGGCGCCTATCTCCACCACTGGAATATCCACCTCTCCCACCTCTGCTCCAAAAAAAGAAAAACATTGTTCTAACCTCGCTATCACAGGAAATTTCAGAAAATTTGCAGCTGAAAAAACAAGCAAAGGATCAGCTACCAGCAGTCACGACAATAACCTCCAGCAATGGATGATGACTGGGAGTGGACAATCAACACCCCAATATTCAGTTTGTTACTTTTGGACAAGAAGAAATAGAGGAAAGATGGAAATATGGACAACATGTTCCGATAAACACAGCTTAAATGAAGCAAAGTCCCCCATTGTGATCAGAGGAGAGTGTCAGCTTGGAACCCATGGGATTGAGGCCTTCAGAGTTGGTTTTATGGTAGAGATAGGAGTCCAAACTCCAAAACAACTACCCTCGTGGCCTTGAAAGAAGATTTTCTGATATACCAACAACAAAAAAAAGATTTTATGGGATCAGATTAAGAGTAGGTTTGAACAAAAAAGTCAGATCAGCTGTAGGAGCTTATTCAAAGTATAGGGGTTATTTGGGACTGAAAATAGTTGAGAAACATTGGCACTTTATATGGTGTTAGTATAGAATTAGGATATGGAAAACAGAACTCGATGCCCCTCCACAAAAGTTAGCTTCAAATCCACAAGCTACTAAATGTTTCAAATCCACCACAAATTCATACTAAAATGCTTTTTTCCTTTTTTTAAATTTTAACATCCAATGAACTGTTTTTTGGTACATTATGTGCCCACAATTACATGACCAAATCCTACTGTTCAGAGCTGTACACAAGACTCCTACTTCCTACTTATTTAAACAACAAAACCTTGCCCAATATGATTTGCCTTAAAACTCTAAGAACCATTATTAACAATATGATTTGAATTTTTTATTAGAAAAATAGTTAGCCCCAAATCCCTTTTCCTCTTAGTGGCTCAAACACCTAATTATGCATGAGCTGAACACCAGTATTCATGCTTATGCAACACCCTTATTGATGCTTAGTTAAATTTATTACACCATACAAGCTATAATTATCCCCCCAAAACCAACAAGATATGAGATCAATCTATGAACCAAAGCATCATAGCCATGTTAAGTTGAAGGATAGAATGGACCAATTCCTCTTATATACTTGGAAGTTGGAACAATGCGTGCGTGCACACTGAGTGAGAGTGAGTGAGAGAGAGAGAGTGAGTGAGAGAGAGAGAAATTGCATCGTAAAACCAACACCCTGAACAATGCAACGTACAGACAAGCAAATCACATACTTTATGGCAAAAGGGTAATTAACAATTTGTGTTCTTTAGTCAAAAATATACAAGATATTCAATGCAAATGAACATATAATATGTGCACACTTTCACTAAAATGTTCTGCCAAAAAAAGATATCACGAATCATGAAACAGTGCCATTTATTGCAAGAAAATTACTGCTTGTGCATGCTCCTACCATTTCAATGACCTTAGAGTACCAATGGCACATACACAAGACATACGCTCCAAACAAAGCACCCACCGAAGAATGAACACCTATCTAGCCAAAAATATTAATTGACTGGGGAGTGTAGGAAGTGAGAGCAAAGTAGGTACCCATGCCCATATGAAGGTGGAGCTCGAGGCGCAGTCTTCGCGGCCATTGTGACATTAATCTTGTAGCCTCTCATATCGTAGTCTGACAGTTTTGTTGCAGTGTCAAAATGGAAATTAACAGAATATAGGAATTCAGTAGAAACATATTACATGCTGAAACTTACCGTTATAGAATCCCCCTGCAGAATGTGCAGCAGAAGGATCTTCATAAGATAGCACAGCATCTCCTTTGCTGTTTCCAAATTCATCAGCATATATCCTAATATTCCATGGCCACTGGTCTTTGTAGCCTCGTTTTTGTTTGATCCTCCCAACCTAAAAAATAGGAAGCATCTGAACATTCAGGATCCCAGCTTGATACATAAAATAGTTCAATGAAAAGTCAAAAAAAAGAAGAAGATATAATTAGATAGAATAGATATTTTGCTTGGTACATTACGCATGTAAAACAGAAAAAGAAAAGCTATTAAGTTCTCATCCATAAATCATCTGTTATGTAAATTATGAACATATCTATGTGCAGGGAATTTAAAGATATAAACCTTGCTAATGTAAATGCAAAATATTATTCAAAAATAATTTCCTGGTTATTTTATTGCGATGACTAAATTAAAAACAAAGAAAACAGGCATATATGTAAGTCTAAACATATAAGATTCTTGTAATCCACACACATTTCCATTTTGGCTTTACATACTTAATTTTCATTAAAAAATTCCATTTAAATATCATAATAAGAGGAGAATCTTGTCGAAAGAGAAGAAATAGAAAATAAGGTATTATTCATAGGGAGAGTACAGATCTAGGAGAGAAGGTGGTTATGAGGTGGAAGACAAATGCAACCTTAAGCAAATGCATATCGAAGCAAGAGTGTGGAAACAACTACAATGGATAGACAGGCGGCAATGTTCTAGCATCATAGAAGTCGCTGAGCCTTTACATGCACCTACTACCTTCCAAGTCCCTCGGGACTCTTCTATCAGTTTACCAGAAGCCTAATCATGAGATTCTTACTTTGATGGGTGAAGTTTTTGTTATTCTCATAATCTATGTTCAATTACCCTTTTTCCATAACTTTATAGTGAAGTTTAATAGCCTAAAATAGTGCAATTTTGTACATCGTCAGTATTCTTATAAGTATCATAATACTTTTAATCATCTCATATTTTCTTGATTTCAAAATCATTAAATAAACTAGTGAGCCAAGTCAACCCCAATATCCTCCACGACTTTGCAAGCCGCAATAAGTAATGCCTTACACTTTTACATCTTCTCAAAGATACTTCAACCTTTGTTTTATAAGAGAACCTTGACAACTTCCCATTTCAGTCCCTTCCATAAAAGTTTCTCTAGTAAAATCTTCATTTAACAGTTTCCAGAAAACATCTCCTTCTTTAATTTCTTCATCTTTTACCAATACCTGTTAACCTTGCTTTTTATGCATCTAACAAGACTCAGAGTATCCAAAAGGGTCACAAACTATATAGGTCATATATGACTGAGTATAAGGTTCATTTCTTTGATACTGGGGCATCTTGAATGCTTTTGACAAGAGAAAATTGGATATTCGTCACTTTCAATTGACTTTGTTAGTAAATGGCAAGTATTTCTAGGTTGCTATGCAATCAATCCCTATGATGAATGGGTAGTGACTCGACATTAAAGCTAACAGTGTTGCAAGGCTCATAATTCTAGGTGATACAGAGGTCACATCACATAATACAGCAACAAATATGTGGATCATATAATTAGTGACTGCAGTAGAACCAATTGAAAAGTGCAAAAGTTGGATTTGTTGAAGAAAAAGCGGAGACAACCAAAATGGTCCGTGCATGTTTTTGAAGGTACAAGGAAGGCCTGGTAACAACTACAGTTTGTTGTTTAATGTAAGATGCCATTAGAAACAAATATTCACCTTAACCAAGATTTGTCGTCTCGGTTCCGGACCCCATACCGATGCCACACTAATACTGTGTCGGTATGGACGGAATTTTTTCAGCATGCCAAGTGTTGGTATGTCTCCCAAACCGGATACCAGTACTGAACCGCTATGGTACGCTCCGTAACGGTACACCCGGTACCATCCGGTTCAGGCCGGTACGGCGAACCATGACCTTAACCAAACTTTATACACACTATCAACAATAACGACCACTCATCTCAATGAAGCCCTTGTCTCATATTTTCAGATTTAATTTATCTTATTACATTTCACATTACTATTTAACTAATTAGAAAACAACTATTAGCAAAGAATATTTACAAAATAAGTACAGCAAAAGATCACCTCTTATTACTTGGACAAAAGTTTATGTTTACTCCATCTCCACTCCATGTCCTCCAAAAAGACAGTTACAAAAACTGTGGCCTGAACAATGATTTACTTTACTTCCAGTTGTTCAATAAGCAACAGTTTGCAGAAGACATGCAAAGTATGCATGTTTAATTGTCATGGAGTTTTCAATAATTCTTTTCAGGTTTGACAGGACAAGATATCACAAATGGCAAAATTATATTGTAAGCAAAAGAACGGATTCAAAGTACAATCATAACAAAAACAATCAACAGAGCACAATGCAACAAAATCCAAAAATGTAGATTCTCTATCATCTCACATGTTTGGTTCATGATAGATGGAAATATGTCGTTAACTGGCAAATATACATGGATTGGCATGTCTTGGTGCCAAACACATTCCAAAACCGTGAACTAATTCCAGAACCACTCCATTCATTGTATACAATTGAAAAATAAAAATTGTTGAATCCTTGTGTAGCCACTTGTCTAACTTCACTGCACTCCCCGTTTATAAACACATTCTAATTAAGGAAATAATGTTGCATACGAAATATTAATGAAGTTAATAAAATTAATATTTCAATTTTCATGCCTTAGATGATCAGCAAGTTAAAAACAAGTATCAAACAGCTTCATATACACACTGGATATAAATCCTTTGTGGCGAGATTATATTAAAAGCTTGTTTAGGTAATCCAGCAGGATTAGGGCTGAGTGCTGGATTTGTGGGCAGAAAAGTCCATTTGAGCATGGCCCATATCAACAAAACACCCCCCAGCCCTAATCCTATAGAAAGAAAAGGAAAAAAAAAGACATGGGCCATTTTTTTTCTTCCTATAGATCAACAAGCTAACAAGCTGGGATTAGGAAGGAACTTCAACGGACCCTTAGAAGATGCAGGGTGAACAGGCCAACAGGCACAATTTCTATAGGATATTCCGGCAAAAATATCCAAAAAGACACTAAGAAAATTGAAAATCCTATCCTCTTGACTCAAATGGTTTTGCCATCACTAGAAAATCCAATAAAATGGAGTAGAAAACATTGATAACGTAAAATTTTTAATTGCTGGTAAAATGCCTCTCTTCTATGCTCAGTTTTAATAAAATTAGCAAAGGGAATGTGCAATGAATATTTGAGAAAAATAATAAATACATATATCATTTTTAGCTTTTTTTTCCTATACATTGGGATTGTATGCAAATAGAAACAGGATGCACTCTCTCAGACTAACGCACTATCATGATGTCATCCTAACACATGCTTAGATGCTACTAATTATAATATAAAAGGATTGACACAAGCGAACAAGAGGATCAGTATTAAAAGAAAAGCAATATATATGTATGTACATATATATATATATATATATATATATATATATATATATATATATATATATATATATATATATATATATATATATATATGTAAATACACGCACGCATACCTGCCCAATTCCTCCAAAAAGCTCCCTAAGCTCCTCAGTAGTGACATCAGGAGGCAAATTTGAGATGTAAATCCTTGAATTGTCACAGGAATTCCCACAATTTCCGTCGCACTGCTTAACTGGAAGAGGGGGCTCAACAGGAGCACCACGATGCCCACCACCCCCATAGCATGGAGGAGCACCACCATCACGGCCAGGGATTGGACGATCAGCATATCCGCCATCATAACCAACCGGTGGAACCCCACAACCAATGGAGGCATCACCTCCATATGGATTTGGAGGTGGGGCACAATAAGAAGGGGAATAAGAAGGAGACCCACCATAGCTAATGGGCGGCGGAACAGGCACCCCACCATAAGAGTTATTCTGGCCACACGAGTTTGGACCGGATGGGTAGTTTCCCATAGGGCCACCATATGAGGCCAGAGCTGGTGGGAGAATTTGAGCATAACCAGCGTCATCTCTATCTCTACCTTGACTACTACTGTAGGAACCACCTATGCGACCATGGTTAATACTCCTACCACCACGGTTCCTGTCGTAACCCCCGTCACCTCCCCTATAACCACCACCACCACCACCTCCTCTGCTGTAATATCCACCACCTCGATTATAACCACCACCACCTCCTCCTCCTCCTCCTCCTCCTCCTCCTCCTCCACTGTTAGGACTTGGAGCACCACATTTATTGCACTCGGTTCGTCGTGCAAAGTTCAGATTCCCACAGCTGGATCAAGATCTCGCCTTTAGTAAGAAACAAACCCTAAAGAAGGAAACCTTGAAGAAGGATAGCAAGAATAAAAAGGAAGAGCAGACATACCTAGGGTCAGGGCAAAGCCAATCCCCTTCTCGGCCTCCACTGCCGCCACGACCCCCACCTCGGTACCCGCCGCCTCCCCGATTTCCGCGGTCGCCGCCTTGATATCCACCACCGGCGTATCCAGTGCCCCCACCTAAATAGAACAAAGCGGAAAAGCCAAAACTCTAAACTAACCCAAATCCATAGAAAAACCAGATTAATGAGAAAAGGAATGAAAATTGAATCCACCGGCACCGGCACCGCCACCTCTGCCGCGTCCGCCGCCGCCGCCGCGCGGCGGGGCAGAGCGGTACGATCCCGACATGCCCCTGGGGTTTTGCCTCCTTTTCTTGAGAAACGAGATCGAGAAAGGGGAGAAACGGACGAGGACAAGAGTTGCCTCAGTTCTGTGGGCACTCTTCTTCGGGCGGAGAGCCAGTGGAGGCTGCTTCTCCTCCACCGCAGGAGGTTATATAGCATCCTGAGCTCGGGCCCTGCTCACGTCAGCACGCTGACGCCATATTATCTTACGGAAGCGCGATTAAGCTACCTACGATCGCCGAATCAGCGATCGCTGCTGAGATGATTTAAAATAACGATAGTTATTACAGTAATAAAAAAAAGATCAGCTAGTATAATGGATTATTTAGCGACATAGGAGCTGATTACCAAAAAAAAAAAAAAAAAATCCTACGGAGAAAAATACCTTGGTAACAAAACTCGTTGTAATAATAAAATCTACTAATGAATGGCTATTCAAAAGGCAATCCATCTTAAGTTGAGGACACCATCTTAATACTATAGTTTCTTTCTAAACCAGCAAACTTCATGAAAAAAATAATAAATAATAATTATTTCTTCTTTTTTTTCTTCGGCCAGGCTATCCTCTAGCTTTATGCCATTAATTAAAGACATAAACGATTTGCTGTTCTGTTGATGAGAAAGAATATATTTCATTTAATTTCTATATTTATGATCAGATCAAAGATTAAATATATTTGGCTTCTTTTTTTCCCCAAAAAATGATGCTTTCTCCTTTCACACCTTATCTCTACTTCTGGGGATGTTAATAATATACAGTAATAGAGGTTTATATTTACACATATTTTTTAAATAAAATATTAATTATGAAATTTTTTCAAATTTTTTTAAATTTTTTCTCTGAAATAAATTATCAGGCAGTATGACTTTTCTTTTTTATTATTGTCAACTATTGTTGTTGTTATAGTAGTAGTTATCATTAATTTTTATAATTGAATGACAGTTTTGATGAGAATCGATTCAAATAGAATAACGACGTTATTTTTCACGGAAAAAAGACGAAAGCCGTTGTTGAGGCAGCTAGCTCAGAAGGCTCAGAAGGCACTGCGACGGTCGCTGGGGGCTGCGAGAGGAACTACTTCCGACCTTTAGTCCCGTGGGACTGGGCTTATCTAACGGGCTAGATCGCTTCGATGTGATTTTGGGGCCGGAACAGGCCTGTCCCGTTTGCCTGTTAGCGGCCTGGCTCCATCAGCCCGCGAGATCCACCGCTTGCGCTTCCGTATCGCCTGGGAAATGGGCTCCGATGGCCTCGCCGACGACGGCCCTCGGCCGAAGGTCCTCCTGTCGAAGCCCAGCTTCTTTGTAGCCATGCGAGTCAATAGCGGATAGAGCCCTTTTTCATGTGGAGGAGATCACCTATGTGGCCACACCGCCATCCCTGGGTTGGGCGGAAAAATTTAGAGTTCCTCTTTTGCTCCGTTCAGGATCGTGCAGGTCTTTAGAGACCATCCTCATCCAACAGTCTACCAACATCCCATAGCAATTGGCTGGAACCTGCGTCAAGCCTTTGAACCCGGATCTACTCTATCATCGTGGCCGAGTCTCACTCGAGCAGAATGCGGTCCGTACCCAACACCTGCCTCGCATAAATGACTCCCTTCCATGCAGCCTTGAGTTTAGCACTAATTACAGATGTGTCGAAGATCCGTCGGGCTCCAACCGCTATCAGACGGGCATCATGGTCCCTAATAACGAAGCCCACACTTCTAGTGTACCTTTTTTCACCAACACTATCATCAAAATTTACTTTAAGAAAGCCAGAGATACTTATGTCTACAAGGAGGTGAATAGCATGGCTGACTGGGTGGCTTCATTCGTGTCTACCATTTTTTAGGTTTTACCTGGAAAGATTAGGTGTTGGTGCCTCACCCTTTATTTTTTATTTTTTTAATTATTATTATTATTATTATTATTTTGGCTGCATCCGTATCCGGCATGTGTGAATTGGCGTTGTAAATAAATGAAGGAATAAATAAATAAATAAATGAAGGATGGAGAATCCGAGCAAGGAAAAGGAGAAGATGATGCCTCCTTTGCCTCCCCCACGGCGCCAGATCCGCCCTCCTCCTCCAAGAAACGTACTATTAGGGTTATTTTCTTCGATTTTCCCTTCCCGTGTTTGGTTCTGGTTCCTATAAACCCTAATATAGTAGTTTGGAATCGGGAATCTGGTCACTGGTCCAACTCCTCAGCGAGAGGCAGGTAGACAAAATTTCTTGGCAATATACAGGAGAATAGACGAAACTTTCCAATGCTGTGTAGATGGAGAAGCGCATCCTGACTACTCGGACCTTTCTGAGATGGTACACGAGAGTTTGCTGCATGGTGATGCCAAGGTACTTGCAGTTGGTATTCAGTTTTTAGTATTTCGATTTTTTTCTCTCTATTATTGAAGGCTCTCAGTGGAGGGGATACTTTCAATGAACTTCTCAATGATATTATTCACAAAGGTGACGATGGCGGTAAGTATGCAAAGGGAATCAAAAGCCTAAAATTCAACAACTGGGTTTTTCTTGGTAACTTTGTGCCAAAGGGTAATTGAAGAATGAATGTGCAGGCAGAAGCTTTACAAAGCCACTCAAAACGTTCAAGGAAGCCCATGTCCATGAGGCAGCATGGAAAGTGCGGAACATTTGATCTGTCCAAGGAGTTTTATAAGTAAATGTTTGTTATATGGATAAGCTGCGCTCCTTTGCCCTAGTTTTGTTTGGCTTGCTGAGAAATATGAAATTTGCATATGCATATGGGTGTAAACTGTTCTATCAAATCCTCCTCCTTTTTTGATGCACCACATCTCCTTGCATATTTAAAGGATGATGACACCGTGTTTAATTATACGTACTTGTGTTGACATTGGCAAACAAATGCAGAAATCATAATAAATTAAACTTTCTTGGTTAAAATTTTGAAATGTGGCCAATATTATCTAAAATTCATGCAGTATGAAAACAGTGTTGAAAAGGGCGAAGGAAGTCAGGCCCCATAAGGAAAACTACATTCCTCAGAAACAACACAAAAAAGCAAGAAGGGGCTAGCTTCCGATAGTTTCCAATGCCTCATGTTTCTCAGACCAGCTTGACCTTATGAGAGGGTGAAAAAGATATTTATAGACTGAAAACAAGGAAGATAGTCATTAAAGGTTGTTGATGGTAGTTTGTCTATGAAGCGCAGTGAGGTTACGGTAAAATGCAGAGCTTTCTTTGGTGACTAGTTATGCTGCCAACTCCAAATTGATGTGATAAGTGTTGTCTCCAATGTTTTACCCCTAGTTGGAACCCTATAACCACATTATTTCATATGTTATAATCTGAACATAATCAAAGCACTTCCTTTATCTCCTTCACCTTTAGTTTATGAGCATCTTGTTGCATTAAAGTTTGTTTGAATATCCCGTGTATAAATCATATGTATCCTTTAAAATGCCACATCTACCAAGTTGTTAATCTTCAATTTAAACTCCTTGGATCACATGAGGTGAATCAGTATCACTTCTATTAGGAGGAAGTTATAGTCGTATTTAATCTGTGTCCATATTTAATACATATGGAGGTTTGACAACGTTTTCTCTCAGCATTATCCTTGGAATCTAGGGAAAGCCTTGCCATATTATATGCCCTTTTTGTCAAGAGATTGTCATGGGGTTTCACAACAAACCTCGTTGTTTCTCTTTAGTAGCTAGAAACTTCTATATGGGGTGAAGCACCTGCTTTTGAAAATATCTGGAATCTGGCTCCTGCACAGACTTCCGAAGTGCTTTTTTACTCATAATTTCCTGAGGACCTTGCTTGCTCATGCACCCTAATTCTGCTAGCAAAGTTCATGCCACATCAACTAATAGTCTGATAATAAAAGTAACAATATAATCAGGAGAATGTTCAGTACAACATCAGTCAGATGATACTTTAATAATGGTGGGCCAGATCATTTCTTGCGGGTTGAGAAACTGATATATGCTTCGAATTCCTCCTATGAGTACAGCTATACAAGTGCCCTCTCCATACTCAAAACGTGGATCCAAGTTGTGTAGCTAATATTATTCATACAGTGCCCTCTCCAGGGTCAAAACTGATATATGCTTTGAATTCCTTATATGAATTCCTAGGGTTGGCTGGACGACCTCTTGGATGATGAACGCTATTGACAATGTTGTCAGGTCAGAACACAAAAATTTTTTTGTTTAGTGATTTATTCATACAGTGACACTAATATTGTGATGCTTTGTGAGCGCATTGTGTCTTAGTGAATATATTTATTCAACAAGTCTTACTTCTAGAGCTGACTCAACTTTGATCTTTCCAGACTTGAACAGACTTTGTGAGATATTTAAATATCTCTACTCCTTTTTTTCTTCCGAAAATGCCTGATGAAATAATCAAAAGATTTCTAACTGGTGACCACCCCTTTTAATTGACAATCAGGATTGAAGATCTTTCTTTAGCTTTTGCAACCAAAATGGAAGCATGTTATATATTGGAAGTAGAAAATATTTTTTTCCATAACAGTGCATGGTTAGTTCCTTATCATCCTATTGCTTGTTGCTTTTGATTAGAGATGGGTAAAACCTAGAGTGTTAGATTTGGTGAGGTTTTAAGCAATTGTAGTAATTGAATTTACTATTGTATGGTCGGCATTTTTCATTTTTTAATGAAAGTTGCATGCATGCATGTGCATAAGGGAGAAATTCAATCAAAATTCAAAATATATAATTGTTAATAACTTAATTATGAAAATTCATCAAAAAATATGTTAGTTTGTTATTTGAGGTGTTTTTATATAGCGACCACACAGCCAGTCTCTGGTCACAACTCACAACGAAATATGGGAAACGAATTTGAAGACAAACAATTATGCAAATTATTGATTATAATAAGGCCTAAATTTCATGTTTTCATATAGTAACCATTAAACCATTCTAACGTCACTATATGAGTCGTAGGAAATAAAATTTAATGGTAGGCCCCTCTGGTTCATTAACTATATTAAAATTCAAATTTCGTATTTCCACATAGCGACCACACATAGTGAACACTAAACCATAATGGAGTCACTATATGAAAATGGGAAATGAACTTTGAGAGTAGGTCCCATGGTGGTTCTTAATTGTGTTAGGATCCAAATTTTGTATTTCCATATAGTGACCCCAGAATGCTTCTTTGATCACTATATGAAACATGGAAAATGAAATTTGATGATACATCCTCTGCAGTTCATTGATTATAATAAGGTCCAAATCTTGGGTTTCCATATAATAAATGACCAAAGAACCATTCTGGGGTTACTATTTGGAACACAAAAAATTAACTTTTATAGTAGGTTCCCTTTGTAGTTCATCGGCCATGTTAAGACCCAAATATCATGTTTTTATACAGGGACCACATAACCATTCTATAGTCAATATAGAATACATGAGAAATGAGATTTAATGATAGGTCCCTCTGTAATTCATTGATTATAATAAGAGTCAAATTTTGTGTTTCCATATAGTGACTACCCATTCGGGGATCATTATGTAAAACATGGAAAATGAAATTAATAACAAGTCCCTTTATGTTTCACTAATTATATTAAGACACAAGTAAAATGTTATGATGCAGTGGCCAAGGAACATTTTGTGGCCAATACATAAAACATAGGAAAGCTATTGGTTAAGATAAGTGACCAATTCTATGTTTCCATATAGCGATCATAAAACCATTCTATGGTCATTATAAGAAACATATAAAATGAAATTTAATCCTTTTATGGCTCATTAATTATATTATACCTATATTTCGTGTTTCCATTTAGTGATGACAAAGACATTCTATGGTCACTATATTAAAAATGGAAAATGAAATTTCATGGCCTTCTGTGATTCATTGATTGTATTAAGTCTCAATTTTTTTTAATGGTGACCATATAACCATTTTGTGGTTGCTATTATCAAAAATGGTAGTTGAATTTTGATAACAAGACCATATATACTTCATTGATTATAGTAAAGCCCAAATTTCTTGTTTCCATATAGCTACCATGAAACCATGTTTGGGGTCACTTTATGAAGCATGGGAATGAGATACTGCAATAGGCCCCTCTATGGCTTATATATTCAAGTCCATAAAACAGAGTGACTACTAGTTTCTTCTACAGGTGAAAGTAATGTGGACAACATTAATTTTCTGACATGAAATGGGGCATGGCAGGCTCGTTTGTAGTTTGTCTGGAACTTTGTGATAATATTCTCATCTTAAGGCATTCATGTTGGTTATGTTTTGCTTTTCTTTTTCTTTTGATACGTCATATTTTTAATCTATGTCCTACCTCCTATGGAAATGTACATTGATACCTCTATGTTTATGCCTGGTGGCTTATGAAACTAGGGGTTAAAAATATATAGTGTGCGTATATCTTAAATACTTCGGTCAGATGATGGGATGTCTAAAGCCTCGTGCTTTTAATATGTGTATTTTTTGTATCATTTAGCAATTAGCCGTTATTATGCTGTCTTTCTTTAACTTCAATTTTTGGAGACCAATAGCAGAAGTTCTTAGACGATAGCTTCTATCTATTGGATTTACAGTTGATCCAAAAGTGACTTCCATGTTCAGATTTCAAGCTGGCTGTTAGAAGATTACATTGTATGGAGCCAAATTTTCAAAATAATTGTTGGAGAAAACAAATCTCAGAAGCATCCTTACACATTTTGGCAAGATGAGATAGCAGGTTGTCAGTTCGGCTAATGGTATAACACTTCAGCTATTTTTATGAAGGGGATTCTGATATGAATATTGCATTATTTTTGTAAGCATGACTTTGTTGTGCTTGGCGTCGTTTTCCTCAGATACTAGAGCAGCTTCATCATGCAGCTCTACTTTTCTGTCCTGTGGTTGATAGAAGACCTGAATCTGAACCGGCTCTTGGGTCGCTTGGTTGCAATTCAGAGCTTCCATCCAAGATTTCCCTTGCTACCTTATATCTGCATCACAGCCTTCCTTGGTTCCTTAGGCTTGGTGAAAAATGGGATACATAATGCGGCTGGACCACTTTCAGATATAATTACTGGTATCTTTTGAATTAACAATGAATCTTTTGAATTTTGATCATCCTGCTCATTTATAACATTGGTTGCTGGGTTATGATGCATGGCATTTGGCTTACATGGAGTTGTTGGTGTTCTGCACTTTGTTGTTGATCCACCTGATCCAGCCCAAATGAACGGTAGAGCACCATGGAAATATGAGATCATTTTATTTTCCCTTGATTATCTCTGAAGAGTAGCGTCTGTTACATTATCTAGTACGGTAAGTAGAAAGTTCTGTGGTAGGTGTTTCTCACCTGTATGACTAGGGATTTTTGTCACACTATGAAAGTGTTTCTCATTACTCTTGTCGTGGGTATCTTTTGTCTTGATTCATGGCCTCTCTATCAAGTAATTCATGGCCTGAGCAGGCTCAGTCTACTTGAAGTAGTCTTCCAGCACCTGGTTTCTGGATGGTCTTCTTGGTTTGGGTGGACCTCAAGGGGTCACAGACCGGTGGTGCAGTGAAGGTGGATCAAGCTAGTAAACTTAATAGTAGCTATTTGAGATTTTTTATCTTTGAATTTTTTTGCATCCAGATTGGGGAGACTGAGCTTGCTCCGTTTATTTGATTTTTCTTTAAGATGCTTAGTAAATGTTTTATTTTAACTCTGAAAAAAAATCTATCTTAAGTAATGCTGTATTTTTTTTGAAAAAGATTCTTACAGAAGTAATGCTGTATTTTTTAATTTATTCTATCATTAATGTTCATGTTGTACAGAATACAATCACTATTTTCTTTTAAGTATAATGGTAACTCACACCAGACGTACATGAGTATATCAACGAAGGTCAAAAAAAAAAAAAAAAGTTGACGAAAAGAGAAAGAATTTTTCTCTTTTCTGAAGTAATAGGCGACTCATTCAGCAGCATTGCTTCAATACATTGTCAAAAAAATTTAGTGAGAGAATATGCGGTCACTAGTATTCTTCAAATCCTGCACCTTTCTCAAGATAGAGGGGTGTGAACTAGGTGAGCTATCAACGGTTAATGATTCTACAAACTTATAATTTAATCTTTGGCTACTAGCTTTATCATAAGAATCCTCATTTCATTATGAATATTATAATTTTGCAATTACTTGGAGCCGATATTATCGCTTTGCACGCCATATAATCATCAACTCAAACCATGAATTATCAATGTTTTTGAATAATGATGATCGGATTATGCCTCCAAATTATTTCGAATGCTAATTTAGCAATTTCCATGGAGATTTACAAACAAGTTTGCAGCTAGGATGTCTTCTTCTCGATTGGTAACTGACATGGCCTTGGAATGAGCAAACCTTATCCTAGATTGCGTTCTTTTTGGCGTGTGCGCCGTCCTGTTGTGCGTCGGGCACGTGAGTGGGTCGTCCTATCACCAATACGCCTGCGGACACAACCAGAGCTGCAAGCTGGCAGGGATTCCTGGGCTTTTCTGCCACTTTAAAGCTTTTGGCCACCAATTGAAATGCACAACATCTTTTTTTTTTTTTCTTCTTTTGAGGGATATAATGTCTATTATTTTCCATTATTTCCTATTGGACACTTATAGCATCAATAATAGTCATTTTTTTAATTTCAAACTTTTTTTTAAAAAAAAAGATAATATTATCATTTTTCTATTGCCGTCCGCTATTTTCCGTAATAGTATAGTTATACCATCATTATTTTATAGATTTTTTTACATAAATACGCTTCCAAATATTAAATCTTACATGAATACTCTTTCTTTCGTAAAATACTTTTTTTTGCTATTCTATTTTTTTATCGTTATTTTTTTTAATGATTTCAAATTAAAATAACTAAAATATTTTTAATAGATGGATATGCAAAAAAAAATTATAAGACGATCATAACAAAGGACAAAAAAATAATTTCAAAATTTTATTTTTAATTAATATAAAATGATTTTTATTAAAGGTATTAAAAAATCGTTATATTAAGAGCATTTCTGTACAGAAATAAATATAAATTTTTAAAAAAATATTTATACAAATTTAAATTTTTTAAAAAATATTCATGCCAAAAAAAAAAAAACTCCTACTCTATATCACTTTAATGTCAGCTATTGAAAATTATTTTTTTTGAAATAAATGGTGGTGGGGGCTGATATTCCCGGATGGGCCGGATCACGGGTTGTTTAAATCCTCGCTTTACGTGGATGCTCCAATATTTCCAAGACACGAATTCCAACGAAAAGGATAGCTTTCTAGAGTGTGCGGGTGATAGCTGATGAGGAAGAGAAAGTGGTGGTGGGCAAACAGCGAGTAGATATCGATCTTTTCGGCCTGGAGAGCGCGCGCGAGCCCTCCACGCGCATCGTTTTAAGGGGCGATCCCGACCGCCCATGTGTCATGCCACTCTGGACGCACCAACCTCTTTCCTTGTCTGTTTCTGAGGAACCCGAGAATCTCATCATGGAGAAAAACCATTCTTTTGCAATAAAGTAAAGTTATGATGTTGAAATTTTTGGATTCTTTTACTGTTCTAAGATCATAATCTTTGTAGAGTAATGATTAATTCTTAGAATAACATGTTCGGTAGGTCACCACGCATAGAATATATCAGATGTTACAAAGCCAGCTATGATCTAGAATGAGCCATTGCGTCTAATCTGTCATTTAATGGTCTCCTGCCACCTAGGGAAGGATGTGGGATGACGTCACCTTTTTTCCTTTCCTTTTCTTTCCTCCTAGTTTTTTTTTTTTCCAGTTAAAACGAGCATTTCACACATCACGGTACGAATACATTCAATAAAACCGAAAAACAAAAAATTCCGAAGTACTCCGGGCATCTCTCCCTCCCCAGTCTATAGGATGCCTTTTGAGTGGTTCGCTACATAAGCCGTCATCTAGTCTGCCGTCCCATTAGCTTCACGATATACATGTATAGCATGAAATGTAACGCTGTCTCTCACCATCATCCAAATATCGTGAAGTAGGGGATGAACTCCTTCGTTACTGCCCAAGCCCCTACGGACCCAGCCAATTATCGTGGCTGAATTACTCTATGGTAGAACTGAACTTGCCTGAAGCACCCGCCGCGCATAAAGCACGCCTATCCAAGTTGCCCCGACTCTGTCCCAGGAACCAAGATATCGAAAATCTGACAACCTTCTGCTGCCACCGTCCTAGAGTTCAGGCATCTGATGACAAATCCGACCTTGCCCCTCCTGCCTCCATCTGAGATTGAGTCATCAAAATTGATCTTGAGGAAATTCGGAATGGAGGCATGTCTCTTTTTTCCTCGTCGGATTAAAATTAAATAACCGACCAAACTTTTTTTGTTCCCATTATCCAGTATCTATTATCGATATTAAATGTCCTTTTAATCCGTATAAATGTTACATTATTACAATGGCTTGTATTATCTTGACCTGTTACTCTTGCATCAGGCTAAATCTCTTTGGAACAAAGCCGGAAATGCACTTAAACAATTGCTTAAAAAAAATATATTTCGACTAATATTATTAATGCATCTTAAAAGATAGCCACAAAATCTTCTAGCAATTTTATGTTGCAGTATTGTATAAATAACTCTAATTTAAGAAAAATCAACGGAGCACTTCAGCTCCTAAATTTTATTGAAGCAAAGCAATTTTTGAACTAATATTATTAATGCATCTTAAAAGGTGGCCATAAAATTTTCTTGCCAGTTATATGTTATAAATAACTCTAATTTAAGAGAAATCGATAGAGCAGTAATAAGAGCTCCTAATTTTTATCGGAGCAAAGCTATCTATAAAATCACAATCATCCACTCTTCCACTTATCTGTATATTGATGCCCGAATCCTTCGATTTTCCAAAAGATCTATTACACATGGACGCTTGAAGTTAAAAGTTTCTCCCGAAAGCCCTATCATGACATTTTGTCATCATTAATGTCTAATAAGAGTATTTTGTTGTAAAACCTGGGGTGTTTACTGAGAAATTGTTATATTTACTATTCTATAAGAGAATTTTTCTATATGTAACTAAAACATGCTTTTTTTTTTTTTTGTACAATATGTAATATAAACACTTCATACTTCTCAACTTTTTTCCACTAGGCTATATAGCATATGTATCATAGACCACATCCATCCAAGGATGCATAGCGCACTAACCATACCTTTCAAACTTCCAATTCCCACTTTCTTGAAATCATCTTTCCCAATTCTCCTTTTAATTTTTCCCCATACAAGCTTAATCAACTCTACCAATTCAATGAACGCCAATTGTTGGCAGACAGGAAAAGGTCGGAAACTTATCCCAGATTGTCCGCAAAAGCGATACAGCCGTGCGGAGAGCACGAGCTCTCCACACGCCAAATCCAACCCCTATCAATCCATGCCGTCCACGTGTCTCACATCCAGACCCCCAACAATCCGTTGGCTTCCCTTCCTCGCTCTATATCAACCCTCCCTCACCACGAGTTCTCCTCGCTCCCCTCCTCACATTCAATTCCCTCTCTTCTCTTTTCCATTCCTTCTCAAAACCATGCTTCTAGAGGCTTCTTCCTCTTTCTCCCTTCTCTTCTCCCCCTCGGAGGCCTCGCGGCCATCTCCGGCCGCCTTTGGCGGCTCCTCTGCTTCTCTGGGCTCTGTCTTGAGGTTTCCAAGGGGTAGGGGGAAGGATCGGTCGATTCTTGCCGTGGATGCTGCAGGGGCCGACAACCGGCCCGTCACCGGCGTCATCTTTGAGCCTTTTGAGGAGTTGAAGCATGAGATTTCGCTCGTGCCGACGGCTCCGGACCAGTCCGTCGCTCGCCAGAAGTACGCCGATGAGTGTGAGGCTGCCATCAACGAGCAGATCAAGTGCGTTCCCTTTTTTCCCCTTCGTTTTTTTTTTTTTTGTGTGTGGGTTGATTTATTGCTCTTTCTCTCGTGCTTCTTGATTAATTTATGTTCAAAACTCTGGCGTTTGCCCTTCTCTTTTGAGTAGTGGGAGCAAATCAAGGGTTTTTTTTCCTTAATTTTTGATGTTTTTGTGTTAGTTTGTTGATCTTTTAGAAATGCTCTTGATTAATCTACGTTAAATTGTCTGGATTTTGCCTTTCTCTTTTGAGCAGTGGGAGATCTCCTTGATTTTTGTCTCTCTTCTACGCTTCTTCTTCTTTCCTTTTATTTATTATTTTCTTGAAAATCCTTCAAAGAAAAAAAGGAGAAGAGGAGGGGGCAAAAAATAGTTTATTCGAACGTATCTGCACCTTATAATTATATGAAGTTAAATTTTCTTGGGTTCATCGTGATTCTCTTCAGAGTATATGGCCTTAGGGTTTATGTAAGGCTTCTATTACTCCCGTCTTCTTTTACATTTATATTTGGTGAGAGGACTCCAATCCTTAGGAGAAACAATGGTTCTTGTCAAAAATATCCATTTCTTGTATATTATTTCTTTTTGAGTGCTCGCATTCATTAGCATATTTCTCTAATTTTAGTATCATTTCAGTCTAATGATGGTTTTAGATCTCCTACTTGTCTACCTTTTCCATTTTCCATTAGTAATTCTGTCCACAAGAGTCAAAACCTTGAAATTTTCTCTAATCTTGGTTCTTGTTTTGGTGTTATAATTTCAGTGTCGAATACAATGTTTCCTATGTCTATCATGCCTTGTTTGCTTTCTTCGATCGGGATAATGTCGCACTAAAAGGCTTTGCCAAGTAAGTGATAGATAAATTCACACATGTTCCCATGTTCCTCTTTATTTGCCCTATGTTGGTATGATCTATATTTTTTTTTTATGTCACCCCCTATGCTAGATTTTTCAAGGAATCAAGCGAAGAGGAACGTGTACATGCAGAGAAACTGATGATATACCAGGTGTTTTCTTGTCTTCTGAATGTTTCCTTTTTTTATTTTCTTCTTTTGCAATCAAGTACTAGAATAGCAGAATGCTCCTAGGTTTTTTTTTTTTTAAATTTTGGTTTCTAATGGTTAAGATTGATTTTTATGTGGTCAGAACAAACGTGGAGGTAGAGTGAAGCTTCAATCCATTGTCACGCCCTTGACTGAGTTTGATCACCCTGAGAAAGGGGATGCTTTGCATGGTAAGTTCTTGTCTGCTACATTTATCAGTTTGTTTTCCATTTTATGCGTTTGTTATCTAGAAGTGGCAAAAATCTACTATATCAATGCACATTTTACGAGTTGTGACTTGATAATGTTCATGATAAAATAAACTATCTAAATTTGTTACGATCTAATCATCGGTATTCTATGAGTTCTAATATCATATTTTTGTGTTAAGAAAAAGAAGAGGAAGATCAGGAAAGGATTTTCTTTATTAGCTGCTAGCCCGTAAGAGGAATCAATGACAAAGAAAGATACCTACTGGCTACCAACCCATATTAGTAGGGGACAAGGCCTTTCATTTATGGTTATGGTCATATGATTTAGATATGTTTCTTGAACCTTTTGTTTGATTATGTGTTTTTACATGCATTATGGACTACCGTTAGAGATTTTTTCTTTTTTTCCAATCTAAGCTATTGGACATGTTGTGGTAGTTAATTAGGTTCTGGTAGTTAATCCTTTCTCCTGATATATTTGCTTAGCAAGTTGTGCTTATGAATGCATTTATACTTGCTTTCTTCATATGTTGCATCAAGCCCTGTAGCTCACATCGTTCTTATACATGTGATAATCTTGTTGCAGCAATGGAGTTGGCTTTGTCTCTTGAAAAGCTGACAAATGAGAAGCTTTTGAACTTGCATAGTGTAAGTCACCCTTATCCTTGCAACAAAACTTATTCAGTGAATGTTCAAGGACAGCATTGGTTCTGGATTTATTTTAATTAAATTTGATATTGGGTGAACAGGTGGCAGTGAAATGCAATGATCCCCAGATGGCGGACTTTGTTGAGAGTGAATTTCTTGGGGAGCAGGTGGAGCCTACCTTCGCTAGTTTCTGTTTGCCTTTTAGCTTTATGCAACTTTTCTTGCAATTCTGTGGAAATTTAGTGCAATGTGTAATTAGATTTCTCTAATACCTCCATCACTCTCAGCCATCCCTAACAGCCAATCACCCATTTTTTAAAAATTACTTTTAGAATAATCATTCTAAATATCAATGGCTTTTAGGTAGTTGGTAGCAGTCCACAGATGTCCACTTTTGGATGCATTAATTCTAATTATGGATTGTTGGTCTAGTCCATTCAGACTCATTGTATGGATCATATGGTCCTTTATGCATGAAATATATAGTGTGATTATATGGCGTAGATATTGCCTTATCTGAGTTTTTTTGTGATTTTACTCTGTAAGATTTAACTGTTTTTTTCTGTTTTCTTATCACGATTCAAGTGCAATGAGCTCGTAAATAATCAAAGTTATTTATTCACCTCTTTATCTAGGTGGAAGCCATCAAGAAGATCTCTGAATATGTTGCTCAGTTGAGAAGGGTTGGCAAAGGACATGGTAACACTAATTAAAACAATTGCTTTTGCTTTCAGATCTGGAGTTGCAAATTCTTGCTGTGGTTCTCATAGCTATGTTGAATTTTTTTTTCTAAATTTTTTTAATTTTATTCTTTGGCAGGTGTTTGGCATTTTGATCAGATGCTTCTCCATGAAGGAGATGATGCTGCATGAGGTCAAAGAAATGAAGTGGGTTTTGTTTGTTAGGTCCAGCCTGATGCTGTGTTTTTTTGAAGGTCTCCCTGCATTAAGATCAAGCTATAGATGCTACATCTGCTGTCCGCTTTAGAATTTTGTGTAGTGCTTTGAATAATATTGATGGCTAGCAGTCAGATTGTTTAGAAAGGAATTTCTTTTTGGGTGCTAAGTCTGCGTGCTATGGACTTTGGTTTAATGGACTTTGGTTTAATGATATGCTGGACTGGAATGTTTGAAGGAAATTGCAAATTTAATGCAAATGAGTTGACATAATATATTAATCTGTGAGCGCTGACAAATGTTGGCACTGGATTCCATTGCTGTCCACTGGCACTTCTCAAACTGGTGGATTCCATAGCTGTGCGCAAGTGTGTGAAGATAAGGTGGGGAAGGACTTAAATTCCATAGGGAATAAAAAAAAAAAGCTTACAGTTGAGGGTTTTTTTTTTTTCCTTCTACAGGATTTGAGCCAGTCTACTACAAAGCTATTTTAGAGTATTTATAAATATTGGTTTAGCTCAGCCTGTAGTTTTACTAGTTGTGTTGGCAAAATTCATGAATTCTATAGAATTTTTAATTCGATCATCCAAATAAGCTTTTAAAGTTCAGCTTAACTCACCATCATAGTCCCATAAAGAAACTACCTTCAGCTATTTTAACTTTATTTTTTTGGGAAATAAAGGCTTGAGCTTAAGTATACTATTTTAAGTTCATAAAAGCAATTATATCTAAGTCATTTTAGCTCTTTCTTCTTAAAACAAAAAAAAAATAAATTAAGCTTAAACTCCCTCTTATAAGCCCATAGGACAATTACTTAGAGTTAATCATGGGTTGAGCAAGGCAAAAAAATATTAAATTTTAAATAGGCTCATCTGAAGCTCCACTGAAAATGAATATAGTTTAATCTAAGGTCCGTTCATTGATGAGCTCTACAACTACTGTAAGCCATTTTTAGCTCGTAGTTATTTAAATTAGTTGGGGAAACAACTATCCTCAGCCATTTCATTAAAAAAATTAAGAACGGTGAGCTTAAAGAAACAATTTAGGTTTTTTTCCTTCGTCTTTTGGGGAAAAATAAAAAGAAAACCGAAAACGCCCACCGTGGGGCTCGAACCCACGACCACAAGGTTAAGAGCCTTGCGCTCTACCAACTGAGCTAGACGGGCAAATTGAACACACCGGCAAACTAGGTATGAATAAACGTTTTTGAAGGTGCGATGCCGACCTTCCCCATCGAATCGATGCGCCGTGTATGGCCGCGAACGAGACCAAAACCACGCGTAACCCGTTCCGCTTAAAACGTGCACCGGTTTGAGACCTATTATATTGGGTCAGCATCCACCCGGCTTCCGGGCGGTTCCATCCGTCCTGCCTTTATTCGCTTCTTGTTCCTCGGGGGCAAAAGGAAGTCCATGAGTCAGCGAATCGCTCTATAAGGCCCTCTCAGATCGATCTCTCAACTAATTATTTCCTCATCGCTTGCCGAGGCCTGAGAAGCAGGCATGGCCTTCGCCTTCTCCTCCATTCTCCTCGCACTTCTCCTCGCCCCCTCTCTCCTCGTCCGCCCGTCCGCCGGCGAATCGTTCGACGTCCGGCAGCACCTCTCCACCGTGTCCAGGTTCCCTTCTTCCTTCTCTCTCAGCCCGTTCTTTCATTCCTTTCTTGGAGGAACCTTTAGCCGATTTCGTGCTTTTTTCCCTGTTTCTTTTCCTCTGAAATTTCGTTACTGTTGATTTCATGTTCTGTGGTGTTCTTTCTTGGTTCTTGTTTTCTTGCCTCATTTTTGGCTTCTTGATGAAATTGCATGCCATTAGTTGGAAATCAAAGGGCTTCTTGAAACGAACACATCATGTTCCTTTAAATTTAAGCAAAGAGGAGTGCACTTGGGATTAATTTGTTGATTTTATCGCGGCCATGATCATCTTGATTTGGGTCTTCCTTTCTCTTTATTGATTTAGATCTTCCTATTTCTTGATGAATTTTATGTGGTGAGAGTTCGGTATCTTGTTCGTGAGAGATAGGGGGGAAGAGGTAACCCTAGTATTGAGATGACAGGTATCACAAGCAAGTGGTAAAGAAAGTGCTTGTAGAGTTGCCCCAAATCATCGGGTGCAAGGGCTCCAGATTGATCCTGAAGACTCATGGAAAGATAGGCACAGCAGTAAATAAGGTTGCGAACATAGCAACGTGAACTGTTCAACTTTCTTTCCTCGTTAATAGCAACGGGAACATAGCAGTAAATTTTATATGTTATTTTCTGCTCTTTCATACAAAGAAGACATTAATGAAAATTTCTTGCATATATGAACGGTCTCATTTCTTTGTGTTAATTGTTCAACTAATAGGGCTAGCAACATTAGAGATTCTGTTTGAAGACAATAAGAGAAAAGCATGATGGTGAACTATTTGAGATGGTTGGTCAAATTTTCTCTAGGAGGATAGCTCTCAAATTCAGGTTGAAGGGCTAGAAAAGAGGAAATAAGACCACACAAATCTTGGATGGAGGCAGTTGAAAGGGTTTTTAGACAATTTCCGTTATTGGAAACTTGAATGTTAGACAGCCAGACTGATGTCGAAGTAGGATCTAAAATGTCTAAGTAATTAGGGTTTGGCCCGTCATTTATGTTCATATCTTAAAAATTTTACATTTAGACATTAAGAAGGTACTATATGGTGAAGAACTAAATGCTTTAAAGTTAAGCCCCTGGAATTGGGAATTATTTTTCAAAAGCAGATAAGGGCAGTGTCTGTTAGATTGACAATTCTTGTCCTATTTAGGTTAATCTCTTTTGGTAAGATTATGGCATTATCATCTAATCAGAAAGCAAGATTGAGCATGCACAGAAGAAGGCTTAGAAGAACTTTCCATTAAATCTATGCCAGAAAAAGCTTCTTTAGTTATATCAAATTGAGCAATTCCAAAAATTAAGTTCTTAGTTAATAGCCCTTCTCACTAAACTTCTTTGTATGGTATTGCTATCCATTCATTAAAAATCACTGTACCTAGCCTAGATGTATTATTGATCATCAGGATAACCTGTATTTCTATTAATATGCAGATATGGTGCTGCAAAAGACCCCAACAATGCCAATTTTGTGCCTTCTGCTATACCAGATGGATGTAAAGCAGTCCACTTAAATCTCGTGGTAAATTGTTGTTGCGAAAACTAAACTGCTATTGATATTACATTTTCATTTACTTGATGACTTCTTGCTATTGATTACTTTGAGGTGGGATTTAGTGTAAAGTAAGGTTACTCCTTGTGACTTGGATATCATGGGTTCGAAACATGGAAATTACTCCCATGAAGCAGGGGTAAGGTTGTGTACATCTAACTATCCTCAGACCTTGCAGTGGGATGACCTTTTTTGATGACTTCTTGTTGAGGTATCTTTTCCAGTGATAAACATATCTTGGTAACTGATAAAAATCTCCCATAACTTTTGACAAAAGAACTATGAGTTCTTTTAGATTATTTATAGTCAAATTATCTTTCCTAGCTGGAGGCCATATGTTTGATTTCAGTTTAAAGGGGATTCTAGATTTCATGCAAGATAAGATTTCATCAGTGTTGCAGGCTGATGCATAATTGAGTGAATGTTTTCTCACCTCCTCCAAGAAGTTGTGAGGCTTGAGAGCCTTATTGAATATGTGATCATGAAGGTTCCTTTCAGTTGACCAAAAAAATCAAATCTGGAATATGTTTCAGATATAAGTACCTTGTGCTTATTTGAACACTAGGTCAGATTGCATGAACCAAACAGTAGACGTTATTTGGTTGTATTTGTCAGATATGGATGTTCCTTATCCTTCTTCTGCACTATGATAATGTCAGTGCATTGTAAATACACTTGCATCCTATGATTTAACAATTTTAAGCAATTGATTCCGTTTGTTATTTGACATTCCATTACTGGAATATGGACTTATCTCACCACTTCTGCAGTCCAACTTTGAGAATTCCTTAATGGTGACAACACATTAACTTTATTTGAAGAAACTTGTTTCGTGATTCATCTTGAGTCTTATAGTCCTTCCATTCAGCTAAGTGAGATCAGAGTCGTATGGACCATGATCGCATGTGTACAATTTAGTTATAGATTCCTAGGTGTAAATGATTGATGTTGCAAAATTTTATTATGCATTCCAGGGTAGAAGTAGATATATAGATAGGATTTTGATAAACATATGAATAAAAAGATATCACTCAGAAAGACTTAGAAAAAAAAGTTCGTGAATCTTTTGCAATGGTTTTCATCAACTATTAATAATATTTGTTAAGATGACTTAAAATATGAAGTGTTGATATATAGAATAAACATTAGATGGTAACGGTTAGTAGTTCCAGATTTTTTCCTCTAACTGTTAGACTTGTTTAATTTTAGTACAACTGTATTATACTTACTGTTGTCATGTACATATTCTATATGTTAAGATCTAAAGATTACTTCATGTAGTTTTTTTTTGAAGGAATGCTTGGTGAATCCCTAGCAGTGTCCAGTTAATGCATGTTATGGGCGGAGATTCTATTAGTTGCAGTTCTCGGAATTGTTTATAACATCGCAAACTTTCTGAGTTGTTTTTCTGGTAATTGTTTATCACAGTGGAAACTGATAGATTTCTTTATATGTCCACGTTCTTGATTTTCTTGAGTGTAGGTAAAGGGAGTCTGAAGGTTGAAAACCTCTTAAACTTTCCACATAATGCAATTTGCAGACTTATTGCTATTGTTGGACTACAGCTCATTTTGGATGGAGATCCTGAATATTAATTCCTCATTCTAGAAGTAAAATAAGCCATATTTTTGGAATCGTACTTGTTTTTGGAATTTATAACTTTCAATTAATCAATTGGTAGCCAAGTACCTAATAGAAAGGAGAACCGTGAGCTTCCAACTGGAGTATGTGGACATATATCACTTTTCATTTTTTTTTTTTAGATTAGTGTATGCCCCAATTTATTAAGGTTTCTCTTTGTCTCAACCAACTTCTATCTCAGCTAGTTAACTGTTTTCAATTTCCACTTTGTTGTTTGCTTCTTTTGTTGTATAGAAGAGATCTTTTTCTTTTACATGATGACAAAATTGAAATATTCTATTGGCATCACTTTCATGACAGGTTTTATATTGTTTATTTAAGTGCCTTTATCTCATGACTCCATGTTGAATTGGTAGTAAATGCTCACATGATAGGATTTGTATTTGTTTTTAGATGATTTCTTATTACAAATGAAAACTGTCAGTTTGATATGTCTATTTTCTTAATGGATGCTGTTATCTTTTAGTGTTGATTGTTTCTCTGTCTATGAGGAACCTGTTTGAAATTCCTTAAGTCCTCCATTAGATGTTGTTATCTTAAATGGAGCTGATGAATCCTTTTGATTTACTTCTCTCATCCCCATTTTATATAATAATTTATAGGGTTTTTTGCATGGATACCCTTCAAAATATCGGATTTTGCGTGAATACCCTTCCAAAATTGATATTTGCATGTATACCCTCGTAAAATACTTGTTTTGCTATTCTATCCGCTTTTATTCTTATTTTTGCATATATACCCATGCCATCTAACGCCGTTAAAAAATTAACGGTTTCAAATTAAAATGACTAAAATACCCTTAATGGGTAAGCGTGCAAATAGAAATTTTTATAAGGGTATACAAGCAAATAGTAACTTTACAAGGATATTCATACAATTTTCTATATTTAGAAGGGTATTTACGCAAAACAAATCCTAGTAGATGGAAAGAATTTAGATACATTAATTAATGTGATAGCCTTTATAATTCTATATTTATTAGGAAATGTATTTGGTTCTACGACCAAAGGCCTGTTTCTTTATCATGAATATAACAAAAATATACAATGGGATTTGCAAATTGGCTGCATCTAGATTTACCTCCTGCAATTGATCTGATGATGGGATTAATATCATAAGGGGAGTAAGGTTCAAGCGTGGAAGGATGGCAACAAGCATAGGTTCACAGAATCCAAAGGAACCTCGGCCTGTCAGGATTCTCTCTCTCGATCTATTACACTGTTGATACTTCTGGTGTCTCAGTAGCTGGTTTTTTTTTTTTTCCTTCTGTTTTTTTGTTTTTGTTTCTTGTAACTTTTGAAGGGAGAAAGTGAGGGAACACTGAACGAAATATGGGTCGTGTCAATTTTCTGCAATGGAATTGGATTTTGGAAGAAGGTCTGGGATTTTTTTTGTCCTCGTGAGAGGAGAGCTGGGAGACGACAAGTTCCCTCCAATCAGTCATAGATAAAAAATAGTGGGATATGAAATTTGGCTTGGTAAGTCATGGTTCATCTGTTCTGATGGAAGGTCAATTGCAAGTCTTTCAAGTCATGGGTCACAGACCAGGGAGGAAGGAGGAAGGAGATCGCGATCTCGCCGTCGCGAACGCCCGCGGGCGAACGCCAGCAATCGCGATCTCGCGAGCGCGATCTCCCGATCGCGTCGCCCGCGATCCCGTGGAGGGGGGGGAGGGAAGACGGGCGCCGGGGGGAAGCCGGGGGCGGGGGGGGAGGGGGTGATGTGGAAGCCGGGCGCGGGGAGTGGGGAAGACGGGCGCGAGGAGGGGGAAGTCGGGCGCGGTGAGTGCGGAAGACGGGCACGGTGGGGGGGGGGGGGCGCGGGTTGGGGTTGTTGATGGTGGGGGAAGCCGGGCGCGGGGGGTTGGGGAAGACGGGGGGGGGGGGTGGGGGCAGACGGGCGCGGTGGGAGGAGGGGGATCCGGGCGCGGGGGGTAGGGGAGGGGGCAGACCGGCGTGGGGGGAGGAAGGGGAGCAAGGATAATAACGTCATTTCATATTTTAATTTTATTTTTAATTAATAAAAATATGATTTTTTTAACACCGTTAGAACAATCATTATATTAGGGATATTTGTACAATAACAGAGTTTTACGAGGGTATACATGCAAATACCAATTTTCAAAGGGTATTCACGCAAAATCTGATATTTAGAAGGGTATCTATGCAAAAAACCCTAATTTATACCATATTTAAATAGTTTATTGGTTATCTGAGTTTATGGCTTTTAGTTGATGAGATTCTGTTTTTGGTGCATAAAAGTAGGTCAACTTTTGGTTGTTACTGGGTTTCTATCTGCTTCAACCATAACAACAAGTCAGCAATATGATTGCCTTATTTTTTGAACATTTGTTTTACCTCTGTTATTGTATGTGCTTACTCTGATTCCTTTACCTTATTACACAAGGCTGAAATGTTTTCTATAGATATCACTTTCTTAACACTTTTTGAAACTGGTCATTGTTCATTTAACTTATTTTAATTACTGAAAGGATATTCTTTAGTGTTATGTCACAAGTGTATGTTGATTTTGACAATGCCTAATTTTAAATTAACTGTATGATGTAACTAAGCTACATAAATTCTGAATGTTTTTGTCACAGGCAAGGCATGGAACCCGCTCTCCGACTAAAAAACGCATCAAAGAGTTGGATCAGTTGGCTATTCGCTTGGATACTCTTCTGAATGATGCAAGGGAGTCACAAAAAGGTTCTTCCTTGGAGAAAATTCCAAAGTGGTTATCAGGATGGCAGTCCCCTTGGAAAGGAAGAGAGAAAGGTGGTGAGCTAATTAGCAAAGGGGAAGACGAATTATACCATCTTGGAATTAGAGTGAGGGAAATATTTCCAGCATTGTTTGATGAGGAATATCACCCTGATATTTTCACAATAAGGGCAACCCAGGTTAGTTTGATCTGACTCCTTTTTTTTTTCTTTTTAAATAACAACTAATCGATCAACAATCTTCCTACAGTCAAATATCTGTAAATACATTTTTATTCAAGCATGCCTGACTATGTCTCTTTGTATGTAGTGAATATTTTTCTCCTTACAATGACCATTTTGATTCATGTTGATAAGAATTTAATTTTCAGAAATGAAATAAAGTGAGGATCTTGTTGCATGCTTCACCGAAGAACCATGACCCATGATCATAGATTATTATTTGAAAGGTCATGTTTTGTAAGGCTAAAACTGTAACAATAGTTAACTCCATGCATCTGAAGTTCCTAACCAAAACTATGATGATAGTCGAATGTGTGCATGTTCCAACAAAGTTTTGTACCATCTTATGTCCAAATTTGGTTGAAGTTACAAAAGAATATCTTGTGCGTGTTTTGAGGGGACAGTATTTGATAAATTGTTAATTTCTCTCTATCAATTGATGATGTCTTAATGTGGTGTTGATAATTTTCATAGTTTTTATGCCATGGATAATACAGGTTCCTCGAGCTTCAGCTAGCGCTGTGGCATTTGGCATGGGGCTATTTTCTGGGAAAGGAAGCCTTGGACCAGGGCAGCATCGTGCTTTTTCTGTGCTAAGTGAGAGTCGTGCAAGTGACATATGTCTGCGTTTTTTTGACACTTGTCAAACTTACAAGGTATGGCAATTATATAATGTATCAACTGTGAATTTGATGACAATTCATTTTATATGGTCCAATTTAACCATCTATTATAGCAATAGCATCTGTCAGCTGACACGGTGACTGGAAGCAACATAATGTGACTAAATTTGGTTTACAATAAATCTGTCAGCAAATTGCTGCATTTGTGAGCATGCAAGAAATATAGTTAAGCTGATAATGGTGTCGAAGTTATCGAATGCTCAAGTTGTAGAAAGGTGCCAAGGTCTCTTGGAGCCTAGGCACAAGGTGCAAAGAGAGCTGCACTCCTTTACTAAGTGACATGCGAAAAAAAACACACACACATATGTAAATAATAATGAATGCATGATATTAAGCATATTCAACAGGAATTTAGGAGCAGTCAGGAGCCTGCTGTTGAAAAGCTCAAAGAACCGATTTTGGATGAAATTACCTCTTCATTAGTCACTCGTTTCCAGCTGAATTTCACAAGACGGGATGTTGCCTCCCTTTGGTTTCTTTGCAAGCAGGTAAAATTTAGTTGTTTGATTGATGCAAGGGCAGTTATGCTACCTTGAACCTCTTGTGTAACACTATTTGAGACTTTTCTTTTATTTATTTATTTTTTGTCTCACAAGAGCCAATTATTCTGTTAAAAATGCAGGAAGCATCCTTGTTGGAAATTACTGATCAAGCTTGTGCGCTGTTCAGTGCTTATGAGGTAATGCTTTTAATGCTTGTGGCATGTCAGTTGTTAGGTTCAAGAAGTTTCATGCTTTGCTTTTTAGCATGCATCATTCAGTGCTAGAATGCTTAAATTCTGCTTAATATTTCATATTCATCAATTAGGATAAAAAGCAGAATTAATATAATCCTTATGATGATGATATTTATGAATTAGTGCATCTAGCATCACTCTTGTCAAACATTTAGTTGAATATTCTGTGTTCCTTCTCTAATAACAAATTGACTTTAGAAAAGTGGAATGCTATATTGATGATGATAAAAAGCAGAATTAACATTGGATTTTCACTTATTTACATGGTCAGGTTTCTTTACTTGAGTGGACAGATGACTTGGAGGTATTTGTACTAAAAGGTTATGGTAAAGCCATTAATTATCGCATGGGAGTGCCATTACTCCAAGAAGTTGTTCAATCAATGGAGCAAGCAATCATGGCTAAAGAAGGTATTTTGAACCCATTGATGTTAATCTGTTTACTATCATGCTAGCCTGAGGCATATGCAATGCATTTGAGCCTCTCTTAGTTTTCTGCTGGGAGTAAAATTTTCTCTGCCAAATGCCACCAAGTATGGTCACTATAGAAAAATGAATATGGTGTGAACTATGGTATACCGTACCGTACCGGGCGTAGCGACTTTCGGTATGGCAAAAAATTTCGTACCATACCGTACCGATACTATGCTAGTGTGGCACCGGTATAGGGTTCGGTTGTGAACAAATTCTAGCATTGTTGTGCAATTAAAATTCTCTGAAAAATGTTGCTAGATTATGACATTGCATTGCTATCTAGGTGACTTTGCTCGTTATTTAGATGACATTGCTTGCTATCTAAAATTTTGAGATATTGCAGTATCAATTATCCATGTCTTTTGTTGTCAATTGAGCTACTATAACACATTTCTTGTACATGAATAAGGCTTTCTAATTGTAAATTTACAATGTGAATGATATGAGATGTATTGAATCTTCATTTCATAATTAGTGTTAAAACCATGCTTAAATTTTAAACACAACAATCAGATTTGAAGAATTTTTTAAACTAGAGCTACAATGCATTCACTTTCTAGAAGATTTGATTGTTAAAGAAGCTCTTGCTATTTACTAATTAACTCCACTTACTGTTTGGTCTTTAGAAGTCCCTCTTGTGTTGCTGAGAACTATCAAATTCTACCTCATACATTTTCTTCCACTAAACATATTCAAGTATGCTGCTGAATTTGAAGCTAGAAGTGTTCACATTCAAATTTTAAAAATAAGTACTTTTGTTTCTGAGTTAGTTCAGTTATTGCAACTACAACATGCTCAACACATGTGCCATCCCCATGTCCATTTTACTCTGTATATACATGGTACACTGGTGACAACTATATCCAAATATGCATTTTCAATAATCATATAAAACTATGCTTATTAAATGCAAAAACTGAAAGTCATGTTTCAATAAAGCTTGAAATTTGTGGTATGGATTTTCGACACAATCTATGTTTGTCGTCATTTGTGGCAATTGATGTACATGTGTACCTATATGCCTATGCACCTTTGTCTTAATTATGTTCACTGGATCATCTGTCTGTCCTCTTTCATTGATGAATTCATAATGTTGTACTGATTCTAGAGACCATGTTTTTAGTGGAGTGTGCTATCAAGGAGACTGCGAGGGTCACACTACAGCTCACATTTGGTTGCTTTTCTGGGTTACTTCTATAGTTAATCAATTAGGGCTTGTCTTGAATTTTGAAGTTTGATTGCCGCTCCCATACCCTAATCCACTCCCTATTTATACCACTAAAGCATGGCCTGGTTTTATAAGAATTTTTTGGCATATACACAGTCGTTTAACCTTTAACTGTTCATATATCTGAGTTTCCAGTAAGGCATCCTTGGATGCGTCTCCCAGCAATTCATTTGCTTTATGGTCAGGTTTGAGTCATAATGGGGCCTGACTATTTAAGCACACATGGAGGAGTAATTAGATCGAGTACTGACCCTCCTCTTCCCTATTGCGTCAGTTGTCCCTCTTTCCTATTGTGTCAGCAGTCTACGTTGTTAATTTTCATGCTGGACTATGCATCACATGCTAGATGTGGATATCCAACGACCAATCCCCTTTGTCATCAAATGCAGACCATAGTTGGCCCCAGCTAAGTTATTGCAAATGCATTGCCATGCACATGCCAAACACCAGTGGAGGACTTAAATATTCATATGCAAGATATTCCTAAGATATTATTATTGCTATGATATTTCTGAATGAGACGCAGATCTTAAACTGTAAATTTAAACTTCTATATTGATTAGTGACATCACTAAGCTTCCAGAAAACCGCACCCCTGCAACTTTCGAGAAGGCAAGGCTCCGCTTTGCACATGCTGAGACACTTGTACCCTTTACCTGTCTGCTCGGGCTCTTTCTTGAGGGATCTGGTGAGATTTTTAATCTGATGAGCACATTTAACATACAAGTATTCCTTTATGTGACTTATCATCCTTGTATATTTACAAAGCCCATCCTTTTAACCATATATTTACAAATATTTTTGGTTGGTTCTCAGAATTTGAGCAAATACAAAGAGAGCAACCCTTATGCCTGCCTCCGAAGCCTCCCCAGAAAAGAAATTGGAGGGGCAGTATTGTGGCACCTTTTTCTGGAAATAATATGTTGGCTTTGTACCAGTGTCCTGGTAATAATTCTAGTGGCGTCATGCTGTCTGGAGCTCACAGAAGCAAGTATTTTGTGCATGTTCTGCACAATGAAATCCCAACTCCCGTGCCAGTAAGTTTAACAAAGAAAATGCGGCATACTTTTTCCTGTTCTAATTATCCTTATTATAATGCAGCATCATTTACTGTTGAAAGGATAAATAAATAATGCAATGTTATATATTATAGATGCAAAATCATATGAAAGTTAGCTGATTTCAGAATGCAGAATGGTTGATACTAGGACTGAAAGCAGATGGGATTATGTTTGGGTTTAGCACAATCCGCAACAAATCCATATTTTTGAAGTGGGTCAAAAATATAAATCCATCTATTTCCATCTGGGTGGGATTAAATAAGGATTGAGATGTAACTTTTTTGACCCATCGGGTATTCCAAGTTGCATTGGGTCAAAAGTAACCCAAACATAAATTGTAAGAACATGTATAAGTCGGTTGTTGAACATCAATTGAAGAACATGTAGACATGATTAATTGTGCATAAGATATACTGAGAACCATAAATAATTTATCATTGTCATATTTTTTGCTGATAATCATCAACAATTCAAATTGATGATTAACTAGATAATGGTTTCACTGGAAGCAAATTAGTGTCTTGAATTCAGGTTCATTTGTGGGTCAGTTTCAAATATAAAAATAATTTATTTGTTATGGATAATAACTAAAATAATACAATGTAAGTTAATTATTCTTTTATTCATAAGTTGACCTTAAGTGAGCCAACCATGGGCAAGTCAAACCTAGCTCTACCTGAGCTCATTTACTAAGTGAGAAAGCTGAGTTTGAGCTGAATAGAAGCTGTTCTCAAACAGCTCACTTGTTCGTAAGCCCTATGTGTGTGGATGCATGTTTGCTTGTGTGTGTATCTGTGGACGTATAAATAGGGAACATTTTATAAATATATTAGAACATTTTTCTCAGCATCAGTTACTCTGCCATTGTTGCTTGCCCCACCTTCACACATTCCTTTAGCCTTATCGCATCTAACCATTCTGTCTATAATAGGGTGGTAGTGGCAGAAAAAAATCATTACTCTACTGAGCGTAATGGCCACTTTATATTCGCTACTTGATGTAGTGTGTTCAGTAGATTCTCTTATAGGAAATGAAGCTAGGAATGTGCTTTGGCTGTAGAACCTAATGAGGTAGTGTTATGTGGTGTGCGTTCACAAGCTTAACTGCAAGATCACACCACCTCTATGTTAACTTAATCTTCAAGCTGTTTTTCCGATTAAAAAGAATCTTCATGTTGTTTTACAATTAAATGTTTTACCCAAGGTCCGCCGTACCGGTACCGGTCGGCGTACCGGTAGCCGGCCGGACCGGTACGTACCGGCCGGTACGCTGTGGTTCTAAAAAAAATCGTAGGTTCGCACCGGTACGAGACCGGTACCGGCCGGTACGGGCCCGAACCAGCCGGTGCGGGTCCGTACCGGCCGGTTCGGATAAAAAACCGGAAAATACCGGTTTTTTTGTCGTTCCGGTACCGGTCTAGGACCGGACCGGTACGTACCGGCCTGTACGGGCCGGTACGGCATTCCATGGTTTTACCTTTTAAAACCCCTCCAAAGGTATAATGCATGCAGTCAGACAATTGATATGTATTACCCATTTCATAAAAAAACAGCCACTGCCCTATTCTGCACTACAATGAATCATCCCTCAAATCATGAGTTTTTGGCCTGATGTGCATTAGGTACCAAATATTTTGAGTTCACAGTGAGCAATTGTTGCGGGGTGATATAGCATGTAAAGGTATTCTTGCAACTTGACCGTGACTTAGTATTCGGATAATCTGCGGTCTAGCTTAACTCATTTGACGCACATGTTTATGAGAGGGGTGAGGGGGAGGGGGTTTGAAGGCTTAAAGGTTACTAGTATTGGAAGACTTCCAGAGAGAGTTGTTATTTTTTTTTCCTGTCACAGTGAAATGTGGTTTGTTTATGAATCCTAGTGTCAAGATGGACATTTATCAGAAAGATAAATTTACATCAGACATTGGACACGAGGAATTACAGTCACTGTAGAGGGCTAGCCATGATGTGGACTGATTAGCTGCTTTTTGGATTTCATGTGATCGATTGGTTGTTTGAGTATAAAACAGATATAACAATCATATTTACTAAACTAATTATCATTTTACTAACATTCGAAAAACACGCTTTGAAATATTATGTTACTTACCTCTTCTTGCTTCAAAATTCTACTTTAGATAGATAAGTCAGGTTCACCTATTTTAATATTATTAAAATATAATTAATTTTATCGTCATCTTACAAGCCAAGGAAAGTTAAAAATTAAAATACTACTAGGGATACGACCTCATGCCTCTAAGTCAGATTTGTCAAGTGGCAGTGCCTGGCTGCTCGGGGCGGTCCGGGCAAGAACTCAAGTGGTCGGGTTCAGACATGATTTAGGTGACTCAATAAAAATTAATAGTGGCCAAATTTTAAAAAGGTCTAGCTAGGGCTGAGGTAATGGGCCGGTCTACCATCCGGATACTAGGCGGTTCAGGGCCTTCACATTATGGTCAACTTGGATCCGAGCAACAAGGAAAGCAAGACTTACACTAGGATCCCTAAGCCTGTCTAAAGAGAGAGAGGGAGAAGAGAGAATCTCAGTTCGAATTCAATCAGGGGTCTAGGTTTGATTGTTAATTGCACAGGTGAACCTGGATCAATCATCATGTCTAGCCCATGGGTCAGGGAGAGAGAAGAGGATTTGGAAAACTAATCCATATCTAAATAAATAAATAAATAAATAAAAATAAAGAATTAGAAGAGGAAGAAGAAGATAGAATGGAGGGAAGAGAAGAGAAGAGGTAAGGGGTGGGTGCCGGCGATCCAACGACCAAGCTTGGAGGAACCGGTGGTGAAGGTGGCCTCAGCAACAGTGGTGAAGGCCTGCGGTGCAGTGGCACAACTGGTGGCAGAAAGATGCGGGGGTTCAAACGTGCACAAGAGGAGATAGAGGAAGGGAAAGAGTAGTATCCGAAGCTGCCCAAGTTGGCAGCAGCTCAGCCTAAAGAAACAATAGGAGGATGAGGTCTCATTGGTGAGTTGCAGTGGCGGTGGAGTTCGCGGTGGCGGCGGCTTCCGACGGAAGAGGTGGATCTCAGAACAACGGAAGCAGAGCAACCAAAAGTCTAAAGAGAGAAGAGAATTTGGGGCGGCGGACCTCAATTGTGGCGGCACATCGATCGCCAGAGGTGAGGAAGAAGGGAGGAGATCGGTGGTGATCCGTCGCAGAGGATGAGGGGGATGTAAAAGAAGGTTTTCAGAAAGGCCAAACTTAGTCTAATGACCTTGAGTCTTCATTACATACTAGTTACCTTATTAGAAAATCCATTATGATTGCAACTCCAATATCAGAATCATGGTATCAATACTTTACCTCCTCAAACTTGCTTTTATGATTCAATACTTGTCATTTTCATAATTATGTTAGACCTTTGTTGTCTAAAGTCATCATTCCATATTTGTTTTGTGAATCGCCTTCATGACCATCTAATGATTTGACTCTAATTAAGGTTGGTCATTATTTTTGTGGGATCGGCACTCTACCATAATAAGTGTATTGAATCCATTTTATTTCAAGCTCTATTCCAGATACAATTGATGTTAACAAGTGATCTTATTGTGAGGAGTTAGCATTTAATTTATCCCAATTCGATCTGGAGTTGACCTGCATTCTAGATGATAACCTCAATCTCAGACTCTTTCTTAGTCACTTATTCGATGCTAATCTTGCTAGCCTATATCTTAATTTTAAATGTGATAATCAGCTTTTGATAATTATTCCAAATTTATCTATCACATTGATTTTGATCAAGAGGAGACGAGATCTTGGATTGTACGTTACTTAAGAGGCAAAACTCTAGCGCTAGCATAGAGGTGCTGAGTTGTGAAGCTTATTTGGAAAAAGTCCATGCTTTGACATAGAGATGCGCTTGAGTGTTGTAGTTGACCCAAGAGGTCGGATTGCTAGTTGACACTCGAGAGTGTTGCATGTGTTCAGATTGACAGAATGTCGAGCAAAGGTATGGAGGTGCATGATTGATGCGCATTTATATGTGTCCGAGTAGAGGACTGAGGAGGGTTGGTCTTAGTGTGTGGTATGCTAAGGCTCCATATGGGTGTTTGGATTAGGAAAACACTCATTCCATGATAAGTTCTCTTCTAGCTACCTTGAGTATGATGAGTTTTTGGGCTGAGCACCTATAACCTTGGAAGGTCAAAATTTGTCAAATTTCGAGGACGAAATTTTTTTAAGGAGGGAAGATGTGATAATCGGCTTAAACGGGCCTGTATTGGACGGTAGTCGGCAGACCCAACTGACTTCAATTTAAAATTCAAAAAAAAGGAAGAGGTTGGAATAGAGGATGCGATTGCGATCCTTTGCCCCATGCCTCTGCCGGATGAATAAGGCCATGGTAACCATGGCACCGGAGGCCGTTCGAACGGTCGCCAGCCGTTGGTCGCGCACAACCATCGCCGGGATCGTAGGCGGGTGCAACGACATCAAGCTTATGCTTTATGAAAACTTTCTTTTAAATCCCCCTCATCCCCTGCAACGGATCACCACTGAGCTCCCTCCATTCTTCCTCACCTCCGGCGACCGACGTTCCGCTACAATCGAGCTCTGCCGCCTCAAATTTTCTTCTTTTTCTTTAGATTTTTGGTTGCCTTGCTTTTCCTGTTCCGAGATCCACCTCTTTCTGTTGGAAGCCATTGATGCTATGAAGTCCGCCACCGCGAAGTCCCAGTGAGTCCTCATCCTCCCATTGTTTCTTTAGGCCAGCTTGAGATGCTATCGTTTCCCTTCTTTGGTATCCTCTTGTGCACGTTTGAATCCCCGTGTCTTTCCGCCACCGCGCCACAGGTTGTTGCCAAGGCTACATCCGTTGCTTGTTCCTGCAGGCTTGGCCGCTAGATCCCCAGCACCCACCCCCTACCTCTTCTCTTCTTTCTCTTCTGTTCCCTCTCTTCTGTTCCCTCCATTCTATCCGCTTCTTCCTCTTCTTATTCTTTATTTCTTTTCATTTTATTTATTTAGCTATGGATTAGTTTCTCGTATCTTCTTTTCTCTCTCCTGACTTATGGGTCATACATGATGATTGATCCAAATTGACCCGTGCCATTAACAACCAAACCAGACCTCTTATTGATCCAGATTGAGATTCTTTCTTCTCTCCATTTCTTTCTTTAGACAGGCTCAAGGATCCTAGTGTAAGCTTTGCTTTCCTTATTGCTCGGATCCAAGTTGACCCTAGTGTGGAGGCCTTGAACCGCCTCGGTATCCGGGTAGTAGACCGGCTCATTACCTCAGTCCCAACTGGATCTTTTTGAAATTTAGCCGCTATTGATTTTTATTGAGTCACCTAAATTATGTTTGAACTTGACCGGTTGAGTTCTCTTTGCTCGGACCACCTTGGGCAGTCGGGCACTGCCACTTAATCTACCTTAGGGGCATGAGGCCGTATCTCCAATAGGATTTTAATTTTTGACTTTCCTTGGTTTGTAAGATGATGATAAATTAATTATGTTTTAATAATATTAAAATAGGTAAACCTGATCCGCCTACATAAAGTAGGATGTTGAAGCAAGAAGAGGTAACTTAATGCTTAAAGTGTGTTTTTCGAATTTTGGTAAATTTTCCCCCCTCTTCTGCAATTTCCAAATAATCTTAAATGAACTACAATGGGCATTTAAGTTGACCATTGGGTCTAAATTCTAAATGGAGAATAACTCAGGTTTTATGTAATTCTGACTCTGTTTTTTCAAATCATTGTCATGTAGAATGCATCGGTGGAGGTACTCGTACTGGTGTGTTCTAAATGGATAAACTTGTACATGCTTGTTTTGTGCATATGTAATTAGTGTGGAGCACCTATTAAAGCATGCAAATTTGAGGGACGTTGCCCTTATACTGAGTGGAGAAGAAAGTCAGGTTACCTAGCAATTTGAATTTTATTTATTTATTTATTTTATTTTTGGGGGTGGGGGAGGGCAGGGATGGCTTAAGTATCACACTTTGATTTATTGTGCATTAAAAGCAATCTGGATAGGTATGGTTGCATGATTGCTTGTTACTAATTTGTTGTTTGTTTATAGCTACACTCACTACCGCAAGAATGGATAAAAAAATTCTAGAGAGCTTTTTTTTTCTGAAATTCTCTCATTTTTATTATTTCATTATTCTAAATCTCTTCTGAGTTTTATCTGCGCAGGGTTGTGGCAACATGGATTTTTGCCCATTTGAGGTTTTCAAGGTATGCCTTGGGGATTTACTTTCGAGACATGGATGCCAGAGTTTTTGTCCCCCACTTGAAGTAATGAACTTTTCATTATATGCAGGAAAGAGTTGTCAACCCCCATTTAAAGCATGACTTTCATTCGGTCTGCAATGTAAAGTTGGAATTGCCAGGAGCCAAGATAGAACAAATGAAGTCTTGTTCCCTGATTTGTAAGTTGTCAAATTTATTCCGTAAACTTTTCATTCCGAAAAGATCGAATACATACACCAAAATCCAGAAGACGGAATTGTGATCCCGCATTAATCATGATTGGTACTTGCCTTAGTAGTCCCTGGATAAAAGATTTTTTCTCACTTTCACGGAGACGATGCAATTGTGCAAAATCTGATGGTTCTCACAAGCGATCTGCTGGCTGTTACAGGACGCAGAGAGGCTATCTAGGAGCAGTAGTTTTTTTTGTTGGTCAAGTCCTGAGACACCTTTTCAATGTAACTCAGGATGTACGAATGATCCTAGTGCTGGGGAGTTCAATTTTTGTGTAATGAAGCTACAAACCTTTATGGTCCTCTCTACACTTGGATTCCCAGTTGGGTGCCATTAATGTGTACTGAGTGCATGCATTCTGACATGCAGCTAATTTTTATATTTTACTACTATTTTTTTCATATGTATTAAAAGCGATGGACTATGGGTTTTATGTTAATTTCTTAGAAAAAGGAGAAAACTTCAAATCAATGATATGCTATTTAAATTTAAGATTGAAATTATTGAACATGGCATATATTATAAAAATGTTTAGAAATCAAAATTCATGTATTTTGTTCGTTACTATCTTAGTTAACAAGAAATTAGAATATTTTGATAATTTGTATGCTAGTTATCAAGTAGGTATCAAAATGAACCGTTTTAGTAGTATCATACTATGTATTACTATGGTCTGATCATCAAAATCTAGTAAATTTAGATCAACTTATGTTTTAAGATATATAGATCAAGATTTATAAAGTTAATTTTTTTATTTATATTCTCTATTGTGTTTTTTACAATATTGGTACAACTGATACCTTGTGCTGACTATAAATTAGAGACAAGTAAAATCTTTAACCTAGTCATCAAATAGGTGTCAAAATAGAGAGTTTTAATTATGTTTTACAATAATTTAATAATGAAAAGTTCTAATTATGTTTTACAATAATTTAATAATCAAAGTTTAGTAAATTTAAGTGTATCCTTTTTTTTAAGATGTGTAGATTATAATTCATAAAATGGATTTTCAATTGTGTAATTGCTATTATTGATTTTTGCATCAGCTTGAAGTATATATTGGAGATTTATAACATATACAAATTTTTGTTTATAGGTAATTATTGTAGGGTAAATTATGTTAAATGGTTTGGATTTTTAATTTGGATGGTCCACTATTCATGTATAGTTCAACTTATAATATATACGTGTGTCTGTCTATCTGTATACAGATCAACACTTTTCCACTTGGCGTATTTTTAGAAAATTGTGTTATTATTATGTTACAGTGGGTGACCGTGATGATCTATACTGCTGTACTTATTAGCGAAGAGAGTGCTCTGTGCGCTAGATTGTGCAGCATGATGTTGCCACCCTTAGCTGAATTTTCATCAATAGTGCATGTGCCGAAGTTGATGTGTTACCCTTATCCAAGTCGTTTCTTGAATTTTGTTCTTATTGGCCACGAATTTTGTTCTTTTTGGCTACGAATTTTGTTTGTATGTTTTATTAACTATGGCTCTAGAGTCGCCACATTGGCTAATTCCTGTACTCCTGCTCTGCTCATGAATGGGGAGCAGGAGGAGGAGTTGGTTGAACTGTCGAGCACTAGGCGAATTATGTCACCCTCCCGGAGTCGCGAGTTATTTCCCTGAGTTACACATGGCGCATCGCGTACCGCTTACATTGATCTTATCCTACGACTGCTGTAGCGGGTTGGGAACCACTCGCACAAAGAGCTTGGGTCAAGAACCGCAAAGCAAGAGGAAGCAAGAAGAGAGACTGGAGATGTCGAGCGAAGGGAGGGTGTGCGTGACGGGTGGCAGCGGGTTCATCGGATCATGGGTGATCCGCCTCCTCCTCGAACGTGGCTACACGGTTCATGCCACCGTCAAAGATTTGAGTGCGGTTCCCCTCTCCCTTATCAGTCTCCTCGGATATGGAAAGGAAAAAATAGACACCATATATAAAATTTCTTTTTTCTGATTTGTAGATGACGAGGGCGAGACGAAGCACTTGCTAGGCCTCGACGGGGCCTCGCAGCGGCTCCGCCTCTTCCAGATTGATCTGCTTGACTACACCTCCATCCTGGCGGCAGTCCAAGGCACTACTGGCGTCTTCCACCTTGCTTCGCCCAACAGGCTCAGCCCCGTCCAAGATCCTCAGGCACCGAATTCACTGCTTATTCAATTTACCGATCTCAGTTTTCCCTCAGTTTTTTTTTTTTTTTTTTTGACAAAAAAAAAAAAAATCCCTGAAGCTAGCAAATGATACGAAAAGCGGTTTTATATGGAACGGTGCATATGAATTCTTTTGCAAAACCAGTAGTAAGGGGTGAGACCTTGTAGGCACCGGTTATGAAATAATAGCAGGATACGACCACGGAGCTTCTTGGCGATGAAACATGTATCTTGAAGTTTATACTATTTGTTTTCTTTTTCCCCTCTGACAATTTGACGGTGAGCAGAGGGAGCTGCTGGATCCCGCGGAGAAGGGGACACTCAACGTGCTCCGCGCGGCGCAGGAGAGCAGGGTGAGGCGAGTGGTCGTGACGTCGTCAATGGCAGCCATCTTCCCCAACCCGAGCTGGCCCGCCGGCATGGTCTACAATGAGGACTCGTGGACCGACGTCGACTATTGCAAGAAGCTCGAGGTAGAGTGAGTCCACTCGCTCGCAGTGATTCTGAAGCATATATAGCTTCTAGCATAATTTAATTGGCTTGCTTTGCTGCAGCTCTGGTATCCGGTTTCAAAAACTTTGGCGGAGCGAGCCGCCTGGGAGTTCGCCGCGAAAGAGAGGTTGGACGTGGTGGTGATCAATCCCGCGGTGGTATTGGGTCCCGTCCTTCCCCCTTCCATCAATGACTCCGTAGCCATTTTGCTCCACCTTCTCCAGGGTAACCATTTATTACTTGCCTCCATTTATTACTGACGAAGTAGTAGACGCTGGTGAGCTGAGCTACTCCACATCCATGCCATGTAGGTAGAGAAATGGAGTTAAACAACCTGTACATAGGATGTGTTGATGTGAGAGATGTGGCGCTAGCTCACATACTGTTATTTGAGAAGCCACTGGCGCAGGGACGGCATCCATGTGTGGAGGCCATAACCCGTTGGTGCGACTTTGTAGCTAAGGTCGCCGAGCTCTACCCAGAATTCAAAGTACCAAGGTGTGATAAGAACCTCAGATATTAAATACTGGACCTCTATAATTCAGCAACTCTATCATGCTCGATTCCCTATGTGCCTGCAGGCATTCGGAGGACAAACAACCTTGGCTGGTCAGGGCAGAGAGTCCATCAAAGAAGTTGATGGAACTGGGTCTTCATTTCAGATCCATGGAACAGATGATCAAGAATACTGTGGAAAGTTTGAAGGGCAAAGGCTACCTGTAGTGAGTGAACCACTTTATTGTTGGATATTTGGATGTTGTTTGTTAATAATCTCATGACTATTTGATTCGAGAAGACTAAAATCTGCAAGCATAGTTTATATTATATACCTTTTGTACTGGGTTTTTTGGCGACTCTGTGTTGGCGTCGTCTCAGCTTGTGAAGGCTGACTGTTTTATGGAAGTGCTTGCAAAATCTTCTTATGTACACTTCCGTTTCTCACTGTAGATTACAACTCTCTGATGCATATAATGTACGCAATTGTATCTTGGGAGACATGTTATGAAGTACTAAGAGAAGAATAGAACTCGCTGAAAAAAAAGTGAGGGAAAAAAAGAAATCCTAGCCACCAAGGTGGTAGCCTAGTGGTACTGGGCGGGGATTCTAACCTCGTGATCCCAAATTCGAGTGGCTGCAGCGATGATTAAAATGTGGCTTCGGCCACTGCTTGGACATGAGGTATAGGACCGTTCTTGGACCGTTAGTAGCCGGGGTGGTGCCAGATGTGACGTACTCACACTTGGGATTGGAGCCAGAGCCTAGAGGGGTAGTTGAGCTGGGCCATAGGAGTTTGTCTCATCCATCCAAACCATAAGATGTTGGCGTCTAGTGGTCATCTCTACTATATATTATTAAAACTCCAAGCCATACGCTATACTCTGTTTGCCGGCTGAACTGATCGACCAAGCTATTGAGTTTGGCTAGCCACTCTGAAATTTCCAAACAAGCACTTAAGCATCATCTCTGTCTTGGATACAATGAGATCTCTTGAATCGCTTCGTTACTTTTAAAAGCTCTTCTTGGTCCTAATTTTGGCATTTTTTCAGTTCGGCATCATAGTTTCTGTACAATGTGATGTGATCCGAAACATAATGGCATGGGATGCTTCGGTTTCTAAGACCATTAGTTGCGACTTTGGTAGTACAAGAAGTCAATGGGGAAGCACGCTTACGTAACAATCACGTGAAGGTGACAGGGTGCAAGGACGAAGCCTCCGTTGTTGCAAAATCTAGCAAGTTTGCTGTGGCTTGAAGACTGGCTGCCATGGATGTGTATCTTTGTCAATGGTGGAAGCATACAATATGGTGCATTCTATTGTTCTTTTTGAATCTCATGTGTGGGAGCCCGTCACACTACTGTTACCAATAAATCAAGTGAGGCCGGGTGATTATGCCATAAGAGTTGATATTAATATGATTTAATTTTTTTTTGTTATCTTTTTTTTTATTAATGATTATTTTTATTGGATTTTTTTTATTAATGATTATATCCTTCTAAATATGTGTAATTGGATAAATGCCCTTACAAAATTGCTATTTGCATGTATATCTATATAATTTTTTTTGCATGTATACATATAGGGTATTTCAGTTATTTTAATTTTAAATCATTTATTTTTTAACGGTGTTAGATGGTATGAATATATATATATATATATATATATATATATATATATATATATATATATATATATATATATATAAAAGAAAGTAAAAAAAAAGGTATTCATGCAAAATAAGTGTTTTTTAATATTATACAAGCAAATAGCAATTCTACGAAAGTATTCATACAATTTTATATATTTTGGAGGGTATATATGCAAAAAAAATCCTATTTTTAAATATAGAAGCACATGCATGAGTATTTAGCCTAGGGTGTATGCATTCTAATCAAAATTCATCATTTCGATACCAGATTCCGTACCGGTGCCACACTAGCACAATATCGATATGGTACAATAGGGAGTTTTTTGGGCATATCGAGTATCGGCACCGCGTACCAGTATTGAAGTGATATATTACGGTACGCCTCGTACTGTTCGGTTCGGACCGATACGGCATAACTTGGTTCCAATATTAAAATCTTTGTGCTGTGTTCGTGTGCGCATGTGCAGGAAAAACATATGCAGGATATCATAATTATGATTCATTTTGTTAGATTCAGTATTATTTTTCTCTTCTCTTGTCTTGGTGGCATAGAGGAAAGAGAGGCGCCCTACGAACTGAAAAATGTAAAAAAAAAAAGGTATGTCTACCAAAAACAAGCATGTTATTTTGGTTCTAGATTTTCTAATTATCGATAACTTCACAGTCTTCCATCAAGTGCTCTTTTCCGTTAAACAACAACAACAACAACAATAATAATAATAAATATAACTCGCATCCATTTTTTATGCTCTTTTCAATCTTTCTGTGGATCAACTTAAACACTAGGTGACGTTCAGGGGACCAACAATAGAATCGAATATTTTCTCTCTCACAATTGTCATGACTCATGGCATGAAGGAATTGGTGCAATTCATGATATCAATAGGAGTGAGGATGTGCGCGCTTTATTAGTTATCTCTTGCTACATGGCAAGGAGTCGTGATATAAAAAATGTGCTACATTAAATAAATTATTAATCTCTCAGCGTCACAAGGCGGTCAAGCTGAGATATTTATAAGTATTGTTCCTACTGAATCCTGCTCAATTTCTTGTCCTACATGGTGGTTCGAGAATAATGCAAGTATTACATGGGACCCTGTCAATTATTGAGCATAGCGTATACATGAGAACAAGCATGGGGAATGGAGCAGTGCACTTCTCCAACTTTATTTTGATGACAAGCTTCATGACATATGGCACAAGCGAATTTTGGAGCTCTCCCAAATCGATGTGATACATGATGGAGCTGCAAGATAAACCACCAATCCCTACATGACATTGTGGCAATGGATAGGTTTTTCTGGGTCCCAAAGCATTTTTTGTGGAACTTGGCATCTCCTTCCTTCATGGCATGGCATGGCATGTCACGTCCACAGCAAAGCGCACTTTGGTGGGTGGGTGGGGTCGCTGCTCGGCGTTGCCGCCGGGTACAAGAGGGCCTCTGCGTTCTAAGGTGGCAAGATGTCAAAATAGTCAAATAGATCTCCCTGTCGGGGACCGAGTCGACACCGCGTCAAAGGAATCGGGCCCACCCTGACCTCATTCCCGTAATTCCCGCCCAGCCCTCGCCCTTGCTCCGTCCGGCTGCCGTACGATCGAATGGCGGAGATGCCGCCGGAGCCACGTTTGCCCTCCCGACGACGTCGCTTCCCTCTGAACCTGGTTTTGGTACGGGCTGCGGTTAAAGGTTACGTAGGATGCAGAGAGGAGGGCAAAAAAATGTATCAGGCTACGCATATAAACTGAGAGACAAATAATGTTGCTCTCAGATTAATTATCTTCTATGGAGTCCACTACTCTGAAGGTTTTATTTGAGCGAGCCATGGCCCACAAGTCAGTACTTATGGCCTTATGCAGTCTTCTATCTTAATATCTTAAGAGTAGGACAAACCTTAATATGTGAAGCAAAAATTCTTTAATAAGTGAGGATTGTCTTCTAAAGACTCGGAGACGAACTAAAATACCTTAATAAGTGAAGCAAAAAGTGAGCTCCATGAGGAGTCCAAATTCATATTGCAACATGAATTTGAGATTCTCCAGGCAGATAGTCTTATTTTTTTCCCAATTTTTTTCAACAATAAGATGATAGGAAAGTTATCCTCACGTAGCTGCCACTAGACCCTACCATTTTCAAAACATTCTTGAGGATGGGTTTAAACTGGTCCTTTCCTTCTAGGACCTCATGAAAATATAGAGCAACATGACTCAGTTATTAATTAACTAGCTTCAGCCTCTTGTATTAAAGCAACAGACAACCGAATGGAGATTTTCAACTTTTAAAGCAACACTGTGTTTGCGAATAAAGTAGCCTGCTTTAGATGTTGAATCGCAATCCTTCCGGACCTTTAGAAAGGTGGGAACAGATATTGTATACTACTTTCTCCCATCTCCACCTCTACCTCCACTTATGAAAGCAACCTCTCAGTTGCCTAACGAGTCCTCTTAGTTGCTAGTCTTAAAATCTCATTTCACACCATAAGACCATACTGCTTTTTTTTTTTGTTCCCTCCCTTATGGTAGAAGCAACACCATGCTTCTTAATAACCCAAATTAATAATTCGAATTAGCTTCAAGGCTCCTTTATTCTCAAAAAAAAAAAAAAAAGCTTCAAGCATTGGATAGATAATGTATTTTTACATAACAAAGAAAAAGAAGTAATTCATAATACATTGTTTTCTTCATCTCTTACCTCAATACTGTCATTATTTATAAGGTGGTCTCCTACGTGAGTACTTTCTTTCAGAAAGGCCAATAGAATCTTTTGTTAGCCCTCGCAGGAAATCGAACTGTTGCCTCTATAGTTCTCATTCAAGTGCTTCGTTCTTTGGACAAAAATATCTCCACCCACTTCACAAGATAAGGTTAAATCTTGAATGCCCCTACCTCTTTATGATCCGTATTTTACTTTTGCAAGTTCTTTTGAAATAAATGAAGTAGTTCTTTCTCTCTATCGCCCTCTTAACTCTTCTGAACCAAACTAGTTGTGATCTACTCAATTTTAAGAATACATTAAGAAAAAAGGAGGGGTGAGGAGAAATTGATTATTCACTTAACGGACAGGTGGTCTTAACCTCCCTTTCAATCGAAAAAAAAGAAGAAATTACTCACATAGCAAAGGAAAGTTAACAGCATAAAGCTGTCCTCTTTGATTTTTTTGTGTGTATTAATTCGTACCCTTCATATATGATACATCTGTTTTAACCAAAAAAAAAAAAAATTATCCCCTGAAAATGACAATGTTCAATTTCACCCTGAAAGTCTTTTAGTGACAACAAAATTAAACTTTCTCATTCATTTTCAAAACTTTCAAAAAACTAAGGCATTTTTTTTATAAGTATCACCTTCAACTGTTTCAAGTATATAGGAACTCTCTCCAATTATTATTAAGCAATTTTCTTGTTTACTTTCATTCAAAATCCTAAACCAGTCTTGATTATCATCAGTTATGCTCATATCTCTATTCTTTCACGTTAAGGAAGCAACTATCAAATTTTTCTGATTAATTTAACTGACTTTCAAATGATCTTAACCCCTTCCCCCAGATATTTATATGGTAGTTTAGAAACTTAATATTATCAGCCCCTTAAATAATTTATTTCCACCAAAATGTCAATCCACCAATACTTAAGCAAATTTACTCTTAACACTTCATCTTAGAGCTTGACGTTTTTAATTTTTATTCTATTTCACTTAAAAAAGGACTTGGGATTTAAGGGCTAAATTCCGATAATGATAAAGTACTATTTTTAAATTAATGACCATAATTTTCTCTCTTTTTTTGGATTTAATGCACGATGAAGGGAAGTTAACTTTCAGATGTTTACTTCTTTTTTTTTTTGAGGGATATAGTTAGAATAAGTGATATCATGTATGTAAATATTCCAATATCGATCGCATAATTATTCAAGTTATTCATATGTCAGACTCCGTAAAAAAGGAAGTTAGGCCAAGAGCTGCCCCCAAGGAGAAGGCCATGACAAATGGCATGTCACAAAACTAACTTACGGAGAGCATGTTGCAATTCATAATTTTCTTGCTTGTTTCTCTTCCTAATTCAGAATATAAGGGTTGAGACCACATCACATATAAAATAGCGAAGTGGAAGTGAAGCAAAAAAGGAAAAAATTAGGGTTTGAACTTATGTTCTCTAGATGGAGGGGGTGACCGGGATAAGTGATATGCGAAAAGCGATATGCCCAGTAGCTTCATCTTATGGTTCTGGTTCTAAAACTCTCTGTCTGCCCTTACTATTAGACTTAAGCTGACTTTCCCTTACAATTCGTACTAGCCTAACAATTCAGTTATAGAATACTATTAGCAGGCAACCTTTTGCGTTTGACTTCTTCTTTTCTTCTTCTTCTTCCTTTTTTTTTTTTTGTATTGGTTGGGGGGATATGATTTTCTCCCTTATTTTTGGAGTTTTTTGCATGCCAAAGTTTTGATAAGGTCCCTTGGAAGTATCCATTACAGCTTCTGCTGGTTCTGTGCGCCTCTTGAAATGTCTTGAGATATGTTCACCTGCCTTTTTATGTGAAATACCGTAATGCCACAATTCTTCAATGCTAATACCAAGTTCGTTGGTTCTTATTAATACCAAGTTCATTGGGATGGTCTTTAGTACTGCCATTTATCCCATGCAACATACTGATGATTTAGAGCATATATATAATAAGAATTAATCTGCAACCAAAATTTTCTAGTCGTGCAACATAAATCCTTGATCTTACTATCATCTATAATCTCCATCTTCCCTATATTTGGAGTCTCTAGATAAGATGCAGACATTATTAAAATTTCTCTTCAGATTGAACCTACCAACTCCAGTATTTATATGGTAGAAGTCTGATTAGTTCTCTTACCCTCCAAAAAACCGAAAATAAAGGTCTGGTTGCTTAGAGACATTCTCCTGTAAAATTATGAAATAATTAGTCCTCCTCTTCCTTTTTCTTTTTTTTTTAATTAGTTTTTTTTGGGGGGGGGGGGGGGGGTAAGAATTATTCCACTTTATCTTATGGCTTCACAAATCTCAGGAATGAATCAGTCCCCCCTAAATTAATTAACCTGTTGCATAGTCTTTCTGTGTATTCCAAACCCTACATTTTAATATACACTATGAGAAAGTTTATCATGCTAATTAAGGTAAAGCTGCGCTTACCCGAGAAAAGATTAAGATGAAGCTGACCTGTGCTGGTCGTCTAGGCTTCAAATATTTGATTTTCTGCCCAAAGACCAAACTGTTCCCAGAAAATTAATGGATCACTTTTAAATTCAGGTATTGCATTGGGCACAATATTTTCTCAAAAAAAAAAAACACTATGCACACTACTATCTGTGAATTTCTTGAACCATTATTTAAGAAATGAAGCTGCTCTCTTAAGATTCTTAGCAATTCATCATGCACAATCATGATTTCAGCTTTAATTCTTCCTTTCTCTTGCTTTAATATTGAGGAAAATCGTATCTATATACCTTCTCTTAGCACCTATAATGACCTCCAAATAAGCATTCATTGCAACACAACTGAAATCAGGCATGATCTAGAAAAACGCATCACATGTATCTAGATGATGAACTAGTTATAAGATGCTTATACTTTAGCTACTGTAGTTGAATTTTCTTTTAAGGACAAGGGATTTAATTGGCTAGAGATTATTTCGGTGATATATATCTTTCCTCATATCATCAACTCAAATATATTTTAATTCCATCTTTCTTTTTGATCCAATCTAATTATATCAACTAATTTGAAATAAATATCTAGTTCACTTAACAGATCCTCCAATTAACTAATTTCTCTATCCATGCTCTTAGGAACACGAATTGCACTAGCATTTCTGTGCATAATAGTCTAGAAAAGGGCATCTTAAATTAGATTATTGATTGTTCACTTCAGATGCTTCAACATTTTTCTACAAGAATGATAATATTGTGGCTTTTACCAAACAACCTACAAGTTTAAACATGATGGGCATCAATAACCTAAACTCCTTCCTTGAGAAGCTAAACCTAAAATTCCTGACAACAAAGAGAACTTAACATTTTAATAAACTTTCTCGAGTTCAGACAAAGCATCCGTATATATTAACAGGCATCTCATCATCTGAAGAAAGTTGACATGTTCGCCAGCATGACCCCAGCATTCATTCCTTAAATTTTTGTGCAGCGGACACCTGAAAAAGAGCATCAATCCATCTTATACATTAATTTCTTAACTGGGAGGTTGGCGCATCATATGTATTACTTATAAAAAGAGATTTAAGAACGGTCCACAAACACTACCAGCCAAATATATATCCTTATAAAACGTCTGATCTTTTTACAAATCATCATCTCCTCAAGCATCTACAAATAACATTCAGGGGCCACCTTTCTTTAAGACCAGAAACTCAACAAGTATGATTAGGTTTTTGCTTTATTTCTCAAAAAGAGGGAAGTTCTCCTCTTTGCATGATTCTAATTGATGGCACTGATTCTTGCCGGTTAATATCACCCAATGGAGTAGGTGAAGGAGACCTGCCGAAATAGCCGATGCATTTATAAGTTCAAGATGTGCCACAAGAGAAGCCATGGCAAACTGGTTCTTTATATATATAAGCTAAGCTAAGAATGAAAATGCTCGATATCCCCTACATCAGCTATTGATAGCCACCAATATCAACAATTACTATCCTTTACAGAGAAGAAGACTATCTGAAATAAAATTTCAACTAAATCCAAACAACTTAATAAATCAAGCATAACAGCTAGCTAAAACACATCATATAAAGTTGATAGATTTGTTCAGTTGAGACAGCAGCATCATGATTGGTGTAGGGTCAAATTTATCTTCTAAACCTTCCAGAAGGAACAAAAATGAGGGTTTTTTTCCATCATTTGGGTTCAGATCTCAGATCCAAGAGATCCCACATCTGTTCTGCAAACATAGAAGCCCTCCCCTTGACTCCAAGGCCAATAAATCTGGGTGAAAAATGGGAACCATTAACGCGTATGTTGCCCAACATTTTATGTGAGCCTTGCAGTAAATTTTGAGTCCTTCGAATGTTCCAGATGACCCCACTCATAAGCCTCCCAAATGGCTACCTTATTTAAGCTTGCCCCTTGATGCCGGCACTGGCGAGGACCAATGCCATGTCCTAAATATGCTTGCATTCCGAAAACGCCCCTAGGTCAGCAGCTCTTGTCACCTAGCCTTAAATATAAGGTAAGTCTTGCCCTACACTGCTACACATGGCAAGAATTAAACCCTAACCAGGCCTGAGTAAAGATTGGTTCAGAATAAAGAAGTGAATGTTAGGTAATCCAATGGCAAGAGCTATCACTGAAGAAACAATACCGACACCAACGTAGTACATTCTTAGATTATATTTTCGGGCAGGAGCACCTGCCTAGATTATAATAAACTAATAAATTAAGAAAGAAAAACACCATATTATGAACCCAATCAATTGAAAAGACTGCAGATCATTATTAATATGAAGTGCTGTTAGATGCCTATTGTTAAATCTCATTAATGAATCGATAGAAACACAATCCTACTTAAACTAAGCAATCAGGTAGAAAAATTCTGGAGGAATCACCATGCCATTAAGTAATATAGCGAGTGAAGACTCGAATCATTTAAGTAATGCCTCAATAGATGCTCTTAAATCACCTTGCGTTGGTTTCTGATACACTAATCTTTTAGCAAAAAAGTTGCCAACCAGAGAGACATTAACACACCAAGGGAAGCAACGCGACATAAATAATTTGTTCTTGGAATCAGGTGAAGGCATTGGAGTTTGTTCTTAGCCGTACAATGATGGGAATGGGTTGCGCCAGGGTGGCGAGCAAGGAATGGCGGGGTACTTTAATTGGAGCTAAAATCATATGGGACACGCACAAAAAAAGAAATATGCACAATCTTTTTATTTTACTATATTTTTTTAGTACTCATTTAAAAAAAATTAATATTAATATAGAATATATTTTTTATTAGCATATACTACATAATTAGATGATACACACGAAGAAAATTAAACATCTAGCAGGTTAATACATAACTTTAGGTTAATCGGTATAAAGTTTTTAAAATGTAATGTTCACCGGTACATAGTATATGACCAAGTGATGCACATTTAGCAAATTAAACAAAGTTAGAAAATTATTTACTGTATACTGATATTGATGAACATCATGTTCTGAAAACTGTGTATTGATTTATTTAAAGATGTGTTTTGGCTTACTATATGACTAATTTGCTTGATGTATATCATCTAGTTATATAGTATGTATTGATAAAAAGTATATTCTGAAAATTGTAAATCGATTTACCTAAAAGTGTATATTAAATCATTGCTGGATGTGTCTTGCAGTATGTATCAGAAGGTTGATGAGTGTAGATCATCCGGCTATGCAGTGTGTACTGGTGAATATAATGTTTTAAAAATTATGCATCATTTATTTGGAGATGTGTAATAGGTTATTAATGATTAATTGTTTAAATGTGTATCACTCGGTATTATATTGTATAATGATGAATATCATGAAAATTGTGCATTGATTTATCTAAAGATGTGTATTAACTTGGTAAATAATTAATTTGTTTGGTGTGTATCATTAGATTATGTAATGTGTACCGGCAAAAATATGTTCTGAGAAAGAAACGAAATGCTATGATTTTTTTTTCATAATGATAATCATAATCATAAGACTGTTGGCTTTGTTAGTAAAAAATAATATATATATATATATATATATATATATATATATATATATATATATATATATATATATATATATATATATATATTGAGGCAGTCTCTCCGTATGATTTTTGTTTGATTTTTGTTTCATTAAATAAGAGTGGTGTCATGCATGTGGAGGCAAAAGCCTCACTAATATTTAAGTATATACTCCTTACAAGACAAGGGTCTACGTAATAATTTTGCCGGATGGCGGTTTGGACCCGACCGGACAGTGCGGTACTCGTCCCCTTCCTCTCACCAACTAAGAACAGCAACACTATACTCCTCACACCCCACATACCGAGAGTGCTTTAACTGAAAAAACATCCATTAAAAACCAAAATATTGGAACATCTTAAATCACCAGTTTCTGCACAGTAAGGGCTAAAGAGATCTGGAGGGGCCATGACAAGACAAAGAACTTAATTCATCCCCCTCAGCATGCGATGTTGTGGACCGAAGTTTACATGGTTTGACTGCCTGAGAAAGAGAAAAAGGGAGGTTTACTGCTATTCTCATGGTACGGGCTATTCCACAGGCTCACCATCACAAGAATCAGCAGGAAAGAAGAGTCGGAGATCAGAAATAGGCAAAATCCAGTTCAAAAATAGCAGAATAAAAAGGGAAAAGAAGAGGATAGAGAAACGGACGTACAATTTATTTTCCCGTAATAAAGTTAGTACAAAAGATAAGCCCTGGTACGAGTCACTTCATTAAGGTTGCCATAATCATAGATATTACCAAATAAGTTACAGTTGCAGGGCAAAAAGAAAAAAGCCACTGCTAGAGAGAGAGAGAGAGAGAGAGAGAGGAAGTAGAGCTTGTGCTCTCCCTTTGATGGCAAAGAAGGGCAGAGAGGTGGGAGGGGAAGGAGGGAAAAGAGCAAGAAGGACTAATGCTGCCGCGGTGGCAGACTGGGAGAGAGCTCAGAGTGGAAGAGAGGGCGAGGGGTGAGCCCAGAGGGTGGCGGGACGCACGTGCGGGAAAGGCCTCGCGGTCCAGAAGCTCGCAGGCCGATCCGCCCGGGGACCAGTGATTCGCTTGCATCGTGCGCCGCCGTCAGCGCAGTTAAGGAAAGAAAAAGCTGGACTCGGGTAAGGATTTGACCGTAGCTCCACAAGAAGTTTTAAAAGTTGGGCTTATGCGTCGAACCCCCTCCTGGAATGTGAACTCGTGGGCTTACGCTATCTTGGAAGGGGAAATTTGATCCCTTTTCTCAGGGAAATTTATTGGAAGATGATTGCATGTCTTGAGGTGTCATGAGATCGGATAGAGGAGCCTGAAGATGATGACTAGAATGTTTCTCTAGAAAAAAAAAAGAATAATAATAGAGAAGATGGTGACTGAAGTAAGAGGACGGGATCAAGTTATAATGGGGAGTATACTGGTTGGAAGAAATTGGTAATGAAAACAGTTCATCTTAAAAGTGTTTGCTGAGAAAAAGGAAAGAGAAGCTGTTATAGGTTGTATAAGTTCTCTTCTGCGTAAATCACATCAACCACAAAGCAAAACTCAAGGCAAGAGGAAATCAAACTAATCATCAATTAAACTTACTATTCATTCTTGAAAGAAGAAAGAAGTCGAGAGATCAAAAGAGACAGATCTCAACTCTTCTCTTCTGGAAATCCTTCCTCACGCCTCGGCAGAAGGATAAAGAAGGAGGGAGGGAAGAGATAATCGCCAATAATATAACAAACTCCTATCTTACTGACCCACTTTATCATCAAATAATAGCAAAAAAAAAAGAAGAAAGAAACAAGAGCAAGAAATAGGAGAGTGACGAGGATCTATACTCAAGAAGAAGAAGAACCACCCGACGGAGCACCGGATCCCCCACCTCGCCCTGGACGAGTCCCAGCCGCAGCAGCAGCAGCAGCGGAAGAAGACTCTCCTCCTCCTCCTCCTCCTCCTCCTCCAGAAGACTGTCCGCTCCCGGCAGCCGAGGCTGGCGGCTGGCGCTTCCGCTTCTTCTTCTCGTAGGCGATGCCCCGGGCCTTGGACTGGCTCTCGCGGACCTCACGAAGGTAGATGCGGACGGCGCGGGCGGCGAAGGGGTTCGCCTCTGGCCTCCCGCCGCTCTCCTCGTAGGCTGCTCGCAGGCGGCCGATGAGGGCGTCCAGGGAGCCCCAGGCCTGCTTTAAAGGGCAGGCGCAGGGGCCCGGCGGGTTTGGGTGGCCGAAGAAGGCGCACCCGGCGTTGTGGACCTTGGTCTTCCCGAACTGGTCCAGGTACCGCAGGAACTCGATCACGTGGGCGCCGCTGCAGCGCGCCAGCGTCAGCGGCGGCTTGTGGTTCCGCAGGTACTGCAGGAACGTGTTCCAGTCCCGTCGCTTCTGTGACTCGTACCTGCTCGGCGGCGCCGGCGCCGGCGCCGGAGGGGGGTGATCCGTGTCACCCCTGGGGGAGGAGGAGCATCCCTCCCCCGCACCGGACCGCCCGGGGCCTGATTCCATGCACTTCCTCCTCCTCCTCCTCCTCCTCCTCCTTTGTTTTTCTTGGATATAGATCGCTCTTTTGCTTGCACTTCCTCTCTCCTCGATCTCGATCTCGATCTCGATCTCGATCTCGGGGGGAGGGATGAAAGAAGAGAAGAAGGAAGAAGGGTGGGTTGGATGGGAATGTAAAGGTGGAGGGCGACGGAAAGAGATTGACGGGAGGAGGGTGAGGGTTCACGTGGTGGCCCCCGGTTTAGGACGTGACTCGGATGAATGCTTGTGGGTGTGCTGCACTGTGAAGCGGAAAAAAGTACACGAACTGGCTGTCAATGTGATACGGCTGGAGTTTGAGATTCATGCTGTGGAAGCCTATGAACCCTAATTAGCCCCAATAAGTTGGATTAGCAAATCTAAATCTTCAAGTCCATGCACATCTAACCTAAACAAAAAAGTGGAACGTGCTGCAAAGACCTATGCAAAATAAGCAAATTAGATCATGCCAATGTCGCAAATATCTAGTTCATTTTATTTTTTTTTAAAGATTTAGAATGAGTTTTTGAATGACCCAAGAAACATGAGCACAAAAATTGATGAAGATATTTATATGTTTTATTTATCCAAAATTATATGCCTTTCTTCACTTTCACTTCCACTTCCACTTGATCTCTTCCTTGCATTACATCGTAGGAGGCTGTGAAAATAACTGCATTTAATATCTTATTTTAGCATACAACTTATACATGCACCAGTGTGTATATAATTAATGGTTGTATCCGTCAATTAAGTATATTTTTTTTTTGTATTAAGCAATAAATCTTTTTGAAGATTGTAACTTGTCATCTATGTATTGCTTAGAGATATTCTATATTATTTTGAATTCAACAACTCCTATGGATCTGTTATTGAGTTGTATCTTTTCATTTAATAGAGAGCGAAAAAAGTATTTTCATTCCTTGCAATTGAAAAATACCCATTTTAAACTAATAGACATACATACATCCATACATGCACACACGTACTATTGAACATATTGTTATGACAATATGTACTTAAAAGTATACAAACATGCATGCATGCAGGCATACACATACTGTCATATAATTGGATTTTGATACTTAAAATAGGTGAGCATGTTTTAATAAATCCTCAAATAGACTTACTGAAATAGAGTTTGTCACGGATCTTTTAATTCATATGACTTCCATGCCTGTGACTAATCTGTAAAATAACAACCAGGACTATCTGGTCAATTCCGTCAAGCAACAAAGTCAGGCCATGAAGTTTGGCCAAACTAGTCTCTCTTTTTCTCTTTTTTACTTGTAGGCTGTAGCATATTTGAGCAGCTATTTAGAAGTACAACTGGGTGCCCCCTCCAGGGTTCAAAATGCCCCCACCAGGGTTCAAATACAGTTGGATAGCCATAGAAATGCAAAAGCTTCTCTTTAGCTCCGCGAGATAACCACGGTAATCTCTCTTTCATACATATAAATACTTCCTTGTAAATAGTTCTCTATTGATAAAGTTAGGGACAGCACCTTCCTTCCTTCATACTTTTTCGAAAAAAAAAAAAAAAAAGGTACAGTTTGAGGGCTTGCAGTTAAAAAGGGAAGCAAGTACCCTCCGTTTCATCTTCCTGCCCATTATCTCGTGGATGACCACGGGATCGGTCAAGGCCTATGTAAAACTTCGGAATGTAAGAATTTTTTTTAAAAAGAAAAGAAACAAAAGGGAGAAGTTTGCTCGAGAGGGGAGGTTTTCAGATCCTAAAAAAGTCCCATTATCTCATCAAAGACAGGATGCTGGCTTCTAGAATTGTGAAGGACGATTCTCTTGTTTCTGTCCTTCCAAATACTCCAGCCTTGATTAGAAGAAACCAAGCGGTATCAAATTGATCAAGACCGTAGTTCAATTGGAAAGAAGTTCCAAAAGGAAGAGGAGAAGGGGCAGAGAAGAATCAAATGATCAATTCAAGCGGCATCTACCTCATAATACAGTTAGATCCCGGATCCATGCCCAGCGCAAATATAGAACCTGCTCGAGTGGGCCCAATTGAGCTTCAATTACAGAAAGGTCAGAAATGTTAACTCCAACATGTCATATTAAAATGCGACCCAGTTAATTAACTAACTAACTAATTTGTTTGTTTGTTGGAGGAAGGGAGGAGGGGAGGGGGGATCAGCCCAAAAATACGGATTTTGGGTTCCAATTTCAACATTTAGAGATCAAACCAATTTAAGACATTTTGAGCTTGTGCATGCCTATGTTTGTTAATAAGTGATTAATAATTGACACCAATTTTATTATCCAAAAAAGATAAAAGTTTAAAATTAATACAATCTAATCATGATTTTCTAGCATTGTTCTATTAAAGTTACTTAGTTTTGCATTGTTAGCTATAGAAAACTTGAATGTGTGCATGCACAGATGTGTTCATGAATGTATGGCACAAGAAAAAATATTGCATGCACAGCCATGCTGGTGCACGCCACCAATTGACGCGGCGTACTATGGTGGACTAATCACTCTGATAAATAGTTTCTCTTGCACCAATGTTGTCGTGCACGCAATAATTTCTTGTGGCATAGGGGAGACCCTTCACCTTCCTTGTTTAATATGCTTTTAAGATCAGAATGATAGCCCACTAAGAGTTGCTAATGGTGGTTATATCGTACGATTTATGGAGTAATATATTATTATATAGCGTCATTTGGTACTGTATGGAATGATATTTCGCTTTCTCTTATTTTTCAATAGAAAATATGATGGCATGTAGAGCAAGCAGCTAATTGCAACTAGAAAATAATTTGTTCCGATCTTATAAAACTCAACAAGAAATATTAATCTCCATTATCTTAACCCAAACTTTTCCTACTTTACCTTTTTCTGAAATTTTGTAAATTATAGGTAACTCACCCTACTGTAATTGATTGTTTTCAATCATTGAAGGAATCGAGTAATCCAAGCTATGGCTAGAAAGCGAGGTTTCAGTCGGTTTGCTGATTTGCACCGCTCTCTGGCCTACTACGTTCTAGATAAAGGTTTTGGGTCAAAAACCAAATATGAACGCCCACCTGTATTTAAGAAAAAAAATCAGATAATTATGTACGTGCGTGTGTGTGTGTGTGTGTGTGTGTGTGTGTTAGAGAGAGAGAGAGAGAGAATTTTAAATTACCCAATGTATTCTAGAGTTACAAAAGCCCTGATGACATGAAAATCAAAGAAGAAGAAGAAGCAATTAAAACAATCCTGTGCATAAAAATATGATATGGAACCAAGATCTTAAACTCAGGTGTCAATTTATCTAATCCTAAATTGATGAGAAAACAAACAAGTACATGCAAAGGAATAAGATTGAAAAATAAAAAAGTAATAGAAGTTGACTGTTAGATTGTCTGAAACTAAAAGATTTTGCTTAAAAATTGTAAACATTGACATCAAAAGGCACATAAACTAGCCAAGGAGCTATAGAACCTTCTAATCACTCGAAAGTTTTTTTTTTTTTAACATTTTACAACCAGATGGTCATGTGCTGCCACCAGGCTTTGAATCTTGGGAGGGGGCTGCTAACCAGGTTAATAGCTATTGGTATTATTTTAATGTTTTAGATCCTTACAAAGTGGAAAGTTATTATGGCTGCAATATGTTGCTTTTCTTGATGATCATTATCCTTTCTCAATTTATTTAAAAAGTAATTGGAGGATGCTAGAATTATGAATGTAATACTCTCTTAATATATAAAGAGACTATGCTCCTCTTTCAAGAAGAAAATATTTACTTTTTTCAGCTCCAAAATCAATAATAGATATCCAAATCAAAAATCCACATCATTGATCATAATTTATAATACTAAAATTACTTAGAAATAATATATATATATATATATATATATATATATATATATATATATATATATATATATTAGTGGTCCCTAATACATGCATCAACTAGATACAAAAATAAATAGTTAAAATAATATGAGACCATATCTTGATATAATCTAAGCATTAAAATCAAGCAATTTTCAATTTATACATATATTAGGATAAGTCAATCATGGTCAATAAGATGAATTTTTAATTTAAATACTTTGTCACTTATTTTAACATGGTAGAAAATTGAAAACCATCCATTCTTGTATCTATATAATGCACAGGCTAGACAACGTAATATATATATATATATATATATATATTTAGTATTATAAATTATAATTCAGCAATGCAAATCTATGATTTGGATATTTCATTATTAATTTTGGAATCGAGATGAGTAGATATCCTCTTCACTTAGAGAGCAGTGTAACCAATTTTAGTATATTATGCCACTTGATATAACTCTTTCTATTTCTATTTTCTAGTATTTTTATCAAAAATTATGTAAAAAAAATGTTTCTTCAATCCAGCCGCTGAGCTTGCTCAGCTTAATTATAAAATAAGCCAAGCACTAGCTAGCCTTGAACCAACCAAGCTCCCAGGTTCTTTTAATTAACCCCTTGGACTCATTTGATATACAGAAATAGTTTTACCTCATTAAAATATATTTTTTGGAAAGCCGATCTCTGGATCTAAAAAATGATTTTAGCATATTTAATTCATCATAAAAAAGTGGCATAGAAAGCACATATTCTGAATTGACATATATTTGGTTGAGTATTACTTTTTTAGAAAAATTGTATAATATAACTTTTATGCCCTTAATAAATTGACTACAAAAGGAAAAAAAAGACATAAGCCATTAGGATTAAAGGTATTTCTAAAAAAAAGGATTTCACCTTGATTCTCAACCCACAGAAAAAAGGGTTTTCCATATTCCATATGGATTTCTAATTTTCATGAGAGACCGAAAAACTTATTTACATGCAAAGGTTATTTTCCATCTCTTTTATTTGAAACATCTAATCAAATATAAGTCTATGCTAATCACACTTTTTCTTCTCTTCCCGCAACCCAAATATAGAGGTGAAAGTAGACCGGATAATATTTATCCGAATTCATTTTCGTATCTAAGTCTATCTGAATATATATAAATAGAAATTCGAGTATCCTACTAGTATTCATAGCCGTATCCATATTTGCCAAAAAAAATAGATATGAACATGAATCGACAAGTATCCAATATCCATATCCAAATATCCTATTCTATTTGTAATTCTATATAATTTTTTGTAGCACTCATAATTTTTTTTAAGAAAAATATATAACCATATTAATATGCTATTAATTTGATTACCATCCACTTAGTAATATTTTTGATTTTACTGTCATAAAGTTTAATTATCTGATTTATATTCGTGCTTATATTTATAGTTCTAGTATCTAATTTATATCCATATTTATTAAAAATAAATATAAATATAATTATTTTCATCCCATTAGTATTCATATCTATATTTATATTAATTAAAATAAAATAAGTATTCAGTCCTTTTGATAGATGGCCGTCCAGAGAGAGCGACAAGGGCCCTGAATGCGAGGTCCAAAGCCTGCCACTTGCACAGCTCGGACCTTGCCCTTCCCTGTTTTTTTTTTTTCCGGGTACAACGGAGCCTGCCTTTAAAAGCACTTCTTTCACTGGCTACGGCCATCTCCTGGATGGCTCCATGCGATCAGTACAGTACAGGCATGTATTGTTCAAATAAAGCAGGTCGGAATGCATGCTCTGATTCCTTGAGGGGATTTTGACTCTTCGCTGGAGTTTGAGGATCATAAGGATCATATGTGGTGGACCCCATGCAAATATAGATGGAGGTACAAGTATGGACCAAATAGCACTTTGATCATCCTAGTGATGAAGCTGGTAGTTCCTAAGTTTGCAAATAATTTTGCAGAATAAACCGGTTCCTTGAATTGTTTTGACCAGATATTTAGAGATTTAATCTACTATAGTGTGAGAACTTGTGCGGATTTATGTTTAATCTCATATGGAATAATTATTTATCAGTGAGAATTTGGATATTTACACTACAAAAAACTTGTCCTTTTTGGCGTCTTCTAAAAGCCTATACCGATACTTATAAGCATCGGTAATTTTTCCGCCGATGCTTTCTAAAGCGTCATAAAAGCGTCAGCTAGGTGAGAGTGGAAAAAAAAATTTGCTGACGTTCTTGAATAGCGACGCTTTTTAGAGCCGACGTTTTTAAGCGTCGGGTAGTTAGCGACGTTTGAAAGCATCGGCTTTTAACCGCTATTTTTTTAATAACATAACGACGCTTTAAAGCGTCATTATAATTAGTTTTTTTAAAAAAAAATATTTAAAAAGATTTTTTTCTTTTAGCAAGCTTTAAAGGTCAGAGGTCATATTAGTCCTGTTCTCTTAGAACCACTGAACTCTGCAACAAGAATATTAGTCCCGTTCAAACCTTCCTCCATGAACAGTAGTCATGAGCATTTGGTGATTCCGTCTCAATATCTCATTTGGGTCTCAGTGCTTCTGCTTCCCATATAAATGATATAAGCCTGAGAAGTATAAAAAATGGTTCATTGCCAAATAAATTGCCAAATAAATGTCATATCTCAGAAAGAAGCGCAGCACTGGCGGGGGTCATTGTGGAAGGACGACGCCTCGGACTCCAACTTCTTTAGATCGGAGATGGATACCAGGGTTTCCGGCGGTGGAGCTTGAAGGCCCGTCAACGATCTTGAAGGGCCCTCTGACGACGGAGCGGAGGAGGAGGGGGTGGTTGAGGCGACTTATCTGCACCTCGCTGTACACCGCCATGAGACGGCCGGGCGACTGCCCCTTACCACCATTGGTGAGGACGGAGTTCGCAACCATCATCGATGGAGAGAGAAGGGGAGGGGTTAGGGATCGGGAGGCGAGCGACGGAGAGAGAAGGGCAGGGGGTTAGGGATTTGTAAGGAGGCGGTGGGGGGGGGGGGAGGTTGCGACTTGAGGGGTTACTGGGTTAGGGATAGGAAGGCAACGACGGAGAGAGAAAGAGAGGATTAAGGATTTGTAATAAGGGTGGGGCGGCTAGAGGAGTTGGGGATTGGGAGCGCATTCTGAAGAATCGTTTGGGGGAATCGGCCTCTAACAATATTTTCTAAAGCGTCATTGGAGGAGGGGACCAAATCGGAATCGGCCTGGGGGAATCAACCTCCGACAACGTTTTCTACAGCATCATTTTCATTTTGGTTTCCGACGACGCTTCAGGTTCCCGCCGACACTTTACAGAAAGCGTTGGTATCTTCCGATGCTATTTAGAAGTGCCGGCAAATTTTGGCGCACTAGCCAAATTGTCGACGCTTCTCCCTAGCGTCGGCAGTTGAGTGTCGGAAATAACTATTTTTTCTGTAGTGTTATATAGGACTAAAAAACCTAAATAATATTTTTTAGCCTTTTTTTAGGTAAGATCCTAAATTGTAATAAATGGTCTTAGAGTAGGCCAGATCCGTGGCTCTTATGAATTAGAGGTCACAGTAGCATAGATTCATTACAGCTGAACATAGGTTGCTCATGGTGTTTTGATTGGATTTGATTGAATTTGGATTCTTAGTCTAGCAAACACAGCAATGCTTAAAATAAAGGATGTAAGAATTTGTGTATTAAGTCCCACATTAATTATTTATAGCTGGATCTTGGACACTTATATACAGCTAAGAAATCCAACTAATATCTTCTTTATTAACCTTTTTCTATGAGATTCTAGGTCCTAACAATATAATATTTTTACGTCATGTCATCATGTTGGATTATCTTACATTAATCCACAACATATGACAAGCCTAAAGAAGAAAGAGACCATAAGTAGACTGCTAATTTTTATGTTCAAGTTCGCTTGTGGTTAAGCCAGGCCTAGTAAAATATTTATCTTAATTTTCCTAAAACAATTTTACCTAATTTGCTGGTCTTGGAGGAGGGGGAGGGGGGATCTGTTCAGAATGCTGAGGTTCAATGTTTGTTTAGATATTGAAGAACATCATCTTACCACAAGCTGTTCATCGCAATCAATAACTCCTGTCACCACCCCCCTCTCTTTTCTCTTCTTCTTCTTCTTCTTTTTGGCAAACCATCGAGATCAATAATCTTAGTATATATTTTTACCAAATTCTTTTTAAATAAGTCGACAAATTAAACTTACATTTCAAACTCTATGTGATTCTGTATTGTGATCGTCTAATAACTTGTTCTGGATCTGAAACTTGAGTACAAGCTAACCACAGATGTTATAATTAATTAATTCTTCTTTAGTTACATGTCTAGGCCTTCCAATGCACTCTGGTTTATACTAAATTCAAAACACAGACATATATAATCCTCCACAGAACAAACCTGAACTACTAAAAGGACATTTTATAATTTGCTTTTGGATATTCTTCTAAGCGTAAGTTCTTTCATGTTGATGCTCCTTTTGTTATTATTTTAGTGGACCACATTGAGAAAAGATAGCTTCTCATAAAATAACAAGAAAATAATGGAAAAAGGAATAATTCAGTACCAGATGCATGTGACTTTAATATAGCTTCCTTATAATCATTGAGGTCAACTTGAGCTAGTTGCCTGCTAGATGACAAGCATAGGATTAGGCAACTTCTTAGTTTTGTGGCAAGCCACAGTAGCCACAGAATGCTATCTATATTGCAGTTCACATGCATGGCTCCTTGTCCAACTTTAAAAAAAACTCACTGGAGTAAGTATTTTTCTAAAATAAAGATCCTCTTTTACCTGGTTAATATCCATATAAAGACATGGATTATCTTCAAAAAACATCAAGCTAGATGTACCTCTCGCATATATAACCTTCCACAACGCATGGGAGCTGTCCGAATCTTTCTCCATTTTGTGCCAAACAACTGTGTAAGAACTGTCATTGTCGCCATTGACCCAGCCTCTGGCATTACAAAGTTCTCCATTTGCGAGTCCTCCAATGCCAACACTGCTGCTATTGCTTACATAGATTCATCTATTCATCTAAATCCAAACAGACTTGAGTCTCTTCCATTTCGATTCCCTCATTCCCCTAGCCTCTCTCCTTCCATTCTCTTCAAATCATCAAAGCCAACACCCAGTATGCTGGGGTACTCAATTCTTCTCTCAGTCCATCCTCTTCAGAGCAACATCCCAACCACCAATGCCACCTTTCCCTCGACTATTCTGAGGAACTCCTCAAACTACTCCACGTTACTTCCACTTTGTTGTGGGTTCAGGGATCACCATCACATCAAAAGTCGCAGTTCAATTCAGTCACCCTCACTCTAATTCTGCTCGCTATTCTGGTGCTGCTTTGAACTTCAGGTTTTAATTTGTGTTTCAGAAGAAAAAGCATGTCCCCGATCCTATTACCTGCACCTTTCTTATCTGTTGTCACTTCAAACTACTGTTTCAGAAAGTATCTTTTTCACAGGTCAAATGCAGGAAAACAAAATGATAAACATTGCCAGGTTTTATGTACTGCAGTATGAAAGCTATCTTATAAATGCGTGGTACATTAGGACGTAAAAGGTTACGTAGGAAAAACAAGTTGAGCTTTTTTGACAAATAATTATTGAATTTTTTTTTCTTTTAAAGCAGAGATTTGGATATATACTTTGAAATTACACATTTTGACTGAGTTCCCCTTCCGAAGTTCATTAGCAGTCAAACACCTTCTAAACTTCTTGAGCAAATAATTACCTCGTCAGATACCCAAAAAAAAAACTCTGCATAAAAGAATAAACTCTGAATTTTTGAAAGCGATGAATAAAACAACATTATATTGGAAGGAAAACCTCCAAAGGCTCACCAAAAATACAGAAAATCCACTGACAGCATTAATATCTTTTTTGATGACTAGGGAGGCAACATGCGGCCCCGCCTTTATTAAACACAACATTAATATCACCGACAACCTTCAACAGTCTTGAACTCTAATGCAAGAAGAATCATAAAAGCTGGAAAAAAAAATCCATTTCTTAAGTGAAAAGCCCATTTTGAAGGCATTGGTTGGTTAGCCAACTTAACACCATTTCATATAAAGCAATTAGCAAGAAGGAAGGAGGATAACACCGTTTCTACTTTGAAACTGCACATTTTTACTGGGTTCTCTTTCCGAAGTTCATTAGCAATCAAACACCTTCTAAACTTCTTGAACAGATAAATACCTCGTCAAATACCCAAAACAACTCTGCATAAAAAAATAAACTCTCTGATCAATTAATCTCTCTGATCAATAACTTATTGGACATGTACGCAATCCTAGTTGGTACAGGGACAGGCCACCCTAGTTTCCTGAATATGATGACTAGTAATAGTTTATAATTTTTAAGCATACAGCTAAACAGGGGTGCTAATTACATCGTTGGGTACCTACACCTGAACAATTAAAATACAAAATTTGCTGAAAAGAAAGGGAAAATTTTATAATTCTGGTCCATATCTTTAATTGCTTTGTCTGCCAAAATTTGCTAGCCAGTCTGCAGCCATGTTTCCCTAACAATGCATGTGTTAGATCTGAGTGAAGTGTTAGAGAATACCCAAAATATATGCATTTATAATCTAGATCATCCAAGGATTTGCTCAACCTTCCTTATGAATAACATAAGAGGGAATCACATTTGATGCTGATATGTGGTATATTAATTTTATAAGCCTTCTACAAGGGAAATTATATACCCCACACCACATGCAAGGCTGCAAATGGGTTGGGTTGACCCGTGATCTTATCCGATCTGACCCGCTTAGACTCAATCGAGATCCGATTTAAGGATCCATATATGGGGCTGGGTCAGATTTCAAATTTGAACTCCTTTCAAATTTGAACTCATTCTACATTTTGGATTGAGTTTGGATTTATAGAGTTTTGACCCTACCCGACCAATCTGATTGTTATATGGGTTTAATTTGGATCTTTTAACGTAATAATCCAGCTTGAAAAGTCCTAATTAGAGATTAGTCCCATATCATAGTGGTATTCATCATCAATTAATTGGTTTGAAATAAATGGTGTCACCATCCTGCCAATCCAAGCTTATTGATTTGATTTTATTCACATGACATTGGAGATGTTGTGACAAACTATATAGCCGAGTGATATACTTGAATGAAAAAGTTTGATTTTTAGATTATAGATTGATACTGACTTAGCATTCTATTCTTGCTTTGCTTCGGTCTATTAGATATATGTAAACATAATAATTCGTATAATCCATAGGGATGCTCCACTTTTTGAACTCTTTTCAATTATTTTCTGAGTCTTGTTGGAAAAAAATTATCATGCTAAATGTGTTGTAACATACTTCCCAAAAGAATGTGTTGGGATGATGTTAGAATTTTCTTTTGTCTAAATTTAACTTTTTCACTTTAGAACTCTATATATATGACTCTGATTTAACCTAAATCCGATCTGGATCCAAAATTTTTGGGTTGGGACAGGTTATACATGGACCAAACCCAACTCAAATAATCCGTTGGGTTAAAAATTTAAGCCGTGGACTCGATCCGTTCCTACATTTGGTAGGACCAATATTAAGACCCGAACGAGGAATCGGGTCGGGTTGAGGTCACTCATGATCCGGCCCTACTTGTCCAATTTGCACCCCCAGCCATATGGCCGTGCACCACACCAATCATCTCGTCTCTTTCTTGTGAGCTCCATTCATCATGTGCTTGTCTTGGTCCTTGGCCTATAACAAGGAGATGAGGTGATTGGTGTGATGCACTATCATGCTGGTGCACATAGTGCATGATGTAGTTTCTCCTCCTGCAGGGTCTCTCCCAAGGCCTATGCCTCAGCAAACAAGGGACCTTTAGTTGGTAAGGTCAGGTAACCTGCATGCATGCAAAAACTAGTTTAAGATCTAATCAAAAATCCAGTTCCTGCATGATCCATCTCTGCAAGGAAAGACACATCCGTGTTAATTTTAGCCCATTGAGTTGGTTGGAGGAATCCATCGCACCCAGATAGGCACATTAAGGAAATGCTTCTTTATGTGCTGTTTCAGATACTCAGTAGTAACATAAGATGCTCCATGCACCACCATGTCTCCCCACCTGCAACTAAAAACAATTTTTTATCTTCCAAATGACCCATAAAATATCAGAAAACGAAGCTAGAAGTTTATCCTACGCATCCATCAGTTCCACCAGGTGGAGGAACGGGAATACGTTTCCTGCCAAACAACACAAGCATGCAAGCGCTCATAGGACAAATGATTAATAAATTCAGAAAAAAATTATGCCAGAAAGGGCAAGCTGACGTAGAAAACTGATTGGTAGGCAATCTTTCCCCACAACAACATCCTCCTCACAAAAGTTCTCACCCTAGATGCCACTCTCATCTTCCACAGAGCTTCCCATCCATGCCAGAATTCATAATTTTTATTTATCTTAATTAGATAAATTTGTAAATAATATTTGAAGAATCCAATCTATGAGTGTGCTTTTGTCTCCGTATGATCATTTGGTCCATCCTACGGTCCTACCATATCTTGAAACAGTTGTATACTGGTATTCTTGAGCCATAGCAATGCTCTCTAAATTGCTACAGAAAACGAAGCGTTTACGATAACATATTTATAACATGCCTTCTCTACTGCAGCGTGTCTCAGGGTCAATCACTTATTGTAACATTACGCCTAATATTGAGATAATCCAGCCACCAGAGCAAGCTGGAGAACCGCACATCCAGCGACCTAAATCCTAAGCCACGGTAACCGCAGAGCACTGAGGGCTGGCGACGTCGAACTTGACCACGCCACCGGCGGCGTTCACCGTCCTTAGATAGCAGGTATTCTCATCCCTATACTTGTACGACGATCTGGTACTTCCGCTCCCCCAGACCGGCGCCCCGTCGTGCATGAGCACCGACCCCTCCGCGTCCTGCCGGTCCGTCAGCGCGCTCGTGCTCACAGCCATGTTCTCGTTCAAGTTGAGGGTCTCCTGGAGCTGGTGGTGCAGCCTCGTCTTCTGAAACACCGCCCCGGCGATCGCACTCACGCTCGACGTCTGCACCTGGAGCGGCGCCTCCACGAAGAGCTGCACCCTCCCCACCGCCTGGTTCCCCTTGGTCACCCCCACCGTGGTCCTCTCCTTGTTGATCATCTCCACCTGTTTCACTGCCCCCCGGTTCTGGACCTCCACCTGGCTCTTGAACTTTACCTTCTGCCTCACCGTGGTGGTGATGTTCCCCTTGGACGAGCTCACCCACCCGAGAACCGGATCAGCCCCTCGGCGTCCACCTCCGACTGCCCGTCCTGGTTCCGCCACTCGGCATGCCGGTTAATTTGGAGCGGTGGCGCGGAGTAGTCCAACAGCCCGGCTTCCACCACGTCGGACCACGCATCCACCCATAAATGGAGGTTTCCACTCAGGAGCCAGTAAGGTTGGCTGTCCCTCACCCCGAACCCGATTTCATGCGGCTGCCCGTCTAGCAATAGCCCCAGGAATGGCGTTATATCGAGGTCGTAGGATGGGATGTCGAAGGCGCCGATGGTAGCCACCGGGGACCAGAAGTAGGGGTTGATCGAGCCAGGGTATATTACGGCGAATGGAATGTGGCCGCCGACGAACTTTCCGTCGATGGTCGCGTATAACTGGCGGAAAGCGCCATTGGCTCGGGACATGCCGAGCTCTTCCCGGAATGAGGAGGATCGGAGCGGGTTTGTATACCAGAACTCGTCATCGGCGTGGTAGGAGCCGAAGATTTCGATCACGGCACGGTAGGTGTTTCTTGGAATGGCGACGGACGCCGCCGGTACGTGTGAGTCGTTGTTGACCTGGAACCAGAAGCCGCCGCCCCCGGCTCCGTGTCCACAAGAAATGGGGATGATGAGGTCGGCCGGCTCGCGGTAGAGGCCTTTGACGGTCGGGTGGGCGGTGCCAATGGCTTCCGGGCGGGCGACAGGGACGGCGCCACGGTAGAAGTGGAGGGAGACGTTGGCAGAGAAAACGCCGGGGACGGCGGCGTTGTTAGAGTTCTCCAGCATCATGGAGACGGTGCCGGCGTCGCCGAGGCGCATGAGGAGCGCGGAGTAGCGGATGATGTCCTTGTGGACCTTCCAGAAGGCGCCACCGGGGGAGGTGGGGAGGGGGGTGGTGGTGCGGATCACCTCCCCGCCGTTTATCCAGACAGCAGTGACGCGGTCCTTCTGGACGTCGGAGACGGAGAGGGAGGATGACGCGGGTCCAGGGGGCGGGGCACTCGTGGGGCTGGGTGTAGTTGGCGGTGGCGGGAGGGGAGCCGATGGTGTCGGCGAAGTGCACGCTGGAGGACGAGAACGGAGCACTTGGGGGTGGTCTCTTTGGGGAGGGCCGGGGGAAGGGTTGGGTCCAAGAACTCCGGGCCGACGTTTGTGCTGGGGACCTGGTGCAGTTTGAATGAGGTGGGGAGAGATGATGCCGCTGTGAAATGAAGAGAAGTGGACGTAAAGAGGAAAATGAGTGGGAGAAGAAGGGAAGGGAAGTCGCTGAGGCTTGGATACATCTCTAATATTTGATTTGGATGTGGAATAATGAAGATGGCCTAGTGATAATAGTATACTAGTAGAAGAAAGGTGATACAGGAATAATTTCCTGCTGTGAGAGATTGCAGTCCTTCGGTTTGGGTATATATTGGCTACAATTGCACTGTTTTTGTGGTTTAGAATTTCGGATCGAAGGAAAGGGAAAGAAATGTGGAACATGTTTCTCTCTTTTTCTTTGCTTCTTGGTGGTTTGGCCTGCAATTTTACGGCGCAAGAAAGCAGGGGAAGAGCAGAGGAGGAACTTTCATGGTGATTTCCGTTTTCTTCCGTCGACTTTCAGCCGTGAGCTCTTTTTCTACTTCGTACGAATTTGATTGACCGTGCAGGTAGAGGAATCCAAGAGCTTCGACTGCAGTGGGGGAACAGATATTTTTTTGTTGTCGCAGGTAAACAGAGAATGATACGATTTATAATTGAGTCTGATGAGTGATGAGGTCTATAAAGAGAACGGAAGCTCCCTTTCTATCTTTCAACTTCCAACCCTATCGCTCTTATGCATTCCGGATTTGAGGGTGCAAGTGATGGAGTCGATCATTTTATCATTTTGTTGAATTTTGTATAAAAATTCATTTAACTATTGATTCTGTAAGAAAATATTAAATTTAATTTCTTGTACAATGATATGTATATCACTTCTTTGATGAATTTGTGTTGGCTGCTCAATATATATATATGTATATGTATGTATGTATGTATGTATGTATGTATATGACTCACTTAGATTCAGTGGTATCTTTGGTGATGCCTAAACTTGTATCATAAAAGGTTAGGAGTGCATGGTTATTTCTCGCGAAATTAAAAATTAACTAGGTTATCTATTAATTTAGATATTCCTCTTTATTCTTATGGGAAGATGAAATTGTTTCTTCCCACCCTACATGAATGCCTAGCATATGCTGGTTGAAATATTAATTTGGCTATGGTCAAACAGGTCAATGCATGAAACATTTTCATATGGGTGGAAATTAAATTCCATCAAAATTCAATAATAATAGGTGATATTCATCACAACAATATGGATCTGGACAACAATAACTTTTATGATGTCTAATTACTCTCTCAAAAACAGAAAAGAAACTTTATGATATTTACTAGATAAAGCTTTCAGCGAAACCTGCAAGATTGGCATGAATAGTGTTCTCTTGCCACACTTGAAATAGACTGCATTGATATACTATGCTGATTGAACCAAAATGTGGTTATTCTACTGGTTTGAAAATTTGTTTCTTGCAAATTACTGAATTGCTTTGATCTTGCAGATCTTAATCCCTTACCACCAACTAAATCATTGTTTGAAAGTGGCTGAGTAAGGTGTATATGGATAAACTTGCAGTTGTAGCTACTTTCTCCTTGAATGAATTGATATTATCTGACCATTTCATACAAAAAGATCCTGTAGTAACTCAAAATTATAACTGAAACATGATTCAATTCAGCTGGTGTGTTATATTCTCATTGCTCCCCTTGAATTGGCATTGCAAAATGTGCGGCATAATAAAGCTCTTCATCCAAAAATGCCTGCGGATAGGTGCCCTCCATGGCGCACCCTCAAATGCAAGTGCCAAATATCCTGGTGTCGCAACAAATATGCATGCAACTTTATATGATCAAAGATCTCCCTCAATAGGGAAGGAAATTATTGCATCACCATAAGTAAGTCTTCAGAAAGATGCATAAGAAAGGATTAAAGGACATAGCAAATCACACTTCTTATATTTATATTTAACCTTTGATTGTGCTTCACATCTCTTCACTTATTGGTTCATTCCTGACCTTATCTTGAATATGTTGATGCAATCCATTATGTGATTTACTCACATTTGTTCTTTGCATCAATTCTCTTGTCACTGAATCAATTTTTGGATCCACCAATCTAGATTTTTCTTTCTTATTTCATTTATGTTTCTTAGCTAATTTGTGCCCCCGTCATTAGAAAGTCTTTTCATATTTTTGAAGATCCAGGAGCCAGCCTTAGCGTACTGCAAAAGCATGAGCTATTCCTCCACTTCGGGCATGGAAGTGGTATGTCTCCTCACATTGCTTATTAGAAAAATTTCAACTGCTACGTTGGTGAATGCTATGAAACTCCTATTCCATGATGATGAGCATGTTTGATTCAAGGCAGTTTGAATTTCGAAACCATGTCAATAAGCTGATCTCTCTCGCTCTCTCTGTCTCTCTCTCTCTCTCTCTCACACACACAGCAAAACTATGGTCAGTAGTATGATCTCAGGCCATATCAATAGCCTCTGTTGCTGGAAATTAGACCCGGGGGCAATCTTCGGCTGAGAAGAGGGAGCGACTGTTAGTCCTCACGGCGGGGCGGCGGTCTGTCGGCGGGCGGCGTCCTCCGTCCGGGGCGGTCGGAGAGAAGGAACAGCAGGTCCTCGCAGCGGGGCGGCGATCCGTTGGCTGGCGGCGTCCTCCGTCCGGGTGCCTGCACACGAACCGGTGGCCGGGTTCTCCGGCGCCGGCCCTCCGACGCTCAAGTCAGGGAGGGGGCAAATAGTGGGGAGAAGGAGATAAACAGTGATTTTTTGGGTGTATGAATGTTCCAATCCCCTCTTGAGAGGCCAAGGCTCCCTTTTATATGCGGGGGTCGGTTTACCTGTGATGTAACAGGGCGAGGCCGTAGTACGGCTTGGCATGTTGTTCAGGTCGGCGCTCGGTCAGGCGAATCATTGCACTGATGTCGGCGGTATGGCCGAGATCAGAGACTTATCATAGTCGACTAGACCCTGCTGGGTTGATTTGCCGTGGAGAGCTGGGGATCCGTAGATGTCAGGAGCCATGCGCATTTATTGTGGAGTAAGTCGGAGATCCGCATTTATTATGGAGTAAGCCGGAGATCCGCATTAATGGTGGAGTAAGCCGGAGATCCGCATTTATTGTTGAGTGTGCCGGAAGATTACAGCGGCCATACGCAATAAATGCCGGAGGGGTGTTAGAGTTCGGTCATCGGACATCGGGGTTTCTCTTAGGTCGGAGGTTTCGGGGTCGGTCGTCTTGTGGCCGGGCGTTCCGAGGTCCGACGCTGACTTCGGCTGTCCGGGGTCGGAGGTTGTACGGCTTCTTAGGGGCATTTATGTCATTTGGGGGGAAACTTTATTCCCCCCAACACTACCCCCCGACTTCCGAGTTCGAGCGGCTTGTGGGGCTCGGACGTGGGAAGTAAAGTCTGTCACTAAGGTTGGGGGGAAGGTCTCGCCCGCCCCCTCGTGCTTTCCGGAGCTTTCATGGTGAGATGTGCGCCCTTTGGCGCCTCGAGGCTGCTTTATTCGGTGAGCTAATGATGGAGCTCGTATCATCATGCTTCTTGAATCGCCAGGATCATTTTACGGCGGATTAATGATGGGGGACCTCGAGCTCGTCGAGGCGGTGTCTCGATTCCGTAATCGACGTTTCTGGCTCATTAATGAGTGTGCCGTTACGGGGTTTGAAACGGACACGCGGCGCGACCCGAGGTCAGACGCTTTCGATTTCATGTTACTGGATCATAATTCCGAAGAAGTGGAGGCCTCATCGGGGCTCCACGTGTCCCAGATCTTATTAAACGAGGGGAGCGGGGGTTACGTCCGCTCGTTCCTCAAGACGATTTGATTCTGTGGACCCATGATGAGGCCCCGAGATCCGATGGGACAACGCTTCAATTTCGTATCCGATTTATTAAACCGGAGTGAATACGGTGCCTCGGCTTCCGAGGTCGACACGTGGCGCAACCCGGTCGGGGGGATGGGAACCGACCCCGTCGATCTGGGCCGTCAGGGGGGTCTATATAAACCCCACGAGTCTGCCCTAAAGGTCTTGTTTGGCTGCCTCTTATTTTCGTCGTCTTTCCCCCCTGCTTCCTCCCTCAGCTGAATCTTGCTGGTGGTGCCCGGAGCGATTTCCGGCAATGTCCAGTAGGTTTTCTTCCTGTTTTCACTAGGGTTTTCTCTTTTCTCCTCCTCGTCAACTTCCATTTTCTACTCTTAATTTTTGCTCCACTCTTCCGTGAGAATGGGTTCCGGTCCCGAAGAGGTTGGGTCGAGTCTGTCGGAAGAGGAGCTGGAGTTAATCCGCTTCCGTTTCTTCTTCCAGCCCGGGTTTCGCCTTGAAACCGCAGGGCCGGAAGACAGGGTGACGCAGCCGCCTCCAGGTCGGATCGCGGTTTACCGCGAGACACTTTGGGCGGGCCTGCATTTTCCCGCCCATGAGTTCGTGAGCAACTTGCTGGCCGAGTACCAGCTCGTCCCGGCGCAGTTGGCTCCGAACTCATGGAGGACCATAATCGGGTTTTTATCCCTGTGCCTCGGGCACGGGATTCCGATTTCGGTAGGCCTTTTTCGCCGGTGTTTTCTGTTAAAGAAAAACCCGGCGGACGTAGGGTGGTTATATTTCGCCTTTCGGGGCGGTATGTCACTCTTCCGGGGCGCCCCTTCCTCGATTCACGAGTGGAAGAGGAAGTTTTTCTTTCTGGCGTCTGCGGCGCCTTGGGGGTTCGAGCCAAGGTGGGGACACCCTCGGCTGAAGGCCCTCAACAAACTCTCCGAGCCCACGGGGAGGGAGCTGAGGACCCTGGACTCTTTGCGAGCCCTCGGGAGGGGCAACGACCTGACCGAGCTCCTGCGGGAGGACGCCCTGGCGAGCGTGGGTCTGAGCTCGGCGCGCCCCGAGGGTAAGGGCGGTTGCATTATTCTATTTATTTATTTCTTGTTCTCCGTCTTTACGGTCACTGGTCTGACTCTTAACAAAATTCTTGATTTCAGATATTCCACGCATGCCGACCAGCAACACATCACTTTTCTCTCGCCTGAGGAGGCGAGAGGCCGAGGCCGGGGGTGCTGCGCCCCAGCCTCGGAAGAGGGCGAGGACGGACGGCGCTTCTTCGTCGGCCGGGACGAGTGGCCCCGAGGCGGGGGCCCCTGCAGCCGACCCGAGGCGGGAGCGGGTTGTTGGTGATGCGGGCCCGTCGGCCCCTCCTTGCCCTACCCCCCTTGCCCAGCGGGGGGAGCCGTCCGTGGTCCGGCCGCAGCAGCCAGGACCCGGGCTTACCCGAGGCACCGAGGCGAGCGGCTCCGGGACCTCGGGTTCGATCGTGCTGAGCTCTTCCCGGGCTTTCCGAGAAGAGTCGGTCGAGCCGGATTCTTCTATTCCCGAGGGGCGCTCGGCCTTTCAAGATGCCGAGGTCGCACGCTCCATGTTGCGGCGTGCGGTGCTTCCAGCGGACCGGGCCGTGTTCCGGGGTATTTCGCTGGAGGAGGTCGTCGGCAGTGCTTACTGCAACACCGCCCGGGTAAGCTTCCTTCTTAATTTCCCCGAGTTTTTAGCGTACATATGTGCTTTTCAACTCACAATACCCTCGTTTCTTTTTTTTCAGCATATTCTCGAGCTCGACACCATGGCGTTCATCGCCCATGGGTATCGGGAAGAAGTTCAACAGCTCGGCCAGCAACTGGAGCCGGCCAAGAAAAGAGTCGCCGAGCTGGAGGCGGCGTTGGCCGCGGCCGAGGCTCGGTGGACAGCCACCGAGGCCGAGCGCCTTGCCATGGTGGGGGCGCTCGAGGAGGAGAAGGCGGCTCATGCCCTGACCAGGGCAACCATGCGCGGCACGGAGGCGCGCTTAGGGGAGGTCCAGGCCAGGGTCGCGGCCCTCGAGTATGAGGAGGGGGTCTTCCGCCTCTGACTCGGGCAACTTGAGGCCCGGGAGAGGAGGGCCCTCGAACGAGCCGAGCATGCTGTGGAACTCTTCAAAGAGTCGCAAGAGTTCTGCGACATGTTGGAGGAGGAGACGGTCGACGGTTTCCTTCGAGGCTTCGAGAACTTCCGGGAGCAGGTGCGCCGGTACTGCCCTCAGTACGACTTCTCGACGGTCCGTCCGAGGGAGGACCGGGGCTGGGGGTCTGACGTGCAAGCCCTTCCTGCCATCCTGACGTCCGAGGCGGGAATATACGAGCAGGACCCCGCCGAGCCTTCGACGGGGGTAGCCGAGGCGGACGGTGTCATGGAGGCGGCTCCAGCGGCCAAGATCGACGCTGTCCCGGAGGCGGCGCCTGAAGCTCCTGCTCCCGGCCCCGAGCCTGTTCCGGAGGAAGATCATGAGGTCATCAATGTGCCGGATGACCCCCCGGATGTGGCTCCCGCCGCTTAGGACTTAGCATATTTTTCTTTTTCTTTTTCATTGTATCCGGGGTCGGCCCTTGAGTGGCCGACTTCCAATTTTGTAATTGGCCTTCCGGCCCTTTGTTAATGAAGAAATGTTTTTGTCATTCTGTGTTCATCTTTCCCTCTGTTGTCGTGGATGAGGCTAGAACCTTAGCTAACCGCCTCGACGACCTCTAACTTCGTATTTTAATCTTTGGGCTGCTTAACGAAGCTGCCCTTTTCCCTGGCTATATCTTAGCTGCCCTTCTCGGATTCCAGTCGTCTCGACCAAAGGGAGCTCCGAGCTTAGGTTTCTAGAAAATTTCTCTAAGTCCTATAACTCGGATCTTAGAGTCGTGGGAGTTGCCACGTTTGGCCTTTAGGAAAATCTTAAGGCACCGAGGTCGGGCCTTAGCCCTTCAAGTGGGACCGGAATAGGTCTATTCGTGCCGCTATTCGGGGAGTTTAGTCGGGTTTCCGAACTCGACTCCGAACCTCTCATAGGGAGCGCGGGCTAATAAACAAGTTATTGCCGAAGGTTTTCATAGTTATCGTTCTCGGACCCTGCCGAGATTTCGGTGAACAAGGCTGGGATTCCCAAAGATTGCCTTGGTACCTGTGCTTGGCTGGTACATTCGTGGCCGCGACCACTTTCTCAGCTGGACGTCGGAGTTTACTTAGAAGAGCCGAGTTGGGCCCTACTTTATGAAGCCTTAGTACGGATTGTGGAGACTTGACGAACAGAGCAGGCATAATGAAGTTGGGAGGTCGGTCTTAAGCCGACCCAGCGAAGAAGCCCGGCTTTGGGGCAAAATAAGACTCCAACATTGGACGAGATCCCGCTCGGAATATGTAGATAAAATTTGACAAGGAGGGCGTCTAGTTGGGTGTACCTCTTGCATTCTCGGGGTCATGCTTCGCATGGTGGAGTAGGTCGCTTCCCTTCCTCGTCGACCTCCGGAGTCATTTTTGACTTGTAAAAGGGGCTCGGGCTTCCCATGGACCCGGCGACTCCTGCCGGAGTTGAGAGGATCTGGGGAGGCTCTGTTGATTTGTAGCCCTTTTTGAGGTCGAGGGGGCTTAAGACCCTATGGTCGGACCTCGGAGCGCCTCAACCATGGTCGAGGGATCTCACGTCAGGTCGGCGGGTTCGTGGACGCTTTGCTGACCTGTGATTCCTCCCGAGGTCGAGGGAGTCTGGTTCTCTACGGTCGACCCTCGGGGCATCCCGACCTTAGTCGAGGGATCGTTCGTCAGGTCGGCTGGTCTGGGCACGCTCTACCGACCGGCGACGCTTTCCGAGGTCGAGGGAGTCTGGTTCTCTACGGTCGACCCTCGGGGCATCCCGACCTTAGTCGAGGGATCGCTCGCTTCGGGGATCGGGGATCGTCGACCGCTCCCGGGGGTCCACTTTGTGGCGCCCCGGGTGGAGCCACCCTTTCCACCCCTCACGGCGCCTTCCCGAGGTCGAGGAAGTCTGGTTCTCTACGGTCGACCCTCGGGGCATCCCGACCTTAGTCGAGGGATCGTTCGTCAGGTCGGCTGGTCTGGGCACGCTCTACCGACCGGCGACGCTTCCCGAGGTCGAGGGAGTCTGGTTCTCTACGGTCGACCCTCGGGGCATCCCGACCTTAGTCGAGGGATCGCTCGCTTCGGGGATCGGGGATCGTCGACCGCTCCCGGGGGTCCACTTTGTGGCGCCCCGGGTGGAGCCACCCTTTCCACCCCTCACGGCGCCTTCCCGAGGTCGAGGGAGTCTGGTTCTCTACGGTCGACCCTCGGGGCATCCCGACCTTAGTCGAGGGATCGTTCGTCAGGTCGGCTGGTCTGGGCACGCTCTACCGACCGGCGACGCTTCCCGAGGTCGAGGGAGTCTGGTTCTCTACGGTCGACCCTCGGGGCATCCCGACCTTAGTCGAGGGATCGCTCGCTTCGGGGATCGGGGATCGTCGACCGCTCCCGGGGGTCCACTTTGTGGCGCCCCGGGTGGAGCCACCCTTTCCACCTCTCACGGCGCCTTCCCGAGGTCGAGGGAGTCTGGTTCTCTACGGTCGACCCTCGGGGCATCCCGACCTTAGTCGAAGAGGCGCTACGGGGGGCCGCGAAGGTACTACCCCGTTGTTGGTGTCGAGCGCCACGGGGGACTGCGAAGGTACTACCCCGTCTTTCCGAAGTGTCGAGGGGTCTGGGCACGCACTGTCGACACTCGGGACATCTCGACCTTAGTCGATGAATCTTGCACCAGTCGACGTTTCACCGTCCTGCGATTCTTTCCGAGGTCGAGGGAGTTTGGGACTCTACGGTCGAGCCTCGAGGCATCCCGATTTTGGCCGGGGAATCTGAGGATCACAGACGACCCTATATTAGAAGAGGATTACAGTCATCAAAATGAGAGAAATATTTGCAGAAAAAAGGAGCTGAGTCCATTATCCTGATTATCTTGAACCCCTTGGGGTTTCACTGGTAGTACATTCGTAAATTCTCGGAGTTCCAGCTTCGTGGGATCAGAGTCCCTTCCAGGGACTTCAATTTGTACGCCCCTGGCCGTTGTACCCGGGCGATTTGATACGGTCCTTCCCAGTTTGGGGCGAGCTTTCCTTGCTCGGTTGGTTGAGAAGCCTCGGCTTTCCTGAGGACGAGGTCCCCTACTTTGAAGAGCTTGGGCTTAACTCTGGAGTTGTAGTATTGGGCCGTTCGCTGTTGATATCTTGCCATGCGCACCCGGGCGACCTCTCTTGTCTCTTCGACGAGGTCCAAATTGCTCCTGAGCTGGGAGGAATTGGTATCGGGGTCGTAATGCTCCACCCTCGGAGCAGGCAAGCCGATCTCCAATGGGATGACGGCCTCAGTGCCGTATGCTAGGTTGAAGGGGGTCTCTCCCGTGGGCAGTCGGAACGTGGTCCGGTACGCCCAAAGGACATTGTACAAGTCCTCGACCCACTGTCCTTTGGACCGATCAAGCCTAGCTTTGAGTCCCTGCAAAATAGTTCGGTTAGTTACCTCAGTTTCCCCGTTTGTCTGGGGATGGGCAACCGAGGTGAAGCGATGATCAATGCCGAGCTCAGAGCAAAACTCCCTGAAATGAACATTGTCAAATTGTCGACCATTGTCAGATATAAGGATACGGGGTAGTCCGAATCGGCAGATTATAGACTTCCACACGAAGTCTCGCATCTTTTGCTCGGTGATCCGGGCAACAGGTTCGGCCTCGACCCATTTGGTGAAGTAGTCGATGGAGACGACCAGGAACTTTCTCTGTTCGGTGGCCAGGGAAAAGGGCCCCAGGATGTCGATCCCCCATTGGGCAAACGGCCAGGGGGCGATGATGGAGGTCAGCAGAGCTGAAGGTCGGCGCTGGATATTGGCGTTTCGTTGGCACCGATCGCACTTGCGGACGAAATCTGTTGCGTCCTTCTGGAGTGTGGGCCAGTAGTATCCCTGCCGCAGGATCTTATGGGCCAAGGCTCGACCCCCCAGGTGATTTCCGCAGATCCCTTCATGGACCTCTCGGAGGGCGTAGTCCGCCTCGGAGGGGCGGAGGCATCTGAGAAGGGGAGAAGTAAATGATCGTCGATAGAGTTTATTCTCGTACAAGACATACCGGGGAGCCTGGCGCTTGATTCGGCGAGCCTCCGTCTCGTCATGAGGTAGAGTTCCGTCCTGAAGATAGCAGACGAGCCCGTCGATCCAGCTTGGCTCGGAGTCGATGCACATAGTGGGCTCGGGTTCCTCCGTGCTGGGGACCCGAAGATACTCGAGCGCTGTTCCCTTGGGAAGCTCGCTCATGCGGGAGGTGGCCAGTTTGGATAGCTGGTCTGCCCTGAGGTTTTTCGCTCTGGGAATATACTGAATATTGAAAGAATTCAGGGCAGATGTGAGTTCCCGCACCTTTTGGAGATACTTTTGCATGGATGGCTCTTTAGCTTCAAAATCTCCTTGGACCTGGTTCACCACCAGCTGGGAGTTGCTGAAGGCCGTCAGGTCTCCCACTTTTAGTTCTTTCGCCAGCTTGAGCCCGGCGATGAGAGCCTCATACTCGGCCTCATTGTTCGAGGCCGGGAACTCGAGGCGCAGAGCTTGCTCGGCCACCACTCCATCTGGACTGGTGAGGATAAGTCCGGCCCCGCTGCCCCCCGGGGTCGAAGACCCATCCGAGTGCAGGACCCATGGCTGCTTCGGGGTCTCCTCCACGGACTCAGATGGCGGCTCGGGGTCGTCCGGAAGGGTGCACTCCACAATGAAGTCAGCGAGTATCTGAGCTTTGATAGCCGGCCTGGGCCGATATTCTAGGTCGAATTTTCCGAGCTCGACCGCCCATTTGGCGATCCTCCCCGCACGATCCGACCTCTGCAATATCTGCTTCATAGGCTGGTCGGTTAATATAGCTATCGTGTGGGCTTGGAAGTAAGGCCTGAGTCTCCGAGCCGAGATGATGAGAGCGAAGATGGTCTTCTCAAGTTTAGAATATCGGGTCTCAGCATCCCTGAGAACCCGGCTGGTGTAATAGACCGGCTTTTGGAGCTTGTCTTCTTCCCGGACGAGGACCGAGCTTACTGCAGCTGGGGAGACGGCCAGATATAAGTAAAGAATTTCGCCCTTCTGGGGCTTGGTGAGCAGCGGGGGAGAGGCCAGAAGGCTCCGAAGCTCTTCAAAGGCTTGCTGGCATTCTTCTGTCCACCGGAAGTCTTTCGGCCGTTTGAGGCTCTTGAAGAAGGGGAGGCAACGCTCGGCTGATCGAGAAACAAACCTTCCCAGGGCGGCTACCCGCCCCGCGAGCCGCTGCACCTCCTTAACTGTCTTTGGAGGCGACATCTCTTGCAGTGCCCGGATTTTCTCCGGGTTGGCTTCAATTCCGCGTTGGGTCACTATGAAACCCAGGAACTTGTCCGAGGTGACCCCGAACGCGCACTTCGCCGGATTGAGTTTCATTTGGTATTTTCTGAGCTTGGCGAATGTCTCGTTGAGATCGGCTATGTGGTGTTCCGCCGCTTGGCTCTTTACCAGCATGTTGTCCACATAGACTTCCATGTTCCGGCCGATTTGGTCTTTAAAGATTTGGCTGACCAGTCTCTGATAGGTGGCCCCAGCGTTTTTCAGGCCAAAGGGCATCACCTTGTAGCAGTAGGTGCCCTTGTCGGTGATGAAGGCCGTCTTCTCCTCGTCTTCTGGCGCCATTCGGATTTGGTTGTATCCTGAAAAGGCATCCATAAAAGTTAGCAGTTGGTGTCCTGAAGTGGAGTCGACGAGCTGGTCGATGCTCGGGAGAGGGAAGCTGTCTTTTGGGCAGGCCTTGTTCAGGTCGGTGTAGTCCACGCACATACGCCATTTTCCGTTGGCCTTCTTTACGAGGACTACGTTGGCGAGCCAATCCGGGTAGGAGACCTCCCGGATGAAGCCGGCTCCGAGGAGTTTGTCCACCTCCTCGGCCGCAGCTCGTTGTCGCTCAGGGGCGGAGCCTCTTTTCTTCTGCTTTACAGGCCTGCTGGTTGGCCCCACCTGGAGTCGGTGGACCATGACCTCGGGGTCAATTCCTGGCACGTCCGCGGGCGACCAGGCGAAGACGTCAGCGTTGTCCCGCAGGAGGCTGACGAGGCGTTTCCTCTCATGGGCGCCGAGGCCGGAGCCAACCTGCACGGTTAGCTCGGAAAAATTTTCTTGTAGTGGGATTTGAATAAGGAGCTCACCGGGCTTTACTTGCTTCTTCCAGAGAGTGTCCCTCGCATCGAGGGTTTCTATGGGCAGTGAAGGGCCCATCGGGCGGTCTGGTGCCTCGGCTGGTTGCTTTACTATGTGGGCCGCCATGTAGCATTGCTTGGCGACCAGTTGGTCTCCGCGGACCTCGCCCACTCCTTGGCCGGTGGGGAACCGCATGAGCGAATGGCGAGTTGAAACCACGGCTCGAAGGGCGTTTAACCCTGGGCGCCCAAGGATGGCGTTGTAGACCGAGGGCAGACGGACCACCAGGAAGTCCATCCTCACAGTGCTCTCCCGGGGGGCGAGGCCAACTGTGACAAGGAAGCTAGCCTCACCTTCAACCGGGACCGCATCTCCGGTAAACCCGACCAGCGGGGCATTGATTCTCCGGAGGTGTCCTTCTGTCAACCCCATTTTTTGGTAGGCATGGTAGTACAAAATGTTGGCTGAGCTTCCATTGTCAACTAGGACACGCTTTACATCAAACCTATTTACAATCATTGAGATGACCACAGCGTCATCGTGAGGGGTCTCGACCCCTTCTAAGTCCTCGTCCGAGAACGAGATGACTTCATCAGTGCGTGGGCGCTTCGGGGTTGCTCCCTGGGCGGCTGTTCCTGCCGAGTTCCGCCCAATCATGTTGATGGTGCCGGCGATAGGCCTGTTGCCGCCAGGATTTTCGGTTGGTGCGACATTCTCCGCCGGCCTCCTTTCCTCATGTCGGTTCCTCACGAACCGGTTGAGTACTCCCCGTCTGATGAGCGCTTCTATCTCGTCCCGGAGTTGGAAGCAGTCCTCCGTGTCGTGCCCGCGATCTCGGTGGAAGCGGCAGTACTTCCTGGAATTTCGGAGAAATCCCGTGTCTCGCATAGGAGGCGGGGCTCGGAAGAAGTCCCGACCCTCAATTTCCATCAGGATCTCGGCCCGAGGAGCATTGACGGGTGTATAGTTCTCGTACCTCGCCTGGTACGTCCGGGGCCGTGGTGGAGACCTCGGACAAGGAGGTGTCCTCTGCTGAGGTCGCCCCTGCTGACGGGGCGGGCTCCTCAGTCTGGGGAGATTCTTCTCTCGGCGGGGAGACCGGCTCCTTTGTCGACCGCGCTCCTCACGGCGCTTCTTCCGCTTCTTCGAGGTGGGCTCGATTGCCCCCCGCCTGGAGGCAACTGCCTCCTCGGCCTTGGCGTACTTTCGGGCTCGGGCCAGCATTTCGGTGAAGTCGGCCGGGAAGCTCTTCTCGATGGAGAAGAGGAATCGGTAGGAGCGGACCCCAGTCTTCAGAGCCGACATGGCTATCGATTGGTCTAGCTCGCGAACCTCCCATGTGGCGGCGGTAAAGCGGTCCAGGTACTCTTTGAGGGACTCCCCCTCCTTCTGCTTGATGTCCAGGAGGGAGTCTGATGTCCGTCGCTGGCGCCGGCTGGCAGCAAAGTTGGTGGCGAACTGCCTGCCGAGCTGCTCAAAAGAGGACACCGTGTTCGGCTTGAGACCAGAGAACCAAAGCCGAGCGGTCCCTCGGAGGGTTGCTGGGAAGGCCTTGCAGAGTATGGCCTCCGAGGACCCTTGTAGGGCCATGAGGGCCCGATAACTCTCCAAGTGGTCAAGGGGGTCGGTGATTCCGCTGTAGGGCTCCACCTGAGGCATTTTGAACCTCGCGGGAACTGGCTCGTCCTCGATCTGGCGGGAGAAGGGGGACTTGGTAGTGAACTCAAAGCCCCCTTCCTGTCTTGCCTTCTTGCTGTGGAGCGCCGCAATCTGGCGCTCCAGATGCTCGACTTTTCGGTCGAGCTCCCCCACCCGTGGGATTGTCGCTGTGGTTTGCGCCAGCTCACGGTGATCCGGGGCTGACTCCGCCTCAGAAAGTTGGGGTCTCCGGTCGAAACCTTCTCCCGGTAACTCTCTCCTGGGAGAAGCTCGTTCTCCATTGTTGGCTCTGGAGGAGCCATGCAAATTTTGGCTGGGGAGAACCGGGCCGTTGGGGAGACACTCAGGCGGGGCCTGGGCCTGCGGGGGAAGTGCCGGTAAAGCCTCCACGCGCCGCAGGCCCTGAACGGCGGCGGCCAGGGCCTGGACTTGCTGTACCAGGGCATTGAACTGTTCCGGCTGGACCTGAGGAGCTGGGTCAGCCGGAGTTGGAGAATTCTGGACGGAGTGTCCAGGACTTTGCGGGGGACACCGGGAGACGTTAGAGGCTCCCTTACTTCTCAACTTCATGACTGCTACTCGGTCCCTTCCTCTAGCGCCAACTGTTGCTGGAAATTGGACCCGGGGGCAATCTTCGGCCGAGGAGAGGGAGCGACTGTTAGTCCTCACGGCGGGGCGGCGGTCTGTCGGCGGGCGGCGTCCTCCGTCCGGGGCGGTCGGAGAGAAGGAACAGCAGGTCCTCGCAGCGGGGCGGCGATCCGTTGGCTGGCGGCGTCCTCCGTCCGGGTGCCTGCACACGAACCGGTGGCCGGGTTCTCCGGCGCCGGCCCTCCGACGCTCAAGTCAGGGAGGGGGCAAATAGTGGGGAGAAGGAGATAAATAGTAATTTTTTGGGTGTATGAATGTTCCAATCCCCTCTTGAGAGGCCAAGGCTCCCTTTTATATGCGGGGGTCGGTTTACCTGTGATGTAACAGGGCGAGGCCGTAGTACGGCTTGGCATGTTGTTCAGGTCGGCGCTCGGTCAGGCGAATCATTGCACTGATGTCGGCGGTATGGCCGAGATCAGAGACTTATCATAGTCGACTAGACCCTGCTGGGTTGATTTGCCGTGGAGAGCTGGGGATCCGTAGATGTCAGGAGCCATGCGCATTTATTGTGGAGTAAGTCGGAGATCCGCATTTATTATGGAGTAAGCCGGAGATCCGCATTTATTGTTGAGTGTGCCGGAAGATTACAGCGGCCATACGCAATAAATGCCGGAGGGGTGTTAGAGTTCGGTCCTCGGACATCGGGGTTTCTCTTAGGTCGGAGGTTTCGGGGTCGGTCGTCTTGTGGCCGGGCGTTCCGAGGTCCGACGCTGACTTCGGCTGTCCGGGGTCGGAGGTTGTACGGCTTCTTAGGGGCATTTATGTCATTTGGGGGGAAACTTTATTCCCCCCAACAGCCTCCTTTTCAGAAGTTCATTTCGTGTAACCGCAAGGCAAAAAAGAGGGAAAAAGATGGCTTCTTTTCGCTCGGATCAACAGAAGGACAAGAAGATTGCTAGTACGGTATCGCAATTAGGAAAACTCTGTTTATAAAATCTATGATGTTAAATGCCCATTTACCGAGTCTATTTGGATTGCAGTTTGCCATCAATTGAGGGTACCTGAACACCTTGACAAGTTCACCTCGTTCTGCACGGATTGGATAAGAAGGTACTTTGCCAAAAAACTACTACTTGCGGTTCTCATGTTGATTGCCGCTTCCTTGAGATCGTCGGCAGCTAACATAACAGGTATCAAAATTAGACTCCTCAAAAACTGGTCTATGCTTAGCAGCCAGAGAGATCTACCAGGAATTGCTTCAATTGGGACAAAACTAGAAGCTGTTCCAACTCTGCTTTAAAACCTACAAGATGCTCTTTAGCTCTGCGAAAATTGCTTGGAGAAGAAATAAGCCAAAAGTTCTCTCAATTCAATGAGGTTTTCGTAGAAGCAAGATTGGAATATTGGCAGTGGTTGTGGGTTCTGTTCTTGTACCAGAGAGACTGCATCTCATCTCCTCCTCCACTACCCTCTTGCGAAGGAGATTTCAAACACTTCAAAAGGCAGCTTTAAAATCAATGGAGACCCAGCTTTAAGATTAGAGTTAAGCCAATCGAAGACCAGTAGAAGTGTTGCGAAGATTTAGAGTGTTGGGAAAATTTGGTTGGCTTAACCTCCCCTTATCTCAAAAAAATTAAAAAAAAAAAAATTTAGAGTGATGAAGGAGGGGAACCTTTTTTTAGAACAACCATCTTCTTTGTTCCCTGCTTTGCTTTCTTCTTGTTTTCATCTCTCATTCTTCTTGATTGTATTGTTTTTTTTTTTTAGTTGAGAGAGAAACCATGTAGAGAGAGAAATAAGAGAGAAAAAGTAGGAAAGAGGAAGAAAAGAGATAATAGATCATGCGGGTGATTGCTGGCTGGAGGGCCTGACGGTCAGCCGCCGTGAACAGCGGCCGGTAATAGTAGATGGCTGGTGGCGAAGAAAGCAGCCGGAAAAAGGCAACTAAAATAGATTGGGACCAAAACAGGATATTGCAGAATAAACTAAGCGAAACTATCAAATCAACTATAAACAACATTCACATAGACAATATATCAAACATCTGAAGAGCAGAAAGAAAACACACCAAATTTATATGGAAAAATCCTGCAGTGTAGAGGAAAAAAACTACGGAGCAAATCCGATCAAACTACTATAATAAATATAGAGTTTACATTACTCGAGTTTATGCCCAAAACTTGAGTCTTCAATAAATTGGAAAAACTCCAATATATTTTCCTAAAATTTACAATGATCTCATTTAAACCACCACAATGTGATAAACCCAAGAATTTAATGCGATCCCTATAATGAATACTACAACTCTTTGTAGCATCCCATACAACTCTTACATAGAAACCTAATTTGTTAAATTTTTGTGTAAAAAACCACACCCCCCAAAAAAAATATGTTTTTTTTTTCTCTGTACGGTCGTGCAAAATTGATATACGGCTGCTGTGAGTTGTGCCCTCTGCTGGAGTTTCACGGGTTCAAGCACTCACGTGCTCCCCTTGCTGTTCCGCCGCTCTTTTTTTTTTATTTTTCTCCATTTTCTACTGATGTTCCTGGCGCCCCTGTCACCTTAAGCCTCTTTGTGCCGCACACCATCTCACGCCCCTCCCCTTTTTTTTCTTCACGTATGCGGTCATGCAAAAACAAAGATAAAGCTCTAATGGGCTATCGGGCCTCCCCAAGTAGGCTGGACCCACTTACATCTTCGACCTTTTACCTATGGAATCTATAGTATCGGACGTCTAAGACTCCGACCATGGTCACCAACCAGTGTGGAAGGTTGGATGAGGGCTTCGATAATAAATGCTGGTGGTGAAAATGATTGAATTGGAGTTGAAAAATCCAAAAAAAAATAGGAAAAAATAGGGGCTCAAGTTTTTCAAACAAAAAATCCGACAATAGCTAGCCGAAATCAAAGCTCCAACGACTGAGGAAGAGGGAGAGGAGGGTCAATAGAAGGATCTTGGGCTTTTACCTGGCTTCCAGCGATGCCTTAGCTACGGTGATGGCGAATGGAGTTCGGGACATAGCTTGGCAAATCCGATGAGCTCCAGACCCAAGCTTGATTCTTTGGTGTGGGATCGGAAAGGAAGGTAAGGTGGTCTTTAAATAGAACGGAGGGTTCTTCTTGGTGCTGGATTCCCTTTTGCAAAATTGGAAAGGAGACGCTCGAGACTCCTATCAGTAGTTCGCCTTCTTCACCGTGCATGCAGTGCACTTGCTTTTTTTTTTCTTTTCTTCTTTTTGTTTTTGGGTTAATTTTTATATATGGATCGGTCAAGTGGACTAGGCCTAGCTCTTTATTAACCCAATTAGGCTGGGTGTTACAGTGCATGACAAATAATTAGGCAATCAGGTTCCAATCGTGGGTCAGGTTGAGTAATGTGTCGGGTTGGTCTGTACATATGCATCAATTTTGTAAAATTGCTTCATATTGTAAACAATGTAAATATTTCATGTTGTAGTTATATGTGTCCTACAAGAAAATACTAGCCATATATTTTTGGATGTCTTCTCAGCTCATTTGTGTGCTATATCGAAGCTTCTTTCAGAGGTTTTGCTGGCTAGTGCCTCACCACCAATGCTTTAGCAGTAAGGGAAAATCCCAGAAATCAAAACTACAGGGTGAGTGCCATTAAGACTCCCTAGCTTCACAGACAAATTTTTACAGAAGACCTTCATCTTGACCTCTGAAGCAAGCCTTTCATCTCGACACCTGAAGATAAGATAATGGTGATGCTGCTCCATAACACCGATATCTTCTTACTGCTGTCTGCAAAGACTGGGGATAAACCAAAAAACATTTTGAGTAAAATCCTGCCAACTTGCAGGTGAATCACACTTTTCCTCATTAATGTTAATACATGGACCCAATATGAATTCAGGATCCTCTGTTGCTGGCCATTGGATCGGTCCAATCAAAGAGCCGAGTCTCAGATATTATGCGATGCCAGTTTTGAAATTATGATGCAGTGTCATGCAGCCATCATATGATGCTATAATTGTAGAAATCTGTCGTGCGAAACCAACGGCGTCAGGTTTAATAGTGTAATTTTGGATGTATGTACCATCGAAGAAACTGACCCCTTGCACAGCCAAATTCCCGCCGCCCACAGCCCCGACTCAGTTCCTCGGCGGACAAACGGTCCAGATCCTGCATCTCGATCTGATTGATACATGGACCGATTTAGTCGATCAAGAAAGCATGCACCCCAAGTAATCCGAAATAAGCATTTCAATACTCTTCCGAAGAAAGCCTTCTGAATGATGCACAAGATGCAATCCAATCGGCTATTCTATTCGTCTTCCGAAAGATGTGCAAGACTCTGAAGGTAGCAAGCTTCCTCAAAATTCCATACATATTTTAAAACAATGGGTATAATTCTTCATTGCTATGTTTTTTCTATATCCAATTAATCACTACGGCTGCCACTAAGGTGGTAGCTCAGTGGAACTGAATCTTTACTTTCATCCGCGCGGCCCGAGTTTGAAATGCACGGGCGTCGATTAAATGAGAAGACCAAATGCTCCCCACTTGAACATGAAAGGGCTTATTGGTCCGCTGATAGTCTTGGTGGTACCGGATGTGACGTACTTACACGGAGGTTCGGATCGAGAGCCCAGAGAGGTAACTAAGACGGACCACGGATGGAGAGGGTATGAATAAAACAGTTAGCATGCCCAACATATGGTCTCCGCACCAAACATTCTTCTGGCGAGATGGAAGCTAAATAGGGGCTGCTATGCCAGGTGGGCTCTTTTCTTCCCCTCCTTCTTTTTTTTTTTTTTTTTTTTCTTTCTTTCCCTAAGCAAAAAAAAAAAAAAAATTCCTAATCACTACGGCTGTGTTGTCCTTCAAATAAATGCAGTCTGTACATGCGGGAAACCGTTTTAAGATGCTTGGCTCCGCTCCGAAGACTTGACCGCCCGCTGCGATGAATTTGGACAGTCTCTGTTCACTTCATGTAGGCTTTTGAACGTTAGCTTTAAGACAGCATCGCAGCCTCGCGTGTCATCATCCCTCTTTCCCCTTCTATTTTCCATCGTCAGTTCTACGCTTCTATCCCATCCGTCCGTCGGCTCACCCAATAAATACGGGACGAGGGATCCAGATGCCGACCTGAGGGCCTCCACAAAGCCCAACCCCCCTCTCCCACTCTCTTCCACCCATCTCTACAGTCCACGCCTCTCAAAACCCTAAGCGGAAGAAGGAAAGCATAAACTAGACGATAAGGAGATCAACCGCGCGACGACGAAGAAGAGGAACCAAGAAAGGCGAGAGCCCTCGCCTTCCCGCTCTCTCCTCCTCCGATCTCTTGCCGCCCCGCAAGATCCCCTCGGTACGTTCTCCATGTCCTCCTCCTTATCCTTCTCTTGATGGCGATCGGGTTAGGGTTAGGAGTTTTGGCGCCGGTTCTGCTCGGGATCCTGTCGGTGGTTCTGGCGGCGGATCGCGATCTTTTCTTGTTCCATCGTTTCTTGCTGTTTCTGATCCTGTGGGGGTTTTGAGCAGGGCGCTGCTCTATATGCTTCCAAGAAAGAGAGTTGTGGGAGCCGAGGTTGAAGACCAGGTCGCGGACGCAAGCTTGCTGAAGAAGAAGAGGGCGGACGGCTTGATCTCTTCGGCTTCTACGGCAGCGGCTGCGGAGGAGAGCAACCACAGCGGACCAGCCAACGGCATGGACATGGAGTGCGACGCCAACGGGAGCAACCCTACGGAGATCGATGAGGACCTCCACAGCCGGCAGCTTGCCGTGTACGGGAGGGAGACGATGCGCAGGCTCTTCGGTTCCAACGTTCTCATCTCTGGGCTCAACGGCCTTGGAGCGGAGATAGGTAACTTTGGGGATCTCTTGATCTTTTGTGCGTGTGTCTTTCTTTACTTCTTTCTTGGTATTGATCTGATTCTGGATGGAATTATTTAACCCTATGTTGCTTAGAATCTGTTTCTTTAATCTAGTGATAAATGACAGTTCATCGATCTTCTCTGTTTTACGAATAAACTTTATTTATTGATTGTTAGAAGGCTCTAATCGGGACGTTATCCTTATTCTTTTCTTTATTTGCGTGTTTTAATTCAATATTTTCCCTGTTGGGTCATTTCTTCTTGGGTATTTCCAATCAGGGCTCCAATATTGACGGTGTGATGTATAACAGGGTGGTCGATCCTTTCATTGATCTAGCAATGTTAAATTTTGCTATTCGACGATGCTGATTTACGTGACTATAGGTTGGGTCACGAGGGTTTCTTGATTTCTAATAATATCACTGACCTGACCGCGGATTTCTCTCTTGTGGTATTTCGCTTTTTATATGTACCATTTTTGCATGGATGTTGCTTCTATTTAGATGCTGCTTCTTTTCTGTTGGTTTTGAGATGGATGTTTTCACCAGACTAGTAAATCTTTGCCTTTTCTGTTAAGTATGATTTTGTTGAGATATGTGATCATTGTTACTCTGCCTGAGCCGGGATATCTATAGCAGCAAGGCATCAGCTGTGAATTTTGTGTCATTTTATGCCTAGTTTTTTGTTCGTAAATGTTTTATTGGGTGACTTGGACTTGATCTGATATTCATTTTGTTCCTGCAGCAAAGAACCTTGTTCTTGCTGGTGTGAAATCTGTGACCCTGCATGATGAAAGGAATGTAGAATTTTGGGATTTATCCAGCAATTTTTTCTTCTCTGAGGGTGATGTCGGTAAGAACCGAGCTCTTGCTTGTGTGCAGAAGCTACAAGAGCTCAACAATGCTGTTATACTTTCTACGCTAACAGAAACTTTGTCCAAAGAGCACATTTCTAATTTCCAGGTTTATTACTTACACAATAAATTGTAGTTCATGTCTTTTTAGCTGTGATCCCTGTCGTAACTTTACATTGGTGATGCTGTGACAAATATCTTTGAAACTACTACTATATGATGTGCGTGATCTTGATGACTGTTCATGTTCGCATACATGTGTTGCCATGTTGACTCTACGTGGAATATATATTCATTGCATAAGTAAATTTCAGTGGTGCCTAGGCATTCTTTGTAGAAATTATTATGGACATGACTGAAGCATATTTTTTTGAAGCCTGGGTTATCACAGAGATAGAAATGCTTTCAGGATGTAATTATGTGTCTGCTGTACCTCTTATATAGATACTTACTCATGATGTTTACTTGTTACTCTTAAAGAAATGAACCTGGATGTTTAGTATGTAGCTGGTAATTATTCATGATCTGTGGATCATGTGACAACCTTATTCAGGTTTCAACTATGGGTGTAAAAAATTAGGTCTTCAAAATAGCTGATTTTCATGGATTAGCAAAACATCAAAATATGGAACGACTCTTGATATGAAGGGGTAGAACTTAATGTGGATGTTTTTTTAAATAATCTGGTCGAATTTTCCCATCAAAAAAAATCTGGTCAATTTTTCCCATCAAAAAAAATCTGGTTGAATTGCCTATAATACTTGTCAAAGTTAAATATTGATATTGGTGATATGCCAATATTGAACTAGTGATCACAACCTTCTAGGGTGTCGTGATGCTTTTGATGTTTATGCATCCCCCAAACATTTGCTAAATAGATGCTGTATGATTTACAATTTTGTGAATATCTGGCAGTTGAACTACAAAGAGATCTCACTTAGCTATTTTTTTCGGTGTAGATCATTGACAAAAAGATACAGTTGAAATTTCACTCAGTTCATAAAATTTGTTTTCCTAATAATAAGCTAACATCTTTTGAGAAATGGTCATATCTTGAATATAAGATATGGCTCTATGGACTCATAGGAATCCACTATATGTCAATCTTTGATGCAACAATCAATTGTGGGTAGTAATTTAGGAATAACTGCATGATCTGGCCCTGAATTACAAAAATAGAAATGGCAAACTATATTGCATCTAGCTTGATATGTATATATATACATAAGTGTGTACATACACGCACACACTATATCCCTCACATACACACCCAATTTCCCTTAATTATGCTTAATGGCGATGTTGTTGTAGTCCTCCCATTACTAAATTGTTATAACAATTTTGTCTCCCAAGAATTAATGTATTCTCTGGCCTCAAGAAAATAGAAACTACAAATTGACGCGACCATTCCCTTTTTTTGTGAAAAAATACTATCATTTGTGAATCTTGCATCAGTATTTATGTTACTTGTATAAGTCACCCTTGAACTTGTTTTGCAGGCTGTTGTTTTCACTGATATTAGTTTGGCAAAAGCATATGAGTTTGATGATTACTGTCGCAGTCAGCAGCCTCCAATTGCTTTCATTAAAACTGAAGTCCGAGGCCTTTTTGGGAGTGTATTTTGTGATTTTGGCCCAGAGTTCACAGTGGTTGATGTTGATGGTGAGGAACCACATACAGGTATTATTGCATCCATCAGCAATGACAATCCTGCACTTGTCTCATGTGTTGATGATGAGCGTCTTGAGTTCCAGGATGGGGATGTTGTTGTGTTTTCTGAGGTCCAGGGAATGGCAGAGCTAAATGATGGCAAGCCTAGAAAAATTAAGAATGCAAGGCCATTTTCATTTACTCTTGAAGAAGACACAACCCAGTTTGGTGCATATACCAAGGGTGGTATAGTTACACAGGTAAAGCAACCTAAGGTCCTCCAATTCAAATCTTTAAGAGACGCTCTCAGGGATCCAGGGGATTTCCTTCTAAGTGACTTTGCCAAATTTGACCGTCCACCTTTATTACACTTGGCTTTTCAAGCTTTGGATAAGTTTAGGCAAGACTTGGGGCGATTTCCTGTTGCTGGATCTGGGGATGACGTTCAGAAGCTAATAGCTTCGGCTGTCAGTATTAATGAAAGCTTGGGTGATGGTAAGCTTGAACAGATCGATAAGAAGCTTCTGCACCATTTCTCAGATGGTTCCAGGGCCATTTTGAATCCTATGGCTGCAATTTTTGGTGGTATTGTTGGGCAAGAAGTTGTTAAAGCCTGCTCTGGGAAATTCCATCCTCTTTTCCAGGTGAAATTCCAGGCTTCCTATATCCATTTGTTGTGTAAGTTCAGTTGTGTTATGCAACTTTGAGTGATTTTTTAAATTCTAATGAATATGCTATGCAAATCTTGTCAGTTCTTTTACTTCGATTCAGTTGAATCTCTCCCTACGGAACATCTGGAGCCTGGTGACTTGAAGCCAGTGAACTGCCGCTATGATGCTCAAATCTCTGTGTTTGGATCAAAACTTCAAAAGAAACTGGAAGAGGCCAAAGTATTCATTGTAGGTTCTGGTGCTCTAGGTTGTGAATTCCTTAAGAATCTAGCATTAATGGGAGTTTGTTGCAGCCAGGAAGGGAAGCTAACTGTAACAGATGATGATGTCATTGAAAAGAGTAATCTCAGCCGTCAATTTCTCTTCCGTGATTGGAATATTGGGCAGGCGAAGTCTACTGTGGCTGCTTCTGCTGCCATGGCAATCAACCCAGCTCTCCATGTTGAGGCTCTTCAAAACAGAGCAAGCCCGGAGACAGAAAACGTGTTTGATGATGCATTTTGGGAGAACTTAGATGCTGTTATTAATGCATTGGACAACGTGACTGCACGAATGTACATTGACTCTAGGTGCTTATATTTTCAAAAGCCACTTCTGGAATCTGGAACTCTAGGTGCCAAGTGTAATACACAGATGGTCGTTCCCCACTTGACTGAGAATTATGGGGCCTCCAGAGATCCACCTGAGAAACAGGCTCCTATGTGCACGGTTCACTCTTTCCCTCATAACATCGATCATTGCCTGACATGGGCCCGATCTGAGTTTGAGGGTTTGCTTGAGAAAACACCCAATGAAGTAAGTACTTTCCTATCCAACCCAAGTGCATACTCTTCTGCAATGAAAACTGCAGGTGATGCCCAGGCTAGAGATCTACTTGAACGTGTTCTTGAATGCCTTGATAACGACAGATGTGAAACGTTCCAAGATTGTGTCAGATGGGCGCGACTAAGGTAAGACACTTATTCTTATGGAACATTATATTTTATAACACATGTGATGAGTTCCGTTGGACGCATTCATTTCCATCTGTATATGAAAAAAACGTGGTCAAACCTAGGATAATGTTTTCTTAACAACCTACAAGTCTTTATGAAAATTTTGGCTCTTATTCATTTTCTCTCTTAAAGGCTTGATAAACTGGTACAGATTTGAGCAGCTAGTTTCGTTTATCTGATTTTTTTTTCATCCTTTTGAATTGATAATTTCTTTTTTACATTTTAAGCAAATTCCACTATTTTTCATATTCAAGGGTTTGCAACTTTTTGTTTGATTCTTATTTTTTTGTTGCTTTTATGAACTCTAGAATTCTTTTTTATTTAATTCTCAGGTTTGAGGATTACTTCTCCAACCGGGTGAAGCAGTTAACATTTACTTTCCCTGAGGACTCGGTCACCAGCACAGGTGCACCATTCTGGTCAGCTCCTAAACGTTTTCCACGACCTTTGCAGTTCTCATCTAGTGACTCCAGCCACCTCCACTTCATCATGGCTGCTGCCATATTAAGAGCAGAGATGTTTGGAATTCCCATACCTGACTGGGCCAAGACCCCAAAGAGGTTGGCTATTGGTGTTGATATGGTTGCGGTACCTGATTTTCGGCCCAAGGAGGGAGTTAAAATTGAAACAGATGAGAAGGCCACTAGCCTGTCCAGTGCTTCCATTGATGATGCTGCTGTCATCAATGATCTCATTGCAAAGCTGGAAGAGTGTGCCAAGAAGCTGCCCCCTGGATTTCGGATGAATCCAATTCAGTTTGAGAAGGTTGCTTTCTATCACGAAGTTGCATGTCATTTTTTTTCTCTCAAAGCATGTCTTTATATTTTTACTTCTTGTGCCGTCAAAACTTGTAGAACTTCTTGTAACAATGTTTGCACATATAGTTTTAACTCCCAAGCTCTGGTTACTGTGCTTTGAGACTCGGCTTTAAATTTTTCTCATTTTAATGAACAGTTTAGCTTTTCTAGATTGCTTGTAGTCTTTATTTTCATGATTAATGTTTTTTTGATGTTTTCTTATCGTTTAAATGATAAACAAGTTCATGCTACTTCACCCTGTCAAATTTTTAGCTGCAAGGTCTAGTTTTTCTTATTTGCTTGCAATTCCTCCTTCCTTTCGGAGTGTGAAAAATGGTTCATTTTAATCAATTGACTTGTAACTTGCACACGAGGGACTACTGGGTTTCTTTGGTGGTTTATACCTTGCATCGTGGTATGTTCTTTCAGTTACAATACTTGCTGACTTGTCCCCAATATTCATGAATTTTTAGCAATTCTTGTATGGATTCTTATTTGTATTGTGGGAATGGTTTTGGAATTCGACTCATGATTTAGTTTCTTAAAACTGATACATCATTCGTTTGTTTCACTTGGAATACCTCTTGATTGCAGACTAAAAGACTTTCTTATTTACTGAATTTTCCAGGATGATGATACAAATTACCATATGGACTTCATAGCTGGTCTTGCTAACATGCGCGCCCGGAATTATAGCATTCCTGAAGTTGATAAGCTGAAGGCCAAGTTCATTGCTGGGAGGATTATCCCAGCCATTGCCACTTCCACGGCCATGGCGACTGGTCTTGTCTGCCTTGAGCTTTACAAGGTTCTTGCTGGTGGGCACAAGCTGGAGGACTACCGAAATACCTTTGCTAACCTTGCGCTCCCTCTGTTCTCTATGGCCGAGCCAGTCCCACCCAAGACCATTAAACATCAGGACATGAGCTGGACAGTCTGGGATCGCTGGATGATCAAGGGTGATCTTACCCTCAGGGAGCTCCTGCAATGGCTCAAGGACAGGGGCCTAAATGCCTACAGCATCTCTTGTGGTACTTCTTTGCTTTACAATAGCATGTTTCCTAGGCACAAGGAACGGATGGACAAGAAGGTGGTTAATGTGGCAAAGGAGGTGGCCAAGGCGGAGGTGCCACCATATAGGAGCCATCTGGATGTTGTGGTGGCTTGTGAGGATGACGAGGACAATGACATTGACATTCCACTAATTTCCATTTACTTCCGGTAATTCAGTCTTTCAATCAAATGAAACCTGACATGGGAAAATCCTATTTTCCTTGTCTGTTTAGTGTTATTGTACTTTGATCATATTGAGAACAATGCAGAGTACTTGGATCTCTGATCCCATTTGCGTAGTTAATGTACTTTAAAGGGCCGGAGAGGCATGCTGGATGGCATTGCTTGCCTGTTTCATGTTGCTTGTCTTCTGGCTATCTGTTGATTTGGTTTAAAGTTACATATATCATGCAGTCTGGTTGGATGAATACATGCGGTCTTGTGTTCCAATGATTTGTGTTCATGCTTGCAAATTGCTTCTCATGATGGTGAGGCCATTTCCCTTATAATTGCTTCAGGTTGGTCTATTCAAGGCTTGTGCACTTCCTGAATTATATATATATTTATGCCATTTAACTGTCGTGCGATGTGTAGGCATAATATTTATGGGAAAGGATGTAAAATGCTCCCCTGGAGAAAAAAGTGAGAGGATGTGACATGTCTGGTGATATGTTTTTCTGTTATTTCTCATTATCTCATGTGACTAATTAAGCCGAAGACATCTGAGAGGCTAGCGGAGGTGAAGGATTCTGTTTAAATTTGATCCTGCTACGGTAGATGAAATGCCTCGATGGTAAGTTGGTATTTTTTAATGAATTTTAGGGGTAATGCATTCAGTAATGGATGGCTGTTAAAATTGCTGCAAGTTATAACGTCTCCAATTACCGGTGTAAACTTATGTGTGTTTTGCGTACATATTTTTCTAAATATTAATATATATATATATATAAATTGATATTTACGTATATATTTTTATAAAATATTTGTTTTGCATGGATAGCCTTCATTTTCTTTTTTCTTGCATATATTTCAATTCCATCTAACGCCGTTAAAAAATTGGCGGTTTAAAATTAAAAATGATTACAATATTCTTCATAGGTAGATGTTAAAAAAGAAATATTGGATAAAGAGTATATATGCAAATAATACTTTGTGAGGGTGTTCATCCAATTTCACATAGTTATGAGCGTTGACATGCAAAAAAATTTAATTTAATTTTTTTATTTCAACCTGTTTTAGTTTTCGATGAGATCTATTAATTTGTTACCAACTCTAGAAATCAAAAAATACTTTCATAATTTTAATTAAAATTTAATTTAAATAAATATAATTTTGGCTAATTACGTTAGCTGAATCGTTATATTAAAAGTATTCATACAAAAATAGTGTTTTGTGAGGGTAGGTAAGTATACATCAATTTGGAAGGCATTCATACAAATTTTAATATTTAAGAAGGGTATTTATGCAAAAATTTAATTTTTTTTTGCATGTATATCCTTCTAAATATATAAAATTGCATGAATATCCTTCAGAATTGCTATTTTTATGTATACCCTTATAAATGTTTCTTTTTGCATGTTTACCATTAGTGGTATTTTCGTTATTTTAATTTTAAACCATTAACTTCTTAACAGCATTAGATGGTATGGGTATACATATAAAATAAGTATTTGATGAGAGTATACATGCAAACATCAATTTTGAAAGAATATTCACGTAAATTTTAATATTTAGGAGGGTATGTATGCAAAAAAAATTTTAAATTTATTTAGGGTTTACTTTGAGTAGTATGTTAGTAAAATGACACCATTAAGGTATGAATTTTGGTACTCTTCTAGGAGCAAGCCTTCAGGAGAGAGATGACAAATAGGATTCCCGAATTTCAAGAGAGAAATTAGCAATTTCTTGCTTCATTTTCAAAAAACATGTTTGTAGTTGGCAATTATTGAAAGTTAAGACAACATGATGCTACCATTCTTGACATATAATGTTCTAAAGAAATTTGATGGATGGTTGTGGATCATCACAGGATGTATATTATTTTCTTTTCTTTTCTGCCCTATGAAATCCAATCCTATCATACTAAAATACAATAAAAAAAATAAATACCGTTAGTATCCTACCATAAGTAACAGGATAATCTCTCTTTCAAGGCACAATAATCGATACAAAAGACCTTTGCCGAAATGAATCGTGATTGGCAATTAAACTTCCATTCATCAAAAGCTACCTTGCCTCATATTATTCTTCATATGCGTCATACATCTGGAGCAGGACCCGCACGAAAGAACATCCCATGGAGTGTCAATTCGTTATTAGGAAAGCAAGCGCCTCAAAATAAATGGGCCTCGCATATGTATTTTGTTGGACAACTTGAACGGTCTGAAAATTTAGCTTTAGCTAAGCCCAGAAATCAGGACCATGGACTACGACTGGGTTTAGGAAGCCGAACAAGCCCAAAACGGGTTAAAGCCGGACCGTTAACGATTAACAAATCTCTTCCTCCAGAGTCCTTGCGAACCTAACCTCCGCCATTTCACACAAAAAACCGTTACATCTCCCTCCCTCTCCCTTCCCCTGGCTTCCTCCGAATCCGAGAGGGAGGGAGCGAAGAGCACGCTCTCACACCGCGCCCAGATCGATATCTCAATTCCCTTCTCTTCCTTTCCGACGAACGAAATCGAAGAAGAGACATCGAAAGAGAGATCAAGAATTCAAAGAGAGAATGGGGGATTTCAATCTGATGCTGGCGGTGGTGGCGGTGGTGGTGCCGGTGCTGGTCATCCTGGCGAGCGTCTACCTGCTGGTGAACTACCAGCACCCGGATGACGCCAACCAGGCCTACCTCCCCAAGGCGGTCGTCGTCCTCGGCCTCTCCATCGCCGCCCTCTCCATCCTCATGCTCCCCGCCGACGTCGCCAACCGCCAGGCCTGCATCCACGCCATCTACAGCGGCGCCTGCGACCTCACCCTCCCCATGAAGCCCCTCTGGCTCTTCATCTACGTCGCCGACGCCCTCCTCGTCTTCTTTGTCATCCCCTTCGCCATGTTCTACTACGAAGGCGACCTTGACAAGTCATTCCCTTTCTTTCTTTCTCTCCTTGTTTCCCCATTTGCTCCTTTTCTTGATTTCTTCTAATGTTTTATTTCCCCCCTCATATTCTGTGAATTATTCAATGGCTGTTGCAGGACCGTGGGAGAGAGGATGAAGAGCGCGCTCAAATGGGTCTTATGCTCGGTCCTTGTTTGTGGGCTCGTTCTCCTCATATTTTATGGTATGTTCTTCTATTTTTTTTGGATTGGAGGGAATTGTGATTTCTAGAATTTGTTCATCTTAATAAGGGGTGAAACTCATAGAGGGAACAAAGATTATAGCGCCGTTGACGGTGAGTTGGATGATACTTGATGCCTTAGGAAACTTCCTGAATACAAACAAGGGTTGATGGTGTGCTATATTTATATTTTTCTAAAAAATCATGCATATAAATATCTTTTTTGCTTTGTGATTTGGATATGTTATATAATAATCAGAATAAGAGTTTCGTTGATAGTTTGGGGAATGAGAAATGATACCTTGAAATTGCAATGGCAAGACTTTTACCTTTTTGAATGTGGATTCATAGACATAGATGTAAAATTTGGACAAAATCTTTCTGTTAAAGTAGCTGCAGAAGAGAGAACAAGAATTTACGAATTGTCCATTTATGTGTGAACAAGAGGAAGAAACTCATCTGTGGAATTGTTTTTTAAAAGATGGGTAATTGAGGATATTATGGTTTAAGAGACCACATTATAGCATCAAATAGAACAAGGTTCGGAGACTGTGAGTCAAGTTATGGAGTACGATAGTTCCTCATGAATAACATGAATATATAACGTATATAAAAAATCAAACAAAATTGATCTTAAATGCCTCACTGAAGAGCTCAAGTATCCCCTCTAGATATAGTTTTATTAAATCCTGTTTTTATAGCAGAGTCTTCTTGAGCACCAAGTCATATATTTGGAACCTTGACAGTTACTAATTTTTCTTTCTGAATTGCCTCTACATGTAATTTTGTGCCTATCTGACTAACATTTGTTTGATAAATTCAGGACTACTTGGTAAAGTGGACTTCACGGTTAGACACCTCTCTTCATCAGTGACAAACTTCCCTAGTACTTGGCCAGAATTCACAAGCACTAAACCTTGTCTTGATCAAACTGCTTACGAGGTTCTATTCTCAGTCATCCTTTCTTATCTGGGTAGTTGAAGCCTTCTAATGTTCATCAGAATTATCTGCTACATTAATATATTTAATTCTTGTTGCTATCAACTAACTTATTGACGAGTTCCTGATTGTTATCTCATCTGTCTCTGTTTCTTTCCCAGTGTGCTGCATCCACAGCAGAAGCTTCTTCAGAAACAACTTGGACAATGCGCACTACGCTCCCAATGTATATTGTCGCTCTGGCAACAATTGCTGGATCAGTGCTATTCACAGTATGCTTCCAATTCTATGATTTTTAGCCTTTATTTTAGGCATCCTTTTCCTGTCGACATGATTAGTTATTCATTCTGAATTTAACCTAGCCCTCCTGATGTATCATCACCAACTATTTGGAAACATGCACTCGAAAGCATTGTTTTGGTAAAGCTATAGAACATAATTTGTTATTCATAGATTTCTCTATATCAATGTGCAAAGTTTCTGTATCCTTGATATCTCTTAAAGTTGATACCTATAATTGGTGTTAAATGATAGATATTCGGAGGTGTTGGGATTGCCTGTCTTCCACTGAGTCTCATATTTTCCTATATACGGCGTCCAAAAGCTGTCATTACCCGCTCACAGTATATAAAGGTGCATCTGATTCCATATAAGCTATTTAATTTTGAGCTTACTAATTACCTTCATTTTTCTTTTAAAGACTTAAAATGATGATAGTAATTCCAATACATCCATTGAGATGCATAGGAGGCAACAGAATTGGGAAAGAAAGCTAGAGAATTGAAGAAAGCAACTGATGCCCTTCATCGGGAAGAAAAAAGCGGTTCAAAGGATAAAAAATGGCGCAAGAATGTAAAAGCTGTTGAAAAGGTACACCACTATTTAATTAAATGCATGATTGGTTGCATGAAGATGTAAGTAAGTATCTTACTATTTTTCATTCTTTTCTGCTGCATTTGTAATTTTTGAAATTATTTTCAAATATGTGATGTTGAGTCTTAGAGTTTTTTTGTTCAAGTCTTGTGGAAGTAGGTAGGTTCTCCTACTATTTTGCTCAAAAAAAAAGTAGGATATGTACTCTTCTCTAGGGATATTTGTCTTCCATCCATGTAATGACCTTGTATGAGTCATCTTCAATTAGCATCATGTTTTTAACATTTGAATTAATTCTTTATCCATCACTATAATGGACTGTACCATAAAGCTAGTTTAACTAGTATGGCAATGGTCCTCGGGAGCATTAGTTTTTCTGATGCATAACTAGCAAATATAATCTTATATTTTGAGCTCAAAGTGGGACCCTGTGCTATTAAATGACTTATTCCTGTAACAATGTTTCCAAGAACACAGCTCTAACGTTGCTTTTCTCATTATATGTACATGCTCCATGATTTTTGTATCAGTACCTGCTGAATCATAAGTGGACTAATTCATGTTTTCTGTTGCTTGATTGGCTAAATTTCTTTTTTTCTGCACTTTTTCCAATATTTTACAAAGAATTATTTTCTGTTTGATCATTTAGGAGTTATTTCTCCTGGAGGAAGATGTGAAAGCTTTGGAGGAGATGTATCCTCAAGGTGACCAGGTAACGGCTGTATTAAGAAGACTTTAATTTTTGCATATATCATGTTTATCCTGTTAATGCTATTACGCACTTCATTTTTAGCAGGCAGAGACTGCTTGGGCTCTAACCGTACTTGGTTACATGGCAAAACTTGTATTGGGTATTCTAGGGTAAGATCTGTATTTGCAAATGCCATTGCTGTATTAGATCTTTCGATATTTGAAGCTCCATTACCATTGAGCTTTTCTGTTGCTTTTTATATACAAATGTAGCCTAACCAATAGAAATTGCTGGTTAAAATCATGCAGCCATGTATGATGCAATATACATTACATGAAGGTTTGACCTTTGCTGCATTTTTTTAAAATCCAATAAAGTAACTTGGTGGGAGGGCATTGTTCAGGTTTTGCTGCACATGACAAGTGGAAGAAAATAATTATTTCTGCTAAAGAGAGCTGAGACAGGTCCAATATTTTGTATATTTTTCAGGTGTTCCTAAAAGGTCAAGGTTTGAGGCCCAAACCTATTGCAATTAGCGAATCTTGTCTCTGTTTGAGATCAAAGTGATCCACATGCCTATACTCCAAGTCTGGGACAGGTCAAGATGGAATCTAATTCAAGTTGGATTCATACCTGTTGCGGGGACGGCCTTTGGCCGGAGCCTCACGCAACAGCATAGCGCACATTAAGCTAGCAGAGAAAGAGGACTGCGTTCCTTCCGAGGTATTGTCCGCTTTGGGCGCTCCGGCCTATGCGTCCAGCGCAGACGGGGGGAGACTGGTGCCCTCACGGTTTTGTCCCACAAAAGGGCCCTCGAGAGGAAAGGATTTCCACCCCCCATTTAAGGCACAGAACCTTTCCGCTACTAGCCGATGTGGGACTAAATTCAAGGCCCCTTCCCTCCCCCCCAACATAGCCCCCCCAGCGGGAAGGTCCTGTGTCGGATTTTACCCGCGACAACCCCCCAAGCAACCTGAGGGGTAGTCAATGGAGAGAGGAGGTGCCCCTTCCTGGCGTGCCATCTGTTGCGGGGACGGCCTTTGGCCGGAGCCTCACACAACAGCATAGCCCACATTAAGCTAGTAGAGAAAGAGAACTGCGTTCCTCCCGAGGTATTGTCCGCTTTGGGCGCTCCGGCCTGCGCGTCCAGCGCAGACGGGGGGAGACTGGTGCCCTCACGGTTTTGTCCCACAAAAGGGCCCTCGAGAGGAAAGGATTTCCACCCTCCATTTAAGGCACAGAACCTTTCCGCTACTAGCCGATGTGGGACTAAATTCAAGGCCCCCTCCCCCCCCCCCCCCCCACACAACAATACCTACCAGACCAGCTCTTGTGAAAGGTCATTTTGCACTTTGTTGGAACGTTACCTTAAGATCAGCCCTTCTAGGCTGCATATACTTGTTGTCCTAAAGAGTTCTTAGACTTTTAGCATGAGAGGAGGTATAAGTTGGATCTGATGAGGGAAAAATGGATTAATAATCTATTCTCCAGACTTCTTGAAGTGAATACTTTCTAATTTCAGTCCTCTGCTTAGATAAAATTGAAATATTAAACACTGGCATGTTATTTGGAGCTTCCTATTAATTGGCACTTGGGCAGTGTAGTTGATATACCATACTGTATATTGTGTAATTAAAAAAAAGGAAAACTATTTTAGGCTTAAGCTTCTTATTACTAAATTGGGGGAAGTTTCCTCTTCCTACTTTTTCATCAAAAAAAAAAAAGAGGACTTGTCTTAAGCTCAGATGGTGCAAAACAATGGTGTTTTGCTATTTGCAACAAATCGTAATTTCTTCACGGTGAAGGATGTAGTACTCTAAGAATTATTGTTATAAGAAAGATATCATTATGTATATGCTATGAATACCTGCATTTGCATATACTTGCCTGTTTGGTCTCTCTATTTCTATTTTTATGCACTTCCTTCCACCTCTGTAAGAATAATATTATCACACTTTCTTTAACTCTCTATATATTTAAGTTCCACTCATTCTCGTCTTTCTTCATGCAACCTTTTACTTCCAGGTTGATTGTTTCAGTGGCTTGGGTTGCACACATTTTCATTTATTTACTTGTCAACCCTCCTCTTTTCCCTTTCCTGAATGAGTTCTTCATCGAATTAGATGATTTCTGGGGTATGCCATGCCAAGAATTCTGCTTTATCTGTTTTTTTTTTCTTTTCTTTTCGCCATCTAAGATGATCTGACTCATCCGTTGGGTGATTTTAATCAGGCTTGTTGGGTACTGCAGCATTTGCATTTTTCTGCTTCTACCTACTCCTTGCAGTGACTGCTGGGGCCATGATGCTTGGTCTGAAATTAGTTTTTATAACCATCCACCCGATGAAGTAATTGTTTGTCCTGCATTAATTTCTCCAATTTCTTCGCACACAGACCGGGTAATACTCATTTTGTATTCTGACAAATTGATCCACTTGGTTTTAGGTGGGGCGGAACTCTGATGAATTCCTTTCTATTTAATGTGGCACTCATTCTACTTTCCTCCATCAGGTCTGTATACTTGGATTACTGAGTTCGACTGTTAATGTTACTGAATAGTGGAGTAGAATATTGTGCTATACCTCTATGCGTAGGCCAAGCCCAGATTAAGAGAAAAGCAGAAACTTATGGTCTTCGCATATAATACAATTATTTCCTCTTCTTAGAACTTCCCATAGTTGGTTAATGCCTCTTCAAGTCAAACTATTTAATCATCCAATAATCTTTTGATATCTTGAGAACTTATCTCAGCATTAACCAATAAAGTCCAACATATTGAAGAGGACATCTATGAGATAAACATCTGTGTGCTGAAGTATTTGTTGTTTGTTAAATGAAGAGACAAATAATTCTTAAAGACATGGCTGCAGCTAAAGATTGAGTTGAACCTGTGCAAAGAGATCTTGGCTTACAGATAGATGAAGATTATTAACTTAATTATCAATCATATGCAGAGATATTGTTATTACTGACCTGCTTGACCAAAGAAAGTGAACAGGCACAACCTTTAGATTGGCCAGCCAGCTCGCTATGATGGAACACCCAATACGATGACCTTGCAATCAAACCTGCAAATCCATTCTTTTCAGACATTTAGCTCCATTGCACTAGAGAAGCATGACACTGCTAGAAATTCTGGCGAGCTTTCCGCTCCATTTCCAATATATTGTCTTGTTAGCTAATTGACATTCTCAGAACGTTCCGTATTTGCAATATGATCGATGGTAGTTGGTGATTTCCTTTGCAGTGTGATTCAGTTCTGCGCGACAGCTTTTGGTTACTATGCACAAGCAACTGCTGCTCAGGAGATATTTGGCCACACACTGCAGTCTCTTCGTGGAATCAGATATCTGTACAAGTCAGTCCAAAGTTGTCTCTGTAGTTAATCATAAATAAATACTAAGAAGTGATTTAGTTCTATAGAGGAGAATGGAAATATAACCTAGACTACTAATTGGAATTGTTTTAAATGTTTTCTGCAGATATAATGTGTTTCAATGGTTATTTGTTCTTTTGGCAATATTCACTTTCGTCTACTATGCAGCAACTGTAAGTTCTAACATCTGACTATTTTTAGGGAGAACAAAAAAAGAACTATCCAATCTAGTCTATATGAAGCTTGCTATATCTTCATTGCATTGCATTAACACTTTACCATCATCTCGTTCAGGGTTGGAAAAGGCAAAAACCGAGTGCTCGGTTTCAGCTTTCGGAGTGACACTTGTGCTGGTGGATGTCGAATTCAACTTCTTAACTGGTTGACTATACTGGTGTGGTATGAGTTTTTAATATACCTGGCGCATTCCACTGACAACTTACAGTTACTAGAAAATGCAAACCAGGGCTGTCGAAGATTTCTATTCGCAGAATGTCTGGCATTCCAGTTGAGAGATGTTGATCTTGGTGCTGATGTGCTTTAGTTGCTTTATCTTCTTTGGGCTTGAATTTCCTCATCTTTGAAATTCAGATTATGTATTAATAGCTGGCTAACCATATTGTGTAAAATTCTGTTATCTGAATTGTGTGAGAGAAAAAAAAAAGAATAATCTTTATTTGCGAAATCAAATATTACTTACTTGTCTACGCCCCAGATTTTGTCTGTAATCCTGCATACATACATCAGTACATCTCTAAGATAGTAGGATGATTGATAGCGGTGCAGTTGCTGGTGTTAAGAACAAGTCACTGAAATTTTCTTATAAGCTGCTACTAGGTAGTTGACCTACTTCACACCTGGAGAGCAGAATTCAGATTATTTGTTGCAGGCATGCTCAACTTTGGTGTCTGTGGCATATTGCATATAGGCTTTCCTTGGCTTTCGAATTATGTTTTCCACCTATGCAGATGATAGATCATATTAATTAATAAGCTACTGAATCAGGTTTTTGATATCCTCTTGAACAACAATTTGTCTGTAGTAACCCTATTTCATCATCAAATTTTTCTCCCTTTTCCTTCACAGTTAACATAGGAACTAAAAAACAAGAGCAGAAAATCATCAAAGATAAACTGGTGACCGTTTGCCTACTAGTTCTTACTCTCTTTTTTTCTTTTTTTTTTTTGCTAAAAACTAGTTTTACTCTTGGATAACATGGTGGATAACAGAAATTCTTACTCTTTTCCAAGGCAACCCTCAAAACCTCCTGGGAGCCCACAATCATTTACCTAATGTCTGTGCTTGCTCTTTTAGATGAAGTGATTGAATTGTCGTACCAAATACAATTATTTCTTTAATTCATCTTCACTTGGGATCGGCATCGTATATATAGCTATCATGATGTGGATGTCCCAACCAGAAACATGCATTAAATTTTCTAGGTTGGACCAAAGGATTACAAACAATCGTAATCATGAGTGCATGTGTCACACATGCTCCATGCCAAGTTGGATTTATTAATTCCAGGCGTGGACTTGGTCATGCCATGACTTGAGACACTTTTTCCCTGTACAAGGTGAATAACAAAGTTTTCATAAGAACTTCCTTATCCTTTTCATACACCCTAATCTTATCATGAAATGCTGTGAACTCAAAAAAAAATCCCCAGAAAAGACACCCATTAATGGGCGAGTCTCTTATAAGAGACTAGTTTAGCCATCTCCTTACAATGGAAAAACAACCTTTAGGCTCTGTTTGGACGTATAGGAAACAAGGTGGTTGTAACCATTCTTCACTCACTTAGACATATTTAATTTAGAGTCAAAAGTGCATGGACCTTCTTGGTGCAATCGAAAGGTGGTGCCACCAAGTCAATCGAAATTGGCCATATGAACCCTTACGCCCCCACCAAGTCAATTGAAAGGTGGTGCTACTAAGTTTGATGTTACACCCCGACTCTTATGCCTACTCTCTTTAGACTATGCTGGTTACACTCAGGCTAGAATGATGTGAGTAGCCGTTGTACCCCCCTCCCCCAAAAAAAAGAAAAAGAAAAAAAAATTAGCCATATGAACCCTGAGGTCTAATATTGTGTGAGTAGAGACAACTACGTCTCTCCCTCTTTATCAGGAGAGCAATGCAAATTGTTTAATTAGTCAAGCTATCAAGAGTCACGCAATATTCATCTATATTCAAATCTTACTTTAGATGACTGTTAACATCTTCTAAAAGAATTCATGAAAAAAAAAATTCAGGATTATTCTTGAGATTTGTTCCTTAATTAACGATTATTTTATTATTTATTTTTCGTTTATAAATGATTCGATAACTAATATTTTCCATCCAATAACAAGTGAATGGAGAGATAATACCATTATTTTTCTATTGTTATCTCTTATTTTAAGTATACTTGCAGCTTTTGCAAGTCATCACATGCAAGCAGCGTGCACCTTTCTGCCGATCCAACCTATCCCCATCCAACGGTCAGAGGTCACTATGCCATTAACCAATACTTTCCTCTCCTTTTCAAGTTTATCTCATCTCCATTATAGTATTATATCATACTTAAGTTAAATAACAAGATATAGACTAAAGAATATACTAACATGAAGATCAATTAAAGACCGCAATCCAAGCTGCGAAGTCACAAGTCGGCGTTTGAGAATAAAACAGCTAGCAAGAAAATTCAAATGCAAAATATTTCAACAAGTTGAAACTAATTTGATGAAATCCATCTCAGTGAAAATGCGCAAATGATCCAAAACTCTTCATTGACTTATATGCACCATGTCTTTCTTCACCTGGACTTTCTTCTCACAGTGAGAGTTGGATTTTGTTCTTGGATTTCATTTTTGAAACAAAGGTTCCATCCAGAATGCCTAGATCATTCCTGTGTATCAGATTAGTGCCCAAAACTAATGGTTTCACGGCTGCTCTTCAGTGATGCATGAAAACAAAATGATGACACTAATCTTGGCCATCCATCCATCAAATGTAGTGTGCTAATGGCAATCTAGCTACTAAATTAAGCGACGATCTTATAAGTTAAACAAAGTCTTGCACTTATTTCATGCAAATGCAGAATTAGTGAATATCACTATATTTAGACTGAAACATCATGGATACATTATGCATTCTTTAAACTTGACTAACTGGTTAATTACCCTTGGAACTTTTTTTTAAGAGAAAGTTGCATTTTCAAATATTGCTTTTAGTTGTGTTTAATACCAAGCCCTCATGCGGAGGGTAGAATTTCATGCCTCATATACGTGCATGACTCCTTGAGAGCTCCTGCATGCGTTGCATTAAAAACCACGCATCAATCAATATTAATCTACAAAAGCAGCAGAATGAAAACAAAACTTACCACTTAATTAATGGCTATCTTGTCCATAAATCATGCATGATGGTTGTGAAATTATTGAGCACCCACTATCCTATTATGATGGTAGTCATCCCAAATTAGTAATATGAATCATCATTAAACAAAAAGATATCATGCACAAAAATAACTTCTTCTCATTAATTCAGAGAAACTGTAATTATGGCATTATGCTTTAACACCCCCGCCACAGTAGCCATGCTTATCCTTAATTCCCAAGAATATCCCACTCATCTCTATTGGTTTTACTTTTACCATCTCTCTCCTATAAGATTCTTGAGTCCTTCCATTTACAAACCCTTCTTCTCTTCTTCGCCAACCTCCGCTCCGGCCTAAAAACCATATGCCAAAATTTGTCAAAAATTAGAAAATTAAGGAAGCGGGGGTGGAAAATAAAATAAAAATCAAACCATAGCTCTCCTCTCTTTCTCGCCTCTCGCTCTCTCTCGCCCGCTTCCGCCGCTGCCGCCGCGCCGCCGCCGTCTTCCCTATGTGGCCGCGGGGGCGCAAGGCCTCTGGCGGCGAAGAGCCGGCCGCCCCCCCTCTCGCCTGCCTGGCCCGCTCCTCCTCCTCCTTCCCCACTTTCAGGGGTGTACATGCCCTCCTCCGCGAGGAGGAGGATGAGATCTCTTCCTCCGCCGCTAACAACCCCCGGAGGGCCTCCGTCTTCCACCGCGTCCGGATCGCCACCGCGGCCCTCCGCGCCTGGCGATCCATCCCGGACCCAGGACCCGCTCCCCGCGCCGTCGGCGGCGAGGAAAAGCGGATCGTGCTCTACTACACCAGCCTCCGCGTGGTCCGCAAGACCTTCGAGGACTGCCGCGCCGTCCGGTCCATCCTCCGGGGGTTCCGCGTGGCCGTCGACGAGCGGGATCTGGCGATGGACTCCGATTTCCTGGCGGAGCTGAAGGGGCTCCTGGGGCGGCAGGGGGGGCCGCGGCTGGGGCTCCCCCAGGTGTTCATCGGGGGGCGGTACGTCGGCGGGGCGGACGAGATCCGGCAGCTGAACGAGTCCGGCGAGCTCAAGAAGCTCATGGAGGGGGTGGCACCGGCGCCGGCGGGGGCCTGCGAGCGGTGCGGCGGGGTGGCGTTCGTGCTGTGCGGGAGCTGCAGCGGGAGCCGCAAGCGGTACACGGAAAAAGGGGGCGGGGTTTTCCGGAGCTGCCCCGCCTGCAACGAGAACGGGCTCGCCCGGTGCCCCGATTGCTGCCCTCACGCCCTCTGATCCAAATCGGAGGGCTCTTATTGCGGTTTCAGGTTTCCATTTCTAATTTTTGGAGAGAAGAGGAAAGGGGAAGAGGGGAGAGTTTAATAAGAAATTATTATTTTGTAATTTACTCAGTTCTTCATGGTTCTATATCCTTTTGGACAATAGAAGCTGTGGTGTGTATAATGGGCATTAAGTTTGCCAAACATTAGAGTTTATTTAAGTTTATGTTTTATGATATAAATAGACAAGAACTTCTCAATTTGGTGCATGATGTATGCGCACCACTTGCTCTCTTAAAATTTTTCAACTACATCTATCAATTTAGTTTTCGTTGCAATCGGTTCCTGCCATTCTTTTTTTTCTTTTTTCAGCTTGAATAAGAGGCTCGTGACCATCGCTTATCATGTTAGTCTTGAAATTTGCTAATATTTGAAAATATCTTCATCATCTAAAGCTAAGAAGGAGAATAGGAACTAGGAGACACCTCCGTTCCTCATCTAGAAATTATATCCTGTGCCATATGCGCCATGTAGCTATGCACCATACTAATCAGATTGTCTTCTTTTCATGAGCTTCATTCATCATATGCTTGTCTCAATTTTCGTGCACAAGGTGTAGGATATAATTTTGCTTGCCCCATCTTCCAACCTTACCACTCTCACTAGGTCTCAACGATTGTTATCTAACATGTAGTTTTCGCTGAATTAGATCCCCTGTTTCCATCCTCTATTCATCATTTCATTTCATTCCAATCCTATTGGCTGCACTAGAGAGAGGCAATTCTTACATCTAATTATTAGCCTTGTCGTTTTTGAACCAAATAGATAATTTAGGCCGGAATTATCCAAAGTTTTCGGACTTAAGTCCGGCCCAAAATTTGGAAAAAAGCCAGATTCGGATTGAGTTCTATGGGGCCATCCGAAAGGGTAACAACTGATTTCTTCGGACTATGTGTATGCCCAAAGAGTACGGTGCCTCTCATGTGCACAGTACCAATTCCAATGGCAAATTGGGTCTGGCCGATCTATAACCCTATTAAACGACCCTTGGCTATCAAATATTCCCATTATGCTTGGCCTACTTTTATCAGTATGGACATTCTGTGTGCTGATTTGAGAGTTTTTGGATTTCGCTTACTCCGACCGGCCCGTACCTGGGATATTAATCTGTCGGAGGGTTTATTTCCAGCTGATATGATGAACCAAATTGAAAGCATTCCCATGGTGCAAGGTCTCTGGTCTGATCACCCAACTTGGCGCCACAGTAACTCTAAACTCCTTTCTCTGCAAGATTTCTATCCTTTGGCGAACCATTATCATTTTGATGGTACTTTGGTCTGGTGGCTGCCTCTCCCTTAGGAGTGTTAAAGGGAAACTTTGATGCATCAGTTACCTCGGATAAGGCTGCTAATGGATTTGTCATCAGATATCACAGTGGAAGACTGATAAGAGCTGGGGTGGCCATTCCTCCACAGTCATTAGGTGGATTTCTAGATCTAATACTTGCGGCCAGTTACAGTCACCTTTTCTAGAGGATATCAAGCCGTGGAAGAAGACCAGATTGCTTCTCATCTCCCGTACATTCCATGAAGCTAACCAGGCTGCTAATTATTTCGCAAACTATGCTCATAAGAGGATATGTCCACCCGACACAGCAGAAATGTCACTAACTCTTGTTTCGCAAGTATTTTGCAGGCTGATTGTAGGTCAGTTTTCTTTGTATTCACACAGCTCTGATATGAGTATAGTCAGCTACGTCACTAGTCATGAGCCCTTCATTAGTTGGGTTAAGACTTGATGCGGCAATCAGACACCCCAACCTGAAATACTTATGGAGCTCAAGTCTCTAATCCTACATATGATCTATTATAAGCAACGACGTGGTAACTTTGAAAAAATCGTTCAAAAAGTCACTTGCATGTCTTGCATCAATCACTTTGCTTGTCGTAATGGCACAGGATACCGGGTCAAAGGAGGCAATAAGAATGCACCACACCAGTTGAGTGCTCCCGTGAGTGATATCTTTCGAGTTTTATCCCCGAGAGTTGGTGGAACACCGCACACACCTTCTCCCATATTTGAGAAAGAATGATAGCTGTTGCTGGAAATTGGACCCGGGGGCAATCTTCGGTCGAGGAGAGGAAACGACTGTTAGTCTTCACGGCGGGGCGGCGGTCTGTCGGCGGGCGGCGTCCTCCGTCCGGGGCGGTCGGAGAGAAGGAACAGCAGGTCCTCGCAGCGGGGCGGCGATCCGTTGGCTGGCGGCGTCCTCCGTCCGGGTGCTTGCACACGAACCGGTGGCCGGGTTCTCCGGCGCCGGCCCTCCGACGCTCAAGTCAGGGAGGGGGCAAATAGTGGGGAGAAGGAGATAAACATTGATTTTTGGGTGTATGAATGTTCCAATCCCCTCTTGGGAGGCCAAGGCTCCCTTTTATATGCGGGGGTCGGTTTACCTGTGATGTAACAGGGCGAGGCCGTAGTACGGCTTGGCATGTTGTTCAGGTCGGCGCTCGGTCAGGCGAATCATTGCACTGATGTCGGCGGTATGGCCGAGATCAGAGACTTATCATAGTCGACTAGACCCTGCTGGGTCGATTTGCCGTGGAGAGCTGGGGATCCGTAGATGTCAGGAGCCATGCGCATTTATTGTGGAATAAGTCGGAGATCCGCATTTATTATGGAGTAAGCCGGAGATCCGCATTATTGGTGGAGTAAGCCGGAGATCCGCATTTGTTATGGAGTAAGCCGGAGATCCGCATTTATTGTTGAGTGTGCCGGAAGATTACAGCGGCCATGCGCAATAAATGCCGGAGGGGTGTTAGAGTACGGTCCTCGGACATCGGGGTTTCTCTTAGGTCGGAGGTTTCGGGGTCGGTCGTCTTGTGGCCGAGCGTTCCGAGGTCGGACGCTGACTTCGGCTGTCCGGGGTCGGAGGTTGTACGGCTTCTTAGGGGCATTTATATCATTTGGGGGAAAACTTTATTCCCCCCAACACTAGCCATCCACCTGTATCGATGCGAATGTGATGTTTTTTGTTTTTGGTTAACCGGATGATTCATACAGACCTAAGATAAATGCATCCAACAAAATTAAAAAACAGCAAATTGCGAAGTATCATAACCAACTTTTTTTTCCACAGAATATTTCTGGAGTGGTCGGCTATATACGAGGCCACCCCATCTGCGGTCTTATTCGTTTTTCTAAAAATATGCTTGGTCTGAAACTCCATGTTTTTGGACACAGCCAGTGCTCCCGTAAGGTGATGGTTCCTTGGATCCGACCGCTCTGCCTTTTGCTCCTCCACCGCCGATTATACTTTTGGGTCCCATTCTTGCGGACCGATAGCAGCAGTACACGTCCCAACATGCGCTGTTTGCTGTCCGATACGAGAAATCTGATCTACGGCCAACTACAAAGTGATGAAGACGGCGGGCTGGGGATGCTGACGGGTTCCACGCTTTGGCCTTATCCGAATTGGACCCCTTCAAGCCCTTTCTTTAATCACTGATGCCATATTGTGCAGAATCTAAGCTAAATCCAAGCTTCCACATGGCAGTTGCTTGATCTCCTTGGAGAACTCGATTGTAGAAGACCTTCTTCCACTTGTTTATGAACTGAAAAAGAAAGGGAGGAATTCTTCAAACAAAGGCTCTAGGAGTGAGGATGCTTAACATTGTCATGAAATTTAATGGCAATGATGAGACAAAGAAAAGAAAAAAAGGGGTATAAAATGTTTGATGGTTGGTTAAATTACATTGTTCAACTCATTGTGGAATATGAAGATGTGGTCAAAAGAGTTTGTTGTTTATTTAATTGGCAATGCCAATCTTCTTTGTTGCAGTCTAGCTTTAACCACCACCATGTCTCCAATTCTTTTGTAGATTAAAAAAAGAAGAAGGATTATTTTAGATAGTTTGGTAGGTTTACTTGTGCCAGTTCTTCAGGAGGTTTTTAAATTAGGTATATTCTGAAGGCCACTAATCCTCATGAATTCCAAAGGATGTATTTTATTTGTAATAAGAAAGAATAAGTCATCCTATCTAAAAATCTGAATAAGAACATTTTATGGACTAATGACTACTATGTAGGTCACACCATGCCTTTCATTTTTATCTCATTTTAAAGTTAAAACACAAATGGATGTGCTGATGCTCGATCAAGGGTAACATATAAAAAAAATTATGAATAATCATGATGACATCTCTTCTTTTGTGATTATTTGCTCCTTTGACCTGGAAATTGTAGTGCCATGATTCAATGTGTTGAGTTGTGCTATGAATGTAATGAGAAATATTGAATGATTGATGCAAGTATGGTTCTTGATCCTTGCCGGTTATGAAGGAGATTCCACACATGGCATGCCAAGCTTTCTTTTAAGGATTCAAAGCTCCAATAGTAAATAGAGAAGGGATCAAACATTACCAACATCACGTATCCATCTATTCTTATATTTTTTGTCTGATGGCACCATCATCATCACCTTTGCGAGTACTATATATTTTGGTAATACATGCATCTTGATATAAATTCTCTTTCATAGAATAAAAAAAACAGACAACACACAAACAAATATTTTTTATTTAGATAAACAAAAAATTAAAAATAAATTAGATCAAACATAATCATAAAAAATAAAATTAGACAATAACCATCCATCAAATACTAATTCCGATCACAAATAAATAAATCATCAAAATTATATAGGATCATGACCATTTATTTTACTAGTCGCTGCTGATGAGGACATATGGCCACTCATCAAGTACTCCTTATATGAGTTACAAACCACCAAGTTGTATACTTGGTAGGTTTGATTTGTTACATAATTAAATGCATATTTCTTCACCACTATTTTGGAAACACGTATCCAATTAAAACTTACCATACATCCTAATCCTTAAAAATTTTACATAATTAAAGCTGTTGAGGATCTGAACCCGGTCGCATGCATGGCATTTTTCGCATGCATCATGCCTTCTATTTATTTTTTTTCTTAAAAATAAAAAAAAAAAAAAAAAAACCTATATTAATCCAGATCAGAGGTGGGGGTCAGAGTCTCGACGCACCCCATGAAGCGGCAGCACGGCAGCCACCAGCTTCTCGGAGACTTGACTCCCAAAGGGAGACGACCCGAGAACTAGAGAGTGGCGTTTGTGATGATATCGAACACCTTCGGGAATTCCCACAGGATATCCCTTTGAGCAACGTCTCTCGCATCACTCCACAGTTCCAATTCCGCGTGCCAGGCTGACGGGGGAATCCCGAATTCCGAAAAAAAATCCTTCCTTTTATTCCCTCCATCTTTCCGCTGCTTTCGGTTCTTTTTTTTATCTTTTATGATGCTTTAAACCTCGGCGGAAGAGAAGAGCTCGGGTTCTTTGAGAAGAAAAGGAAGAGTTTTGTGAACTGAAAAATGGAGAGATGGAGGCTGCTACAAATGGGGTCCTTTTTGCTGTGGGTGGCTCTGGTGTATCAAAGGTTGGAGCTTTGCGTTTCCATTAATGCTGAAGGTATGATCTTTTGATGCTGAAAGAGCTGCGAGGTTGGCTTGATGGAAAGGATTTTGATCGGGTGTTTGTTTTTTATTTTTTCTGGTTGTTGTTTGATAAATAGGAAGGGCGCTTTTGAGATTTAAAGAGAGGGTGGAAGTCGATCCCCACGGTGCCCTTTCCAATTGGAAAGAAGGTGATGCTGATCCATGCTCCTGGTTCGGGGCCGTGTGCTCGGATGATGGAAGAGTCGTGGCTCCGTAAGCAATATTGCTTTACCTTTTTGTTACTTTTTCTGGATTATTTTTTTGCATTTTTTCCGAATTTAGTTGACATCATGAGCAAATAAGATGCAAAAGGATGGGTTTTTGTTTACTTCAGATCAAGTTTTATATATATATACATATATTTTAGTTTGCTGGATTGGATAATTAGATAGTAGGGCTAGTAATACCCTGTTCTTCTCTCTCAATCAATTTACATTTCTTTTGATAACCCTAACCTTAATTTTTTTAGGTAAAAATATATAGTTTTTGGGCTGCCTAACTATACCATTGCAAGTGCCTTGGTGGAGGCAAACGGCCCTCGGTTCTGAGGCCAGAAGGGCTTTAACAATAGCTACCAACAACTATACAATTGCAACACCTGAAAAATTTCCAATTTTCGGGTCAGGGGTAGTTGAGTCCCCTGCATCAGAGAAAAAAGGGGGGAAAGTGGTTGAATCACACTGATATGTAAAGAGTGCAAGTACATAGGTCCAAAACCCATGGGCTAATCATTTACCAAAATCCTCAACTGAAGCTCAGGATTGTCACAAGTGGTATTCTTGTCTGTTGCACATGTAGCTTTGTCTTAGCATGTAGCTTTTATGAAATCTTGAGCGTACCCTCGGATTACTGTCGATCTGGTAAAGAACATAATAGGATGGCATGTTTTCCTGAGAGAGTGATAAGCCTTAAAGAAAACTAGTGTTTCCTGAACTGTGAAGCCTTTGAGCTAATGAAAAGAAAAAAAAAGTATCCATGGACACGTATGCCATTAGAACTTTTCAGCAATGTTCCACGAGGTGGTTTTCTCACTGGTTACTGTTATGCTGCTCGAACTCTGGTTTTCTGTCTCTCCAACAACAACGTATGTTACTGGCGAACCATTATTCGAGAAGCATCTTTGTGATGAGTGTATTTGATGACTTTGTTCTAAAACCATATGAGACTTTCATGGGGAGATACGTAGGCATAACATTCTCTTCCTTGTGCTCCTGTTTTCGACTTATGCAATCATAAATTTTAGTATTTTCTCATTTTTTTAGTATTATATAACATTTGCAACTTATTGATTTTGTTAGTTGGATTTAAGTTTGACACTACTCTTCTTCGAAACTCAGAAGATGTGGAGTGCACTAATCTCTAGTTAGCGGATACTTGATTCTTGTCTTGTCTTCTGAAGGAGTTGATTAGATATTGTGCTAGTCTTCCTTGTCATGATAGATATGATTTGCTTGTTGATGTGGACTCTGATTGAATCTATCTTGTAGAAAGTTTGTTACTGAAGTTGTGGGAAGGGAAGAAAGAAATAAAGTGGTAAATCATGCATGGAGAAAGAATTATATTTCACAACCATCAACTACATAATATGTGACCATAAAGCATGTGAAAAGAAAATGATGGGACCCCAGATTTCTTTACTGAAGGAAGGACATCTGATAGTGAAGGAGCATTTTATCATAGCCCCTGTATACACTAACATAGATATGATTAGTATTTAAAAAATACTGTAGAGTAGGTTTCTTAAATGTCTTACCCCAGACTCTGGATTGGAGGATTTCCAATCTTTGGTATATGTCAACTGTGCTGAATATGCGTTTTGCCAAAGATATTTTATGGAGATAATATGCCATGATGAGATTAAAAGACTTAGGTTTAGCAGATGTTGAATAACCATAGTTACTGAAAAGTGATGAATACCTAAAAGATTATACGGTCAATAATACACCTCATCTCAGCATAGACATGAAAAGAAGTGGAAATGAGAAACTTATGATGTGTTCTGTGTTTTTAGGCTTCCAAACAAAATTGACTGCAAAATCATCATTAGTTTGATATAACAATTTTGACGAGTATCGATTTGTCATTGGGGTGAAGCATGATAGAAAAGAAAGAACAAACTTGTCTTGTTCTGTGAGAGCAGGTTATAAATTTAACTGATGCCATAAGCACTTTATCATATTATAAGATTCTACACAATTCAACCGTATCAACTCCATATGAATACCTCGACCAAAAAAAAGGAGAAAGACTCCATATTGGGTATAAAACAAATTAAGTTGCATGATCTTATGACAAGACTCACATGAAGCCTGTGTCTAGTGATTTCCCTTGATAGAAGGCAGGCATGGACAAAATGGTTGGAAGTTATGCATGTCAGTGGATGTGGATGGTGCTAGATACTAGGATTTCATGATTTGCCTGAATTTAGTTTTTGTTCAGGATGCTAATCATGTGCACATAAGCGGTTGACCTTTCCTTCTGTACTGGCAGCTACAAAAATCTCTTTTGGTAGATATGCACTTGAGGATTGCATTGGTATCAACCCAAGGCACATTTTTTGGCATACTCTCTCAAATGCAACTTTATAAGACAATGATAAGTAGTAATAAATTGTTTATCATGGTGAACCGGGCTTGCCTCAATGATCAAGTAATCAGAGGTTCTGGGCTTGATTCTTGGGTGCTATATCCCCAAAAATCTGGATCCTAGTAATTAGAGTGTCGGCATGTCTCCCTCCTGCCCTCCCTCCCTCTCTCTCTCTTCCTCTCTCTCTCTGAAAAAAGAGGAAAAGTTTTTCTTTTCTATAATAGCCTCCCGAATTTGCTTTAATACCTGATAGGAATGTTGAGTTTGCAACCATACGGAGACTTCTGCATCAATCTCCACTACCAACTCCAGCTCCAGCTCCATCATTCTCACCAAATAAAAGTCTTGTTCCAACCTTGACATCAGCAACAGACCGCGGAAAGCATGTGACTTGGATAATACTCGGGTCAATTGGAGGAGCATCCATTCTGCTGGTTTTATCTGCCATATACTTGCTTTATTGCCGAGCAAAAAGGGTTGTCACTGTCATGCCTTGGACAACAGGTTTAAGGGGGCAATTGCAGAAATCATTTCTGACAGGTTGCTTTTCCTTCTGAAGAATTTTAGAACTTCTTGTAAATTTGTATCCATATTCATGATTTTGAGTTCACATTGCAGGTGTACCTTCGCTAAGACGCTCGGAACTGGAAATAGCTTGTGAAGATTTCAGCAATATTATTGGTTCTTTGTCAGATTGCACATTGTACAAGGGAACTCTGTCCAGTGGGGTCGAAATAGCAGTGACATCTACAATTGTTACATCGGCCAAGGATTGGTTAGAACAATATCAAGCTCCCTTCAGAAAGAAGGTAATATAACAATCCACTATCTTTCCCTGCAGATATTTACATTACGAGTTTGCTTAGATTTGGTATCAAGTTTGGGCTTTGGTTTCAGATATCAGTGCTGTCTGAAGTAAACCACAAGAATTTTATGAGCCTTCTTGGCTTTTGTGAGGAAGAAGAGCCTTTAACCAGGATGATGGTGTTTGAATATGCTCCAAATGGAACGCTTTTTGAGCATTTGCATGGTGAGTATCTCATTTGTCTATCCTCTATTTTACTGTATGATAAAACTGTTGAAAAGAATTTGACACAGATCAGCAACTGTCACTAAGTTGGACGGAGCTGGAGGCACCACGATGGTTCTAGCAAGCCTTCTATGATGACATATCACGAGTATAACATCTGAAAAAAAAACTAAATTACTAAAAAAGGAACATATATTTATAGGAACATTGTCTTCCTAGAGTGGTTTACATATCATGATGCCAGATGGGCCTTGCGTAAGACCGTAAGGTATTGTGAGAGTTAAAGGTTCATCTTATACATTGTGCCAGCCCCTCTCATGTGACCCATCCAAAGAGTAAGTTTGTAGAACAATTTGAATAAGTGAAGCAATGACAAAGTGAAAACGCTATAAATTTTGTCTATGGATACTGAAACAAAATTTTCAGGTCTTATGTAATTGTAAGTATTTGAGGCCTGGGTCTATAAAAAAATTTCAGGTCTTATGAAATTGTAAGTATTTGAGGCCTGGGACTATAAAAAATTTTCAGGTCTTATGAAATTGTAAGTATTTGAGGCCTGGTACTATAAAGCTTGGAGACAGATGTCTTCATAAAATTTATTATGTTAAATTTTTAGTACTACCAGGAATTTCAAATTAAGATCTGGCAAATAACCCTTTATATGTACATGTTCAAATAATGTTTGCAAAGGTTATCAAAAGAACGTGTAAAAGAAGAAAAAAGAATTTCCAACTAAGTCAAAGTATGTCTTCTTTGTAATTCAGTTTTTCTATTCATTTTACCTGATTTCTAGACATTTTTTTTCTGACTTCTGTCGAAACTGGGTGGTGTTTGCAGTTAAAGAAGCAGAGCAGTTGGATTGGGCTGCACGTCTACGGATAGCCATGGGAGTAGTGTACTGTTTAGAGTACATGCACGGTCTCGACCCTCCTGTAGTTCTTAGAAATTTGAACTCATCATCTATATATCTAACTGAAGATTATGCGGCCAAGATTTCGGATCTTGGGTTTTTTGATGAAGAAAAAGATCCTGAGTCAGTTGCTGATGCCTCAGACCAGGAGAGCATTGTTTATAAATTTGGGATAATGCTGCTGGAAATAATTTCTGGGAGACTTCCATTCTCCAAGGATGATGGCTTGCTTGTGCTCTGGGCTTCAGCTTATCTTACTGGGAAAAGACCCCTTAGAAACATGGCTGACCCAAGCCTCAGATCGGTCCGAGAGGAAGATATCAGTGCACTGTGTGAGGTGATAAGGTCCTGCATAAATCCAGAGCCAAAGAAGAGACCAACAATAGCAGAGGTTGCCAACCAGATGAGGCTAATTACAGCGATTCCGCCAGATGAAGCAACTCCGAAATTATCTCCATTGTGGTGGGCTGACCTAGAAATTGCATCTTCATAGGATGGCTAGGAATGAAGAAGTAGACAGCAGTTAATGAGGGTTTGCTTTTTGTTTTACAGTAATGTCATCTTCTTTTTTTTGGCAAAACTTCATAAAAAACCCTGAACTTTACGACCCAATTTAATCCTTGGAGTCAGTTATTTGTTTATAATCCTGTGAGTCGACTAAAATTGTACACTCTAGGTTTTGCTTAGCTGTGCAGAAAGTCGAGGATGGTGTATGTTGGAGCATGCCAAGAATTGTATACAGATGCCTGTATGAAGAATTATAAAGATATACGAAATGTTGGTATGTAAAAGAGCTTCTGTCCCTCTATTTCATATTGGAGTATTCGATCAGTTCAACCTTTGTCGCATTGTCGTCTTACTTGCAGCTATTTTAGTTGAGTGTGCATCCAAATTATCATCCAAGTTTGCACAAATAGAATAGGTGGTAGCATTAACTCAATCAAGATGAATTCAAATTAACTGGATCTCTCTAGTACATTCAAGGATCATGTGCTGCACACCTGCACAACTAAAACATTAGGAAACCAGATTCCTTGCATGAGGATTTTCTCAAGTGCAGTCCTCTCTCTCTCTCTCTCTCTCAATAAAAGCTCAGGTTAGAGATTTTGAGGGTTGGAACCCAAGATTTGAATCTAGACCTCTTCTTTTCATCCAGAGGGGTATGACCTCTACAGCAATGCTCAATTCACCTCTTTCGTCCATCTCTTGTTAAATCTATTGCTATATTGTGAAGGAAAAAGTTAGGTAAAGGAAAAAAAAACAGGAACAAGTTGGGTCTACAAATCTGTCAAACTTCATCAATTTTTTTCATAAACAACATCTTGGACAATCTCAAAGATGAAATCAGGCCTGGCGCAACAAGAAACTCAAGAGTCATTGGAAGCGGAATGCAATGAGGCATCATCGGGGTTGTAAGCCGTGTCCTTGCACTTATTGGGGTACTCTGCCGAGTCTTTGCATGCTCTAATGAAGTCAGGAGTTCTTGACTGCTGCCAAGCGTTCAATCATCAATCATGAATGACAATGTTGTTATTGAAACCCCTCATCCTGTTTTGTTGGAGGGCACTGCATCTGAAGGTGATTGGCGATCATGGAGATCGGATGGAGACCACCTCTATTTTTGTCTCAAAGATCATGCCGGCAACCCTCGGGAAACCTACCAGTATCATCCAGATCTCCTAGACCCCTTTAATGGCTCCGATCTGTGAAAAACACCAGGCAGATACATGTCCCTAGCATCTTTGCCAAGCTAGTAATTCAGATCTAATCATAAACACCATTTTGATTCCATTTCTAATAATTCAGGATTTCTTCCAAAAAGACTAGTAGGAATATATTATTTAGATCTTTATATAGATACCTAAGATCTTCCTAGTGCACGATCGATGTGGGACTAAATATATGCTCACATGAATTTCCCATATGATAGGCTCATATGCATTGAGCATTAAATAAAAATCAGAAAAATGGGAGGATTTGATGCAGAGGATTTGGATTGCATGGATGTGAAATATGAGTCATCAGCCTTGATTCTTTCTCTTGGAGCATACTCTGAACTTGACCAATACCTAGTTCTTCTGTATTAATTCACTTGGTGTATACTCTGAATTCAACCAAGATCAAGTATTTTTGAGTTCATTTCCTTGCTGTCGAATCTAATTTTTAACAGAATACATATAACCAAAGTTGTTCTCCTTATAAGAATAATTAAATATTTGCATAATTTCTTTTATAGACCAAGCACTCTTCATGAGAATTAATAGTAATACTCCTACCATATTCTCAAAAAAAAAAAGTTCTTATTAAAGTTTGCTTGGCCCTCGTTCTTTGTTGTTTTGGTACTATAGTAATTTCAGATACAGTGAAGGATCTACAGTGTTTTTAAAATGATGAGAAAACTAGGTGCAAGTACAGTATTGTACAAGTGAAGGAATTTTGTTGCAAAGGTCTCATGTTTGAAGACCTACAAACCTAATGTTTTAGAATTTTTGTAATAATAAATTTTAGGACTACCTTTTCTCTATCCTCGTCTTATTAATATACATAAGAGAAGCATCCATAATTTTCATGACAAAAGTTCTAAAATTTAGAATTTTTAGGGTTCTCAAACTAGAGGCTCAATTCTAAAATGCCCATCATCACTGCATCCCATACCATAAACTGCCTTTTTATTCCCGCCTCTCCTAGTATATGCACTAATAATTAATTGCCAAAGTTAACCCATAGAAAGGAGTACAGGTGATCTCAATTTCCACCCAAAAACACTAGTTCCTCTCCCATTGCTGTGGCTTTAAATGTTCTTTTCCTAACAACTATTCAATCCGTAGATGATGAACTACTAAACAAAATTTGTGATAGTTTCAACCACAATATGTTGAGAAAAAAGCTGCTATTTATTCTGCGAATAGGATAAGCACCACATGGAAGTGCCATCCTTCGTCTCCTTCTCGGTAGAAAGAGATTTATAAGCGATGGACCCTGAACCTTGCAACCTTGATGAAGGAAGAGTACGTACGAACCTAAGATTGTGTAAAACCTGCAAGAGACTTAATTTACTAGCCACCATTTTATATGATTTTGCAGATTAAAAACAAAAAAATAAACAAGCAGAAGTGAATATAAAATCAAATGCATCAAAAAAAAAGAGTCAAAATCATGCTTATTAAGATTACTGGTTTCCATTTCTTGCTTAGAAAAATGCTATATCCATAGGATGTCGAACTTTTTTTATTTGCTCTTTTTTATCGAAAATATGGCAACTTCAATATGTTCTTTTGTTTTTATTATTAGTTTGAAGAAAAGAAGGAGCGAGACACCACCAGCTTCATTAAGAAATTGGAGGAGATATAATACATTCTTTCTAAAGAAGGAAGAAAAGATATGTTCAAAGTCCAGGCAAATTTTTGTTAGGGCTTAGAGATCTCCAATATGATGAAACTATGAATTCTTGGTATATATGGATATCCACCACCTTCTTCTGAAACAGTGCCTGAACATAGAACGAATCCTCAAGTAATAATAATTATTTAGATTCTTATGTAAAAGTATATCTGTGCTCATAGATGCAACTCATTTCAGAGTTCAAACGTGGGATTCTACTAACTATTTCGAGGCTTCCCATCTTCACCTCTTTTTTTTTCAAATAAGAATCTTATTCTTATTAACAAGGAAGTTGATTGCTTAAAAGCCATCTGCTTACTTTCTCACAACACGGAGCACGCAGATAATGAAGAAAATTTCTTCTCACGATTTCTATTGTTCAATATGAATTCATTGTTATGATAACAAATGCCTATTACTGAGACAACCTAGTATTTATTCATATGAAGGGAAACTACGGAACAGGAGCAAGCGTCCAACTGGAGAAAGATTCAAGCATCAAAGAAATCATATTTCCATGTCCGCTGAAAAACCTCTCTAAGCTCCCATCCAGATCACATAGGAGGAAGGCCGGCGCCGGGCTTCACGCAGCAGCAAGCCTGCGGGGAGTTGGGGCCGGCTTTCGGATTGGGGAGGCAGAGGCTATCCCGATCGAAACCCAAGCCCTGGCACACTTTGGGGCACTCGTCCGAATAGTTGCACGTCCCAACGAAATGGCAAATGCTCGACACTGCCAACCAAAAGCATGCAAAGACGCCATTAGGCTTTCCAAAAACTCTAAGCTGAAAGAAACGAACTTTTATATATAAAAAATAGAGATCGATATGTGTGTGTGTGTATGTGTGTGTGTGTGTGTGTGTAGAGAGAGAGAGAGAGAGAAAGAGAGGAATTTTTGTGATACTGACCGTCTTGGGCTGATACAACGAGAGCTAGTAGGAGAATGCTGACGATGAACAAGGACTGCTTGGCCGCCATCTTTAGAGGAAAAATGAGGGGGAAAAAATGTAAGGTGTTTTGGCCTTTTGGCGCTGGCATTGGGATTTAAGGATGAAGGGCTACTTGGAATAGGTCGTAAAAAGGAAAACTATTAATGGTGACATAATAGAAATCCATTTTTGGTAGTTACAGAATGGAATCCCTTTATAGTGTATCTCTACGAAGATTATTGAAAGATTTTTTTTCAGTCTGCATGTAGTCATAAATTGGCAATTTAGTGTGGACCGTACCCACAAATCCCTACAAAAAAATTAAAAAAAAATAATTCTGCCTTTATTTAGACACAAATTTATTCATCAATTTGTTGCCCGTTAAAAAAAATGCGCTTGAATCTCCGCAAAGATCTTAGAGGGATTTGTTGTTCTTTGCGCTCTGAATTAAGTAGGTTTGCTTATTGAGCATGCCGGCCCAACATAATGTATAACCAAAATTAGCTAGGTCTAACCATCGGGCTTAAAAATTAGATTCAGATCCATTTAAAACATGTCGATCATCCATTAAGGTTGCAATAAGATCGAATACAGACCAGATACTAGCATATCTATATCCACATTTATTTTATTTGATGGATACATAATATTAATCAGATGCAAAAATTCATATTTATATTTGTTTTAAACAGATAGAGATACAAATTAGATACTAAAAGTATGGATACAAGTACGGATATAAATTGAATAATTAAACTTTATGATTACAAAACCAAAGATATTACTAAATAGATGATAAATTAAGTTAATAGTATATTAATGTGGTCGTTTATTTTTTTTAAAAATTCATAAATGCTATATAAAATTAAATAGGATTACAAATGGAGTCGTATATTCGGATACGGATCAGATAGTTGTCTATCTATATCAATATTTTTTTTTATAAATAAAGATACCGATACAGATATTAGTCGGATGCTTCAATTTTTACCTATATTCGAATAGATTTGGATATAAAAATAATTCCGAATGAATATTATTAGACGCCGGTTTTGTGTGGCCACCGATTCTGTCGTGCACCAAAGCGGCAACTTCAAGATCTGTGAGTACGGTTTCTGCGTTCACGAAACACGTCAACGATTCGCAATGTCATGGAGCCTACATTGCACAAAAATTTCTTGGGGAAAAAAAAGAAGGCCGAAGCAACTGTCTCCAATCACACAGCAATCGTTTTGAGGACAAGATTGCTTGTTCTTCACCTATGTTCTGCTGCCACATTCCTCCCCAGCAGAGCACCAAATCAATCATGGCCAGAATTTGAAATTCTTAATTTTACAATACTTTCATTAGCACAAAGCATGTATGCATTATGCCTGATTATAAAATTGAGATAAAAGATATGCACCATGAATCATGCTAGTTTTCCATAAACTAATTAAACATATGCAGAACTAAAGGTTAATGAGAGAGGGGGGAAGGTTAAACAAAGAGATAACATATAATAGTGTATTCTCCCTTGGCACTAGATTACACCATGGATGAATAAACCCTCCCTTCTTATCTAGCATTCTATTGCTTGTATTTATATTTACTTCAAGGATCCTTTTTATTTTTTAAAAAATAATAATTCTTATTTTTAGATTTTTACATCAAAATTAAATCCATGTCTTAGCCTACTTCCTTCGAACTATCCTCGACCCATCCTCTCTCTTCTCCTTCATAAAACCAGTACATTCTTTTAGGAACAAAAAGTCACCACTTTATCTGTGCTCTATAGCAGTATGGACTCAGAATCCTCTTCAATTTAAGGCTAAACTCGACAGACCAACTTCCAAACAACAAGCTGTATATGATTCACATGATGGTCCATGATGCAACAAATCTTATGGATTCTATAATATGCCATCCATACATGACATATGTGAGGACTCGTGCAGGCATGTATTTAGTCTTATATTGATTATTCACTGGACAGAGCTTGGGTATTTATATATGATCAAGGAACTTAAATAATACCTTCTGGCTAGTATTTTGGGGAGGTCCTAGATTGTTACAAATGCTACCAGTGCGGACCCTACCTATAATCTATGTGGATTATTTGTGCAGGCGTGTGTTTAGTCCTACATCGGTGATTTGCTTAGTAGATCTTAGTGTTGATCTATCAAGATGCTTTGTAAAATATTTAAATCACATAAAAAGAAAATCTAACAATTATAATAAAATAGTGGTAAGAAAATATCTGGCCTGTGAGGTGTGAGAGGCACGCCAAAAGACGCACTGTCCTAAAACCGTTGTTGCCTCCCCACGTGCAGGTATTGGCGGTCAGCGACGGCTCCAAGATACAACCCAAACGGCTCACAGCGGGCCTAATCTACAGTGCACGTCTGTAGTAGGCAGATTACCTAGTCTATATCGGTTGCCCAATAATATAGAAAATTGTAAAAGAGAGAATGGTGGTAGAGAGAAACAATGAGAGGAAGAAGAAGGGTTTTGAATTGTATATTTGTTAGATGCAGGGAATGGCTCTTTTATAGGCCTTGTGTAATCCAACCATAACGGTTGAATACTTATGGCCTCATTAAGGCCATAATGAAAGATAATGGGAAGTTTTTGAAACTTCCAAATGGAATTTGAAATACTTAAATGTTACAACAACTCTTTTAAAAATTTGGGGGTTACAAATCTTTTTTATTTACACCTCTTTAAAACTTTTCAAAATTCATTCAAATTCCAACAGTCCCCCACAAGTTTCAAAACTTTATAAAATCATATACATATATATAGAGAGGAATTTGGGCAGCTTTATACTATGCAATGGGTGCAGGTGTCTTCCGGACTTGAACTTACACTTAGTGTTGACAGTTCTAACCTGAAGGATCATAGTGAACTAAGTCTTGAACTAGACCCTTTGGACCAGATTTTAACATGCCACACACATAGTATTGATATAGACTTGGTGCGGGTAAGCGCTATTTATGGCCATGCGCTGAATCTTGATTCTCATGAGAGTTATTAGAGAACAGCCCAATTCTCACAGCGGCCTCACGACAACTCTCAGTTAGGTGAGTCCTCCAAGAATACATGTGACCTGTATCCTGCAGGAGTATGCCTGCCTTGGGCTCATTCAGGGTAATACCCTTCCTTAATGTCACATATCAAAGCACTATTGCCATAGGGATGAGCAGGAGACTCTCTCCTTAAAAGTAGTGCTGAAATGAGTCACGCAATATGGATTGTTTCTACCCATTGAACCTTCTTCATGGGATCTCCAATCACAAAGGTTGGGTTACCTCCCTAGGTGACTCCCTTATGGGCTTAAGCCCATCCCCCTCGACAAGTCAATGATAGCTCTCTTAGAAAGAGCTTTGGTCAGCTGATCAGCTATATTTTTCTCAGACTTTACAAATTCCAAAGACACAATATTCTTATTCAATAGGCTTTTAACTGATTTATACGTCACTTGCAAATGCCTATTCATTTTCTTATTGGTATGTGCTTGCCTTACTAACTCTATTACTGCCTTACTATCACAATGTATGGAAATGGCAGGTATGGGTTTATTAACTAAAGGCATGTCAAGCATCAAGTTCTTAATCCACTCAGCCTCAGAGCAAGTTGTATCTAAAGCTATTAGTTCTGACTCCATAGTACTGCGAGAGATAATAGTTTGTTTCTTAGATCCCCAAGATATTGCTGCTCCACCCAAAAGAAATACATACCCTGAAGTGGACTTTACATCCATATTGTCTGTTATCCAATTCGCATCACTATACCCTTCAACTACATTCGGAAATCCCTTATAACACAATTAGTATTCCAAGGTTCCTCTAAGATATTTAAAGACTCTCTCTAAAACAACCCAATGATCTTTGCTAGGATTATGAGTATATCTACTAAGTCTCCCAACAGCATATGCTATATCAGGCCTAGTTTTATTTGCTATGTATAACAATGATCCAATCATTTGTGAATACTTCAGTTGAGATACTGGTCCACCATTATTTTTCTTCAAATGCACATTTAGATCATATGGTATTGATATAGATTTACAATCAAAATAATTAAATTTTTTTAACATCTTTTCTATTGTACTGGTTTGATTAAGAGTAATTCCATTAGGTGTTCTTTCCAACTTCATTCCTAAAATTACATAGGCTTCTCCTAAATCCTTCATGTCAAACTTTCTAGAAAGATAAGACTTAACATCATTTACTATCTCCAAATTTGTCCCAAATATTAATATATCATCAACATAAAGACATAATATCACATGTTCTCTATTACTCTCTTTGTAATACACACACTTATCATATTCATTAATCTTAAAGTCATATTCTAAGATCACTTTATCAAACTTCTCATGCCATTGCTTAGGAGCTTGTTTTAAACCATACAAGGATTTAACTAACTTACAGACCTTATGTTCTTGACCTTTAACTACAATACCTTCAGGTTGCTCCATATATATCTCTTCATTTATGTCTCCATTTAGAAAGGCAGTCTTAACATCCATTTGATGAATCACTAGATTATGCACTGATGCTAAAGCAACTAAAATTCTAATCATAGTTATCCTGGATACAGGTGAATATGTATCAAAGTAATCTATTCCTTCTTTTTGTGTAAAACCTTTAGCTACTAGTCTAGCTTTGTACTTGTCTATGGTTCCATCAGGTTTTAACTTCTTCTTGAACACCCATTTACACCCAATAGCTTTATTTCCAGGAGGTAAATTAGTTAACTCCCAAGTGTTATTTTGAATAATAGACTCTATCTCACTTTGTATAGCTTCCTTCCAAAATGGAGCATCTAAAGAAGACATAGCTTCCTTATAGGTAGTAGGATCTCCTTCTGTTAAAAAGGTATAAAATTCGTCTCCAAAATTTTTCTCTATTCTAGACCTTTTACTCCTTCTTAACTCTAATTGTGTTTCTGGTTCCTTAGATGCATTTGTACTAGTGGAAGGTTTATCATTAGTAGATGATTTATCTATTACTTGGTGTGAAATTTTATTTTTATAAGCAAATATATCTTCAAAATAGGTAGCATCTCTAGATTCTATAACTGTGTTATTTGAAATTTCACTAATCTCAGAGTTTATAACTAAGAATCTATTGGCACTACTATTTTGAGCATACCCTATAAAGACAGCATCTATAGTTTTAGGCCCTATCTTCTTTCGCTTAGGCTCAGGGATTGCTACTTTAGCTAAACACCCCCACACTTTCAAGATTTTAAGATTAGGTGTTCTTTTCTTCCAAATTTCGTAAGGGGTCTTATCATTATCTTTCACAGTTACTCTATTCAATATGAAACATGTAGTAAGAATTGCTTCTCCCCATAAATTCTCAGGTAGTCCAGAACTTATCAACATCGCATTAACCATATCCATTAAAGTTCTATTCTTTCTTTCAGCTACTCCATTAGATTGAGGAGAGTATGGCGGAGTTATTTCATGTACTATTCCATATTCCTCACAGAAGATGCTAAAATTAGTAAGGGTATACTCACCTTCTCTGTCGGATCTGAGTTTCTTAATCTTTCTTTCTAATTGATTCTCTACTTCGGTCTTATAAATCTTGAATTTATTAAACACCTCATCTTTAGTTTTTATTAAGTACACATAGCAAAATTTCGAACAATCGTCTATAAAAGTCACAAAATACTTATTTCCTGCTCTAGTAGGTGGTCTGTTCGAATCACATACATCACTATGTATGAGCTCTAAGAATTGAGTGTTTCTTTCTACAGACTTATAAGGCCTTTTAGGTTGTTTGGCTTGTACACACACTTCACATTTATGCTTAAAGTTTAGATTGGATTTAGGGACTAAATCTAGATCCATCATTCTTTTAATTTTCTTTAAGTGTACATGTCCCAATCGTTCATGCCATACATTAGAAGATTCAACATTGAAAACACTTGAAGAGATAACTTTAACTTCTGAAAGTACATTTAATTTAAACAACCCCTCACTAATAAATCCTTTCCCAACAAATACATTATTTTTTGAAATTACAACTTTATTGGATTCCATAACAACCTTGTATCCTTGTTGGACTAAGGATGACCCACTAACTAAATTTCTTCTGATTTCTGGAACATGTCGCACTCCTTTCAAAGTTAAGATCTTTCCAGATGTCATCTTCAAATCTATGTCTCCAACTCCAAGCACACGTGCAACAGAGTCATTACCTAATGTTACACTTCCTCCACTTGATTTCTGATAAGTTTTAAAATAACCATGATCAAAACAAATATGTACATTAGCTCCAGAATCTAACCACCAATCTTTATTTCCATAAGTAAAATTAATAGTAGAAGAACTAAAGTTATACCTAAAGGATGGCTCAGCTGAATTCTCTTGATCCATCAACATATAGACTTGAGCCTTTGGATCTCTTTGATAGTGATTTGACTTGGGCTTCGGCTTATACTCCTCATTCTTCTTGAAGAAGCAATCTTTCGCCATGTGATTAGTTCTCCCACAAACAAAGCATAGCCTTTTCTCACTTCCTTTGCCCTTGAATGTTTTATTATTATTATTATTACGGTATTGGAAGTTTTGGTTTTGGTTAGAACGATTGTGGAACCTATTATTTTTCTTGAAGTTCTTACCCCTATGTTGGAAATTATTTCTCTTGTAAAAATTCTTAGTATTATTTTCAACTAGGTTCACCTTAGGAGTCTTTTCATCCTCTTTCTTAGTATTGGCTCTATGTTTTTCCTCAACTCTAAGAGAGTTTATGACTTGGGTTAAGGTTAACTCTCCTTGTTTATGCCTAAGGGTCCTAGCAAAATCATTCCAAGATGATGGCAACTTATCTATAAGACATGAGACTTTAAAATCTTCACTAAATTTGGTTCCCTTTTTCTCAACTCCTCTCAGAAGTTCTTGATACTCATGAATTTGATCTCCCACTAGTTTATTGTCTACCATTTTATAATTATTAAAATTTGAGACAGTAAACCGATCAATGCCAGCATCTATCATCCCATATTCAGCCTCTAAAGCATCCCAAAGTTCTTTTGCACTTGAGGTAGTGGCATGATATACATCATAAAGATGGTCAGACAAAGCACTAAGTATTCTATTATAGCAGTGGTACTCTACTTGCTCATTAGTCATTTGTGAAGGTAACTCTTGATTAGACCGTGGTTCCTCTATTGCAGATACAAGTCCTAACACAGTCAACCAATATTTAAGTTGTCTTTGCCACCTACGAAAATTTTGTCCACTAAATTTTTCAGGCTTAATACTATTAGCTTCTTCCATATTTGCCATTCTAAATTTTAAACTCTAAGTTTTTAAAGTTTAAAAAGGGCAGTAGAGTATTCAACTATGAGGAAAAATAATAACAATAATGTCACTAATGAATAAATTTAAACAAGATGTTCCTAAGAGTATCTCTTAATAATATACTATGTAACAATAACTTTACTAATAATTGTAAAGGAAAACAACCCTAATGTCACCAATTAGATTTAATACTTATATCTTCACCAAAACTATTTTTTTTTTTTAAATCAGAACAGTAAACTTTTTTTTTTATATATATTAAATAGTAAACTTTTTTTTTTTAAAGCAGTAAACTATTTTCTTAATTAAAACAGTAAACTATTTTTTATATTAAAACAATAAACTGTTTTTTTTTAATTAAAACAGTAAACTGTTTTTTTAATTAAACAGTAAACTGTTTTTTGTTGAAACAGTAAACTGTTTTTTTGTTGAAACAGTAAACTGTTTTTTTTTTTAATAACAGTAAATTGTTTTCTTTGATTAAACAGTTTTTTTTTATTAAACAGTAAACTGTTTTTTTTATTAAACAGTAAACTGTTTTTTTTTATTAAAATAGTAAACTGTTTTTTTTTGATTAAACAGTAAACTGTTTTTTGTTAAAACAGTAAACTATTTTTTTTATTAAAACAGTAAACTGTTTTTTTTTAATTAAAACAGTAAACTGTTTTTTTTTTTAATTAAAACAGTAATCTGTTTTCTTGATCAAAACAGTAAACTTTTTTTTTATTAAAACAGTAAAACAGTAAACTGTTTTTTTTAATTAAAACAGTAATCTATTTTCTTGATCAAAACAGTAAACTTTTTTTTTATTAAAACAGTAAACTGTTTTTTTTAAATTAAACAGTAAACTGTTTTTTTTTAATTAAGCAGTAAACTGTTTTTTTATTAAACAGTTTAATATTAAAATTGAGAATCTAAAGCTAAACTATATATATATTATTATTTAAAGTGTATTCAGCAATGATTTCTATCAAAGATGAACAAAAACAGTGTTCAACTATGCATCTTGCAGAATATATAAACATATAAATGAAACAATATAACAACGGTTTTAGAATGTTGATCTATCAAGATGCTTTGTAAAATATTTAAATCACATAAAAAGAAAATCTAACAATTATAATAAAATAGTGGTAAGAAAATATCTGGCCTGTGAGGTGTGAGAGGCACGCCAAAAGACGCACTGTCCTAAAACCGTTGTTGCCTCCCCACGTGCAGGTATTGGCGGTCAGCGACGGCTCCAAGATACAACCCAAACGGCTCACAGCGGGCCTAATCTACAGTGCACGTCTGTAGTAGGCAGATTACCTAGTCTATATCGGTTGCCCAATAATATAGAAAATTGTAAAAGAGAGAATGGTGGTAGAGAGAAACAATGAGAGGAAGAAGAAGGGTTTTGAATTGTATATTTGTTAGATGCAGGGAATGGCTCTTTTATAGGCCTTGTGTAATCCAACCATAACGGTTGAATACTTATGGCCTCATTAAGGCCATAATGAAAGATAATGGGAAGTTTTTGAAACTTCCAAATGGAATTTGAAATACTTAAATGTTACAACAACTCTTTTAAAAATTTGGGGGTTACAAATCTTTTTTATTTACACCTCTTTAAAACTTTTCAAAATTCATTCAAATTCCAACACTTAGATACTTATACAGGATTAAGAAACTCAAATAATATCTTTCGACTAGTATTTTGAAGAGGTTGTTATAAAGAATGACTTGTGATTTTAGACCAAACCCAAAGAGGATTGGACACCCACCCACCCTGTGCTTAAACTGGGGGTTTATGTGGGCATGGGCCAACATAAGGCATCAATGGGCTCATGTCAAAGCCCATCTAAAGTTCGACCCATCAGACTGGAAATCTAGAGCAGGCAAGGAAAAGACGTAAAAGTACTGAGACGAGAGCCTGCGCACCAAGCCAACTCTCCGACACAAACCTCGCCGAGCAGCATCAAAAACCCGTCCTATTTCCCCTGCTCTCATGGCGGGACCCTCGGAGAAAGATCAAAACCCTACCGCCGAAGAAAAGAAAGAAGCTGAGGAATCCGAAGAGAACGGCAATAGAGGACGAGGAGGACGAGGAGAGAACGAGGACGAAAACGGAGGAGAGGAAGAAGAATATGAAGAGGAGGAGGAGGAAGGAGAGAGGAAGAGCGGGGGCGGGCCTCCGTCGGAGAGGGAGAAGGTGGAGCGCCTCTTGCGCCGCCTGTCGAGCGGGCCGGTGAGGCTCCGTGTCCACGACGTGGTGATCAGGGGGAACGCCAAGACCAAGGACTCCCTGATCGAGGCCGAGGTGCTCGACGCCTTCCGGTCGGCGTCCACGATGCAGGAGCTCTTCCAGGCCGCCGGCGCCGCAAACGAGCGGCTCCGCCGGATGGATGTCTTCGATTCGGTGAGCATCACGCTTGATGCTGGCCCCCCGGAGCTTCCTGGCACCGCTAATGTCATCATCGATGTAGCGGAGGCCAAGAATCCACTCACCGGCGATATTGGCATCCTCACGAAGCCCGAGGTAAGAATCGAGCTCGTTATTCTTTTTTTCCAATAAGTAGGAGATTTACTAGTTTCTTTGCGACTCTGCTGACTTTTTTCTTGCTTCATTGCGGGTTGGTTTGATAAATGAGGTTCCCTTTGCTAGAAGAAAGCATTGTGAAGTTATTTGATACGGGCAGTAGTTAGGATCGTCCTTTCGATCCACCTCGTTGGGTCTTTCTTTTTGGTTCTGGGAGGGTTCGACGATCTTCTTATCAGCACTATTGTGAACAGCGACCTCACTTTGTCCGGCCTGAAGGAGTACTGCTTTTTGTTGTTTAGAGTGATTCGATAGATGGACCCTCTCTCTAGCCCAGAAGGAATAGGTCTAGGACTTTCAGTGGCTTGTTTACTCCCCCAGTTGATTGACTAGGTTGGGTGGGTTTGTCGATATTTTTGCTTGTTTTTTATGGATAAACCCTATACTGCATTTGGATTTTCACAACATGTCATCTACTTTGAGTTGGTTCTCTAGGATCATGTGTGAGAACAAGCAAAAGAAGTTTTTTTGGTTTTGTGGCAGCATGGGCTAAGAAAGTATTGACTTTGCTTTCTTTTAGTGCTTTTGTCCGAAATGGATCAGTAATGGTGTTAAGTATGCAGACAAAAGAATGCCGGAAGATGCAACATCATTGGTATAGTTCTCGTGTGCGATCCCCATAGTCAGATATTCCTTGTCGATGTTATAGGTCAGTTTGTCCGAAATGGAAAATGTACTCAAAACATTTTTAAGTACTTCTGTCCATTCTTGGATTTTTATATCCTTTTTCTCACCCGTAATCTGTATATAAAATCGCACATTTTGATGTACTCATTCTGACCAATGATCATATTGTTGCATATTTAGTATGGATATGTATTTCATGCATTCTAGAGAGGACAATCACTCTTTGTAAATTTCAACAAGTTGGAAGGGAAAGGAAGCTAGGTCTGGAAGAGGGTGAAATCCTTTGTGACCATTGTCACTGCTTAGAATTTGAGAATTGAGACTTCAAGTTCGAGCCCACCTTCAATTGTGTGACCAGTCAACAAGCAGTTACTTGTATATTTTTCTCCACTGGTGCAAATAAATCAGCGAATTAAACTAAAAGACATAAAGATGGATCAATGATTTAAGAGTCCAATTGGAATATGTTTTGCACTTAAACAGGAGATGGACCAAAATGGACTTTAGGGTGGTCACAAAAAGTGTTGAATTGAAGTATCAGCTTGACCATTGAAACCATCTTCTGATCATGAGATTAAAGGAACATGATTTCTTGCTGACTATTTCCAGCATACAACCATTGAGCATTCTAAAGGTAGGTCTTGGTGTATTTGTTTTAATTTTAATTATACTGTTTGTTTTGATATTTGGGTTGATTCAACCATGCAACTTTTAGCGAACCATTTAACTTTTTTTCTATATTCAAATAAGGATGAAAATCTTCTTTCTTTTTCAATTTGCCCTTCATAGAAGATTAGTAAATGTACTTGTTCCTTTTTTTTCAAATTATCTTTCTCTCATGATACAAGCCCATCACTTGTTTATTAAATCTTGATTATTTAAACATTCATCATTAATTAAAACACCATGCTCAGAATATTGGATGGGATCAAAAATATCTATAGAATCATGTGCTACATTATTCACAAAAATGAAAAATAATGGTAAGTCATATTTATCACGACCATCTAATAGTTATTCTTTTCAATTAGATATGTTGCATGTGATGAAGTCAAAGTCATCATAGATCAGTCACATTCATACAATCCTGCCAAATGCTCATTTATTTCTGCATAAAATCCTTATTGTAAATCTGTAATTACACCGTCATATAATGGTCACGGACTGCCATAGGATATTCTGCTAATTTAATTTGTTTATGAATTAAAAGGATCATAAATCTATACTCATGCCACAATTGCGCTATCCATGTGTCTAAAACAAATTCTTTAAAGAGACATCACAAGAGTGCAACAATAAAAGTAGGACTGCAGGAGTGCATGTAGCAAGTTCCTTTCCTAAGACCATGATGCCCACCTGTATAAATACATTCTCTTCTTTTGTGTACAATCACTCTTTCATGCACATGGATGCACCCATAAACACTTTTTTTGTTGGTAGTTATAAATACATCTTAAAACTCATTATCTGAAATAGTAATTGTTAACTTATTTTTACTGCTTATCATTCTTAAATTTCTGTCATATTCTCTAATATCTGCACGATGGACCTTTTATGGAACTTTTAATATTCTCTGTCCTGTTTGACATGTTGACAGTTAGTGTCTCTCTCTCCGGGGTTTGAATTTACTCAATGAGAGCAGGAGATTTTTAGTGCTGAATTGTAGTATAGATTCACTTGATTCATGTTTGACGTTATTTAAATGGTTTTCCTTTTGCATGCTTCGTGATTGTTTTAGCATGCTTTTTGTAGGCTAGATCTTGGTCACTTGAAGGATCACTTAAGTTGAAAAATTTATCTGGCTACGGTGACATTTGGGATGCTTCTGGGGCTTATGGCTGGGACCAAGCATCAGAGATAAGTGCTGGATTGTCCTTGCCCAGATTCAAAGCAATATCAACTCCTCTTATGGCTCGAGTTTCATTACTTTCTCAAGATTGGTTGAAGTTTTCATCATATAAAGAACATCTTTTGGGCCTTTCTTTCGGTTTGCTTTCCACAACGCACCATAACTTGGCTTACAATCTTACGTGGCGTAACCTAACTGATCCAAGTCGCACGGCATCCAAGATAGTAAGGAGGTTGTTAGGACATAGTCTTCTCTCCTCGGTAAAATACACGTATAAGATTGATCGCAGAGATTCACATTTGAGACCAACTCGTGGATATGCTTTTCTTTCTACTACTCAAGTTGGTGGTCTTGGACCATATAGTAAAAGTTTACGATTTATTCGGCAGGTACAATGCTCTACCTTTTCCTCTTATTTTAATATAGAGTTCCCGGGATAAATTTGATAGCCACACATTCTCCATAATTCTAGCAGCACGATTTAAACTTTTAAATTAATTTATTTGTTACACCAAAGGTTTGCTAGTGTGTAATTGTGAGTCATAGACAGCAATTTTCTGAAGCTGATTTTGTTATAGCCTTTTATTTTGGATGTCTGTAACTGTGAATCATTCCGTAGTTAATGGGGTAACTTTCCTACTTTCAACTGCAGATACTGTGCATGTGCTTTGCATGGTGGGTTAGAACCCATTAATTTGTGAACAATTTTGGGCACTAGCTTTAGACTGCAGTCAAGGCTGAAATTCCTTTGCATTCTACTGTCTTACGGATGCCTTAGCATGATAGTGTTGAGTTTTGCAAAGCTCATATAGATATTCATGATAATGTACTTAATTTGCTGTTTCTTTTCTTGAAAATTACTGCTATATATGGCCATGCTATTTTAGTTCTGACCTAGATGATAGTGATTTTATAACTCAAAATTTCTGTGCCTCGTGCTTTTTTCTTATTCCCAAGGCTCTTGAGTGGCGTATTGTGATTTCTTTGTTCAGTCATTCATGAATTGTGGTTTAGGTTTCAACACTTTGCAGTTATTATGAGCAGAATATATTAACTGTACATTTTGAAGTTGGCAATCAATCATAATTTTTGAACAAACATCCAACTTTGTTTATTCATAAAGGTCTGTAGATGCCTTTACCTCAAAGTGCTCTAGCAATAATGTGTTATAAGGGAGCATCCGTCCACAAATCAACCTTCCAGAATGTGGCAGAGATCAAACTCTCAAGTTGTAGAGCTTAATAATAGGATTATTCTTTATAATGATTTCACATAAGAAAGGTTCACAGTTTTTATCTTAGACTCTTCGGAATAGTCTAAGTTAATAATAAAGGCAGCACTGGGATGGGTATGCCTCCAAGCAAAGGTCTCTCCAGGTCTCGTCCTTAAGCTTCATGTGGTTTCATAAGTTGTATTTTATCTCCTTGTATTTGACAAGTAATCTGTGTACTTATAAATACACAAACTGTGTCAAGGTATTCCTGGTCCTCATTCATTTCTATTAAAGAAACTGCTTGCTGCTTCACGTGGTTTCATAAGTTGTATTTTATCTCCTTGTATTTGACAAGTAATCTGTGTACTTTTAAATACGCAAACTGTGTCAAGGTATTCCTGGTCCTCATTCATTTCTATTAAATAAACTGCTTGCTAGTTTACAAGGACATATGAATTGTGCAAAGTGTAGTTGAGATGAGCATTACACCTTTCTCATAGCTACCTTCTTTGATACACTAGCATGTGAAACTAAATGGGTGCCCTCCTCAGATAATTTTTCCGGCAGTTAAGAATCTGTTTAACTGTTGGAACTGGGACTTGCCCTAAAAGTCACATCCTTTTGCTTAGCAACCAAAGGTTCTGGGTTTGATTTTTGGGTGATGCATCACCAAAACTCTAGACCTGGTATAGGTGCATTGATTTCCTCAAAAAAGAACTCAATAACTGTCATATGTATAGTATTATAATATCAAAATTGAGATTTTTCTGGCCTTGGGTATATTTTGGCCCCTCATTCTCCTCCTTCTCAAAATGTATTGATAATCTGCACTTCCACCAAGAGCTCTACCTTATTACCGTTAGTATTGTTAAAAGAATATGAAAGTTAAGTGATAAATCAAATGATGCATAGGTAAAATTAGAAGGAAACATATACATCAAAAAGAGTGTAAAACATGAAAAAATTCTAGTTATGGGGAAATGTAAAATTCCAAAGACAGCAAGTTTAATTCGACATTCTAGTTGACAAAAGTTCTCATGTTTTCGAGTGAACCTGCATTTTTACATCTCCATTTGAGGTAGACAAGGAAGAAAATTCATGACCAGAGAATGGCAGAATTTAAAGACATTATAATAAGATTAGTTCCTAACCTTGCTTAAGCTGGTAAAGACATTCCGGCATAGAAGAAATCAGTAGCAGCTTGGTAGCGGTAGTTCAAGTGAATATTCTGAGATGATGAAGTGGATGAGGCAATTTGAAAGACATGATTGTGGACAATGATGCAGAAACTTCATTTCACATAGAGAATGTGAGGTTGTTTCTGATCACAAAGTAAAGAAACAAGCAGAATGCCAATTAGTATCTGAAAATGTAAAACTTAGCTAATAAATGAACAAGTAGACAGTGCTATACCGGGTCAACCTGCCAAACCCATTCCCGGAAACTAAATACAGGTTAGGTCATATATAAACCAGGAAATGGTTGAAAACTGCTCAGACCATCAATCGGCCTGTTTGGCTGTTTAAAATAGCCAGGTGAAGTGACCAATAAACCATGTGTCCCCAAAAGAGAGAAAAAATGGCATCCCCGATCTCCAAACAGGAATACCCTATATCAAGTCCTAGCTACCTCGTTCTTGTTCCTCTATTGGTGGTTGCAACATGTCCTTGACGGTAGCCTGGGCATCGGACAAGGGATGATTGATTGTGGATCCTCAATATTGTAGAGGGAGAGGGAAAGGTTGACGATGCAAGAGGCGAGGGATGGCAATTAGGGCTTAGTTGAGGGAGGGACTGCTTTAGAGGATTGAGTTGGAGGTGGTGGAGGAATGGATGATAGTGATGGCGAAGTGATGGACAGTGTAGGGATTTCTTAAAGCGGATGTGTGCTGAAGTTGGCATGGGGGGAACATAGGGATGCCAATAGCAAAGGGAGGGACTGCATTACCATGCTTGAGTCAGCAGCAGGCGGCGGCTAAGGAAGGGCTCGGACGGCAGAGATGAAGGCAGACTGTGGGATGTGAGTCAATTATAGGTGAAGAGGGGTTGGAATTTCATTGCTTATATATTTGGCTGCTGATCGACCTGTGGCTAAACCGTGAACCCATGATCTGGCCGCCTGAGCAGTTTGGCGTGTGTCCTCGGGTTCAAACACTGTTGTTATATGCATTGTTTTGTGTTGGAGAAGAGGAGGGTTTAGAAAGTTTTGCTGAAATGAACCTCTCATTCTCATGGTATATGATGGGAGGAATTAGATATTCAGGTAAAAGAATGATATGCAAGGACCTGTTCTACAAAAACGAAGTTGCATTTGTTTAGTTTCAATGGAACAATAGTAATCTTGTGATGTTATTCTTTTTGAAACCTAATAGAGGGTTGTGTTAAAAGGAGTATTTTTCCCATTTCAGCCTTCTCTGGCTCCGTTCCCATCAATGGGTCCTTTTGGCTGTAGGTAATGAATCATCTAACTGTGGTTTAATTCCAGGTAGGCCCTAAGCTAGCTTATGAATCATTCTTAAAAGATTTGATTATTGA